>NC_137933.1:18582295-19042295 GCF_963969265.1 Rhamphochromis sp. 'chilingali'
GCACTTCAGGCAAACAGGCCAAAAGATTCAATTTCAAACAGGTTGGGGTTCACCGTCTGATAATGGAACGTTTTCCATCTTCTAAGGTCAAAGTCTGCAAAAAGATTTTTCTACTCTTCAAACACCTGAATAAGACAAACTGGGAAAAGCCATTTTTACATTTAACAAATAATAACAAATAACAAAGTTTCCATTGTGAAATGATTTCTGAACTACATAAAAACAGCGTGGAAGCAAATGCTTTGGCTACTAGCCTTTCTTTATCAATTATATATAATAATATCAATTATTATTAATATATTGTTACACCACCACATCAATCACACATTATAGACAAATATAAAAAGTATATAAGGATAATAAAAAATGGTTCAATCAGCAATGCAGAATAAAAATCAGCCTTTCTTTCTAGCTCTGCTGATGTCAACTTGCTCTTACTGCAATCTATGCATATGGCATGACATGCCAATTACTCACTGTCACATCTCAAGTGGATGCTGAACTAAAATTATACCAACCTCAGAGTCCCCATATTCACTAGAATTTAAATGATGCATGGAAATCAAAAGGAGGTGAAACCATAGGAATCTATGAGGGAAGCATATCAGCAACTTTGCAGGAGGGGGGTAACATTTTTCATCTGTCGCTGCAGACGGCATGATCTCAGCTGTAGTCTGAGCAAACTCAATATCCTTAGGATAGGATTTTTCGTAAGTGAGTTTTCACAGCGTATGTGTTTCAATATGTGACACAAAGTTTAAATTTAATAAATATATTGAAGAGAAGAATCACATTGCACCACACCTATGGATTTCCTCCTCTTTTTTGCTACAGCAGCTTGTGGGAAAGGCATTCCTCTCATAGCCTCTCCTTGAAGCTCACCAGTGGGAGAGACTTAACAGTGTCCAGACCGTACAGAGCCATCCATCCTGAAGTGCAAAAGTGACACAGGGCTGCAGCCTGTGCCAGATGATGGAGGCTGCCACCAACTCCCAGCTAAAGCACTGCTGGACAGACCCCATTCACTCAGTCCTCGGAGATTTACCGTCTTCCTGACATTCACGTAGGATAACACAGGGACACCAAAACAGAGGTTATTTATTTATGAATACTTCCAGGAACCGTGTGCCCTCACGGTTTTAGATTTCATTAGAAGTGGGCATGCGATGAAAACAGGGGTTTCAACTTTGGGGTTAAATCAATGTATGGCCTGTCCTCACCAGCGTTCTGCTCTGTGTAATTTAGTGTCATCTCCGGTGTAATGAAGGTCTTGTACCATCCGATGCTTACCAAGTCCTGGAGTGTCCTTTGTGTCCCCTGCATTTTTTTATGTTCTGTTTAGTGTGTGCTCTACTAGGAGATGTCGCGCTCGGAGTACAGACATGGTGTCATTGATTTGTCCATTTTAATCCAAAAAAGTTTTCTTTGGATCAGCTTTTATGTTAATCCAGGGTGTGAGGTGCCAATATGTTCACTAAGTAAAGCTATAATACATCTATATTTTATTATTTAATTTTCTCTGTATTATTTTGGGCTCTAACCTTATAAAATGCATTAAGACGACTGTTGTGATTTAGTGTTATATAAATACAATAGAATTGAATCTTGTAATTGACATTTCATTTGACACTAAATTACAAAGCATCATTATTGTGGATTAACTCCTGTTTACAGTGCATATAGCAACCCCTGTAAAAAGTTTACTTTAAGCCTAGTCATCTGCCATGTCATCTGTAAACAAATTATATATTCAAAATAATTTAAAATAATTATTACATTTTTATCTGTTATCTATTACAAATTGCAAATTCTTTTTATTTTAAAAATATCTGCAAGATGTGCAATTATATATCAAATGATATGTGAATGTATTTTCTGTAAATTTCTTTAGTAAGAGCGTACAGAGAGTTCACACGCTTATGTCTGTTAAATGAACACACAGTTAGCCAAACTCAGCCAGCGTTTAGTGTGAAAATCTGGTGCAAGATCAAAGTGCAAACTCTTACCAGAATTTTGCAGTGTGCATGAAGTATAACCTCCTTTTTAAATTCATTCAGTGTTTAAATTAATAATGCCGGATGTTATATTATGCACAAAGCATAATGGGAATTACAAATCAGTCCACAAACTCAAATACTCAGTTTGCAACAATGGAGCCTATGTAATTACATGTGTTCATGCTATCACTTAAAATTACAGAAGCAACACAGGAGATTATAGCTTGTCAAGCTGTGGATATTAAGGATATTTAGGTAAAAAAATTTTTTAAAAAGCATCATATTTTAAAAAAAATGATGCTTTTAATGACAAAACTGCGGATTAGAATTCTAGTTCATAACTTCAGAGCTGAAGTGGGGGGATAGCATAATGAGGACCTTTGAGATCCTGTTTTGATGTAACTATTTGATGTCAGCAATGAACGGTGGGCATTTTCAAAGTTTCACTTGCTAAGTACTTCAATGAATGACAAACATAAATAATAAATGTAAAAGAATCTAAGTTTGTGATGTCTGGGAAAGTTAGCAGAGGTTTTATAAATCCATGAATGGTATCAAACCTATGGTTAGGATACAATGGCGTTAAATTCAGCTCAGAACAGGAGTAGCACTGTGGGGGATTTTTCTCTATAGAGGGGGAACTATGCACTGGAAACTGATGAACCTCCTGAAAAATACTTTGCTGTTAACATTGTGCATTAGCATAGCATAGCATAGCATAGCATCTTTATTTATAACGCACTTTACATCCAACAATGTTGACCAAAGTGCTACAAATATTAAATTAAATGCATACAGATTAAAAAGGCACATTCTTTAAAGAGGAATTAATAGCACTGAGGACCCCAAGTATCCTTTGTTGAAAGGCTTTCTTTAAGAGGGAGATGCAAAGAGAAGACACTGTGAAGAAGTGCAGGATACACCACAGTGCCATTCTCATTGAACAAATCCCCCAGTGTCATAGCAATGCAGTAAATACACAAAAAGTTGTTGACATAAAATCTTATTTAAAGGATAAATAGAGTGTGCTATTTGTTCATTTGAAACCCAACCATTTGTATCTCAAGCTTTCAATCCATTTCTTGACTGGACCCAATTTAAATTTTAATGCATCCCAACATGCATTCAAAAACTTAATTGAAGGTGGATTTGTGTGTGAGACATTACTATTAAAACAAAAAGTTACTATATGTTGGTTCACAGGCCTCCATCTTTCACTCTTATTTTGAAGTGCAGTGACTCATCCTCTAGTTTTGTTAGGATGCCTGGGTTGTTGACCCAGGGTTTTGAGTTTATTGTATTATTTATCATTTCTATTCTGTGGTTCCTTTGTTAGAGTTATGTCTTATGTCTTATCTGGTTTTGCCCCTCCTTGTCTCGTTAGGCCTGATTTGCCCCAGCTGTGTTTCCCTCCTGTTACCCATTCCCTGATTGCTCCCTCTGTGTATTTAAGCCATGTGTTTCTCTGTGTCCATGTCGTGATCTACCCTTATCTAGCTGTGTGTTCTGTCTGCGTAAGTGTATTTTGTATTCCTAGTTTTGTTACCCTTTTGGGTTCAGCATTAAAGCTGTGTTTTGAGTTACTTCCTGTTTCCGGAGTCTGCACTTTGGGTCCTTCTCCTGCCTGCACGCACGTCACATAACAAGTTTCCCATCACAGCTTGTTTTTCTACTCAGTGTTTCACGGGGGGCCACAACATCATATGCAAGGCTTCTGTGCTGACTACAAGGAACACATTCTATTGTCTCCCACCTCATTCATCCCTGCGTGTGTTCTGTGATCCACGAACAACTCCAATGCACTAAAGAAGTCGTGTAAAAGCTATCAAAATTTAACTCAAGTAGCCTAGAAAAACTGTCAGCTGTTCAGCTCATCTGCCTGTTCAAAATGACGGATTTTTGAAATTGATGTTATATCTGAGCAACTTCATGTGTAAATAAAATAAAGAGAATAAAGACAAAATCTCTCAAATTCAAAAAGTCCAGTTGTGCTTTCTTCCTATCTGCCAGCTTACACAGTCTAGCAGAAGCCTGTGAATTGGTAAAGATGACAGATTAGAGAGAATAGGGTGCTGTGTTCAAGTCAGTCTTGGTTTAAGTTGGGTGTGAAAAAGTGATTGTTGAAGAGAATGAGGGACACAACACCTCTCAGTGTTGAGCAGAGATCTACTGAGGCAGGATCAAAGAACTCAGTCAACCAGGGCACTGCTCAATGCAGACTGTAGTCAACCAACCACACACTCTAATCTCTTGCTCAGGTCTTGTGAGAGAACAGAAACGTATCAACCAAACTGAATTTAATGAGCATCTACCATACAACTAGAGCAAATAGTAAACAGAAAGGTAGAGACAGATATCTCAAACTTCTCTCCAGTTCTGCCTTTTAACCTCCTACAGGACTACCAATCATTATTTTGACATAATGCTCAATTACACATGTATAAAAAGGAGAACAAGAAATCTGAGTTAATGTAATCTTTCAGCGATAAAGCGGTAGCATGCTTTGCAATTATACCATATGAAAGTTGAAATACTGTAGCTCCAAGCAAAGAACAGGAACAAAATGACAGATTAAATTCTTATGAAGCCAGGAACTTACAGCTGCTGATATGAAAATTTGAGATTAAATTCTTATCATGCCGTTGACCCTCTGAAGTGTTGTGAGTCACAGAGATAGTTGAAACAACCTGGATCTAACCTTAACAAAGAAAATAAATATATTTTTGATGCATGTCAGGTAAAATGATTATTTACTTTGTGATTACTTTGCATAAAGAAATATTTAAAAATAAATAAATAAATACTGTGTTTACCCAGGGTAAGAGGTCATTTAAAGTTAGGGAGTTGGGGTTTAGGTTGTATATTCTATTTGGCATTTGGTAATTGACACTTATAAATAAATAAATTAAAAAAAACAAAGCATAATTACAAATACATACAGAATTAAATCAGGTAAATCTGTTGGTAAGTCACACCACACTACACTGATCTCATTCTCAGTGTCACAATAATCAAATTCACAGATTCCAAATCAGTTTCATTGTCACATTGTTACATCTTCCAATTTTACATGAATCTCTTCAGGCAAAGTAAACACAGCTTCACAAAATAGCTTTATACAGACAAGTGATTTGTGTCCCACAAGTATACTATGTGGGCAGTGCTCTAGAGGGTGTGTGTGTGTGTGTGTTCCTGAAACCTGGATCCTCTACCAAAGGGCTGGGAGTTTGAGGGGTCTGCACAGTATCTTCAATGTTCCCAGGCCTGCAGTGTTCTGCAGAGAAGCTGCCTGGAATCTGTTGGGGTCAATCTTTTGGTTTGGGGGTCTCTATTTTCTTGTGCTCCTCATTCCTGATGTTGCTGTCTTTTGGGATTTCCACGTATCACAGTGGTCCCCTGTATGTGTTGATGATATGAGTTCTTTTATGAGTTCTTCCTTCAGTTCATCATCCACTGTCTGTCTTCAGCTGCCTGAGCAAATCTTGGAATGCCTCATCTCGAGGTGCCATCTACCTGATGTATTCATGGATGTTCCGTGTTTCATCCTGGATTGTGGCTCTGACACTCATTCATACTCGCCATCCTGCTTTCCATTGCTCGTAGAGCCTGAGGGTTCTGGACTTTTGTTGCAGAGCCTGTTTTGTGGAGTTTTCATGTCTTAGCACCTGTGGTATCTGTCTCCTCCTATGGTCAGCTTATTATTCCAGCTGGGTATCTGATGACAGGTAGGACAAATGTATTGATGGCTTGGATCTTATTCCTAATGTTCAACTGGTTCCTCAGTACCTGTCTTACATTCTAGAGGTTGGCCTGTGGGATACCAAAGGTACTGGCCAGCTATCCTCTATATCTGCTATTTTGTTTTGGATCACTTTCCCTCTCTTTCTTTGTGTGTGTGTGTGTGTGTGTGTGTGTGTGTGTGTGTGTGTGTGTGTGTGTGTGTGTGTGTGTGTGTGAGAGAGAGAGAGAGAGAGAGAGAGTGAGTCTGTGGAGCACTTTCAATCTCAAATCACTTGACTGAGCATGAGGCACCTTTTATCATGGTTCATCCTCAGCAATTAATCTTTAACAGATGCGATGCAATTCTCTCCCTCTTTGCCTATTTCATACACAGAGTCTCTTTCTCCGTATTTCAGTGTCTCTCCAGCTTTTGCGCTCACATATAAATACTGCAAATATTTATCACATTTTGTGTGTCTAATTCAAGTTACCTTAGGGCACGTACTAGGCTAAACAGAGAACACTAATAAATTTTTGTGTGGGGAAAAAAATGGAGATTTGCATTATGCACTACAAAGCTGGTTGTGAGGTTCCTTTCTTACAGCCTGTTCTTTGTCTTGGACTGGAATATTACTGAACTTCAAATCTCTCTGGGAGAATATATGGCATACTGAGAGATGGGGTAAGAGGGTCCTCAGCCGGATTATTGGACTTGCAGAACACCCAAGCCTAAATTCTAGTGTGCAACAGTCATTCATGGCAGTAGGATTGCTCAATAATGCATCAAAACCCACAGGCCTCCAAGGGAAGCAGTCAGTAATCAAAAAGTAAGTTAAGGTTTTCATAATAGGGCCCTATAAATAACTGAGGACAGAAATGAGGGCATGTAAAATTGATGAGGGATGATTCAAACCCCACGAGGTGGATGGAGCTTAACGCAAGGAGAAGGGATGCGATGTTGAGTGGCCCGGTGATACGGGCATGTGTAGAAGGTGGAATTGCACGAGTGATTTGTGTCCCCAGTGTTACCACATAAACGCACAGATATACAATATGGACACTGCTCTAGAGGCAACGTCACTGAAATGGTGCTATTAATGTAGAAATACGCCCCTGCCTTCAAACTATTCTACTGAACATTTAAAACAACCTAGCAACAATTTCATAACCTGTGGCTACCTATTAAGCTTTTACAGAAGAAGAACTCTGCTGCACATTTATATTATTTAATCAAAACCAAGACTGCGGGGTCAGAAATTACATACATTTTCAAAAAAGCTTCAATATGAGCCAACAAAACTGTGAATTACAAGATCTTTTTAATGTGGGAATTCATTTTCATATATTTGTGCTCTCTAGAACTGATGTAAGTGTGTGATTCAAAGAAAACGACATAGTATAACAGTCTGAGATCTTGTCAATATGCAACGGTAAAGAGTGAAGGTTTATCCTAAATGAGCACTTGCAGAAAAAAGACACCACCAGACAACTAATTTATACACATGAGTAGTGTCCTTTATCTAAATTATGCATTTAGGCATTGAAAACAATCTCTTATCAGGCCTTCAGTCTTTGTCTAACAATTATACAAATAAGCTGATTTTACCAGTTAAAACAATAAAAACTGAATTTCTACTGTGCTGTTGTTCCAAGGACATGCAGGTATTGTCCTCAGTTGACTGCCAACCTGTCAGATGGCTCATTTAACATTTGGCAGTAACAAATTTGAAAGAAACTACCATTGATGTTTTTAGCTAGTAGAACACCGATTTCTCGCTTCTTCCAACTATACTCACTACACAGTTTTCAGTTCGTATCACACAGGGAGGATTTTAGACATGTATTCAGCCAAGGATGACAAAAATGCCCTAACTCAAGATTCATTAGTGTCTATATTTTGTACCGAAGGTCCTTCATTTCCTCTTCAACCTGCATAAACAAATTTATTTTAAACTAATTTTTGTTTATATAGTAGAATAATATAAAGTTAAATTAAGCAGTCATTTCATTTAAAAATATTTATATTCAAGGATGTTTATACAGACTAAGACGGAGTGTACACAATAGCTTTTCTTTTTTTTCCAGAAAGCCAGCATAGTTTTTCAATTGTTCACAATTGGATCGCCTCATACTTATACAATGCTAAAAACGGCAGGCACTCGAGGCAGTGAGCTTCTAATCTGCAGTGAGGAATGCGTGGTCGGCTGTTCACTTCACCCCCCAAAGCTAAAGAGGTTCATCTCTGGGTAAAAAACTGTTTGTCACAGTCCCTTCTTTACACAGCCATCCACTTACAGAGGCTGATGGGACCAATAACACACCAGCAACTACCACATTTTACTTGTACAAGTGCTAACAACAGTGGAGAAAGTTAATCCTGCTGGTTTTTGAGTACCCGAGCTAATGGAATTTTAAATACAGTCTAAGAATTGTTTTAATACTTGGATAAAAATCCTTTTCAGTCATTTAATCCCTAAAGTCTAGAGCCCTTGGACACCCATGGTTTCCTCTCTTCAGATGCTCTGTTAGGCCTTTACTGCAGCTGCCTTCAGTTGCTGCTGGTTTGTGGGCCTCTCTGCATTCAGTTTGGTCTTTAGTAACTGAAAAGCATCGTCTGTTGAGTTAAGATCAGCTAACTGGCTTGGCCGACTATCCCATTTCACTGCCTTGAGAAAGACAGTGTTGTTTATGCAGTTTGCTTTGGGTCATTTGGGTCATTATCCATTTGCACCATGAAATGCTGTCCACTCAGTTTTGCTGCAATTGGCTGAATCTTAGCAGCGAGTAAAGCTCTGTATATTTTTTACACAAGTAATCCTGCTACTTCTATTAGCAATAAACACTAATCACCTGGTTCCACTGGCAGTATACATGCCCATGTCATAACACTGTCTCCACCATGTTTGACAGATAATGTAGTATGCTTCAGATCATAAGTCTCTCCCTATCCATAATTTTACCAGCTATATCAGACGTTTCCTGACAAAGTCTAGTCTGACCCGCCTATTCTTGTGTGTAAACCCTCTGCACCTCCTCGGGAATGTTCCTGACTTGAATAGAGGTTGTAAAGTTTTTTTTTCTTAAACAAGGAAATAATTCTGCGATCATCCACCTTAGTTGTCTTCTGTGGTCATTCAAGTCTTTTGGTGTTGCTGAGCTGGTCAGTGCATTTATTCTTTGATTTGTGTTACTCTGCAAAAACGTATGGACCTAAATGTAGGTAATGCTTGGTCAATTACATTAGCAGCATTCAGCTACAACCAGACTCAAGCAACAGATTACTATTATTAGTTATGGAAAAAACAGTGCACCTACAATTTGTTTTTTCCATCTGACTAGTTCAAAAGAATACATGATATCTTTAGTTAGTGTAAAAAAGCAAGCCTTGGATGGCACAAGCAGAAACACAAGTGTAAATGGCATTAAACACCATGGAGCCTTGGTTTAAAGCCCTGTGAGCTCTAGCAGTTATACAGGGATTAAAGTGGGCCTGAACAACCTGGAACAACGTTCTGACACCTTCGATTAATGAGTAATTAAATAGGCAGTTTAACACTAAATACTATCAGGCAAGTTCATTTTTTATTTGATACAGTCTGGCAGTGCTTTCAACTGTTGTCACAGAGACAGTAAAGTCATGACTCCAGCTGCATGCCTCCTCTTTTCCTTCTTATCCGTGTCATGCACTCATGCTGTCGATGTCAATAAAGTTTCTGTTGCCGTATATCAGCATCTATCTACCTCTACTTAAGAGGAGAGAGCATAACTGTGCAACTTTTTCTTTAAGTGGCAGGTTATCTCAGATACAGGATTTGAAACAGCTCAACAAATATCAGTGAACACACAAACTGTTTTTGTGCATCTTGGTGCACAATCTGTCTGCTAGCTTAAGGTACAAAGGCTCTGTTTTCCAGGGAGAAAAAAAAACACTGACATGGGATAATTTTACTCTCAGAGATAGAGAAAGATAGAGGAAATAAATATAACAGCAGAAGCTGACAGATCATATTTAAAGGTAAGGACTGCTCTGCAAGTGACGTTTAATAAAATAAATATTTAAAGGTTAAAAAAATTAATTGAATCAGACAGTGGATCTGTATATGATGAAGTTATCTAGTTATATTAGAAGCACTTTCAAATTTGTTTTTCAATGAGAAAAGGTTACACTCCACATCCATTATATGTCCCAATAATTAACATTTAAGGGAAACTGTACATTAGCAATATTTGTTTTACTATCTTACATTACGTTGAATATTATTGCCATCAACATTTAACCAAACATTATCATTGCATTAATTAAAATATTGTTGAAAGCTGAATGTCATTAATAAGGTGAATCTCAATTAATTTTCAGAGAAACAGCTTTATTATCAAAGACAGCTAAGCTGAGCTGTCATATAAATGCTAAATGGCTTGTATTTGTATAGCGCTTTACTAGTCCCTAAGGACCCCAAAGCGCTTTACACATCCAGTCATCCACCCATTCACACACACATTCACACACTGGTGATGGCGAGCTACATTGTAGCCACAGCCACCCTGGGGCGCACTGACAGAGGCGATATGGTCAGGATTTTAAGTTATGCTCATTTTTAGGCTGCCGTTTCCCTCCGTAGGTTTTATGGTGGCGACAGAGCACGCTTACGAAGGCTCTGACTCTTGTATTTGCTCATCAACAAATCTTTTGTGAACTATAATTTGAAGATTTGGGTCATCATTCAGCCTGTATAGACACGTATAAACTGTTTACATCTCAGTGCTGTAATATAAAACAACCATAACACCTGTGTTTGATTCATGACATGGTTCTAGGATTTCAATTGTAGGAACAAATTACTTGAAGCTTGCCTTAATAATCTTTTAACATTCAATTACATACAGGCCATTATGATATATCAGTATTATGATACAGTAATACTATCTAAATATGTTAAAGCATCAAACAACATTATGTTATTAGTATGAGGTTGCAACAAGTTTAATGTCAATATCAGTAAAAAATGCAAACATTTTAGTGCTACCATACGTTATCAATATACTGCAGTACTACAGCTACTGGACAGTAATAGAAATCTAGATCTTTATTTCATATTGGGAAATATCTTTGAAAGCAGATTAAATCATAGATTTAATGTTATTCAAATGCCGTATTGGACAGTATGTGCAGAATAAACTGGGTAAACTGGGCTGTTTGCAGTGTTCTTTTACAGTTTACAGTTATGCAGAACTGGTGCAGGGCAAACTGTGGTATCCATGTGTGACACACTAATGTGTGATCCCATCAGAAGTAGTACTTAAAAGAAAGAGAGATTTGTCACCGAAGTGAACTATGTTTAATGAGGTAGTTGCACCCCCCAGCCTCCGGGTGGCGCATTGTTCAGTGAGACAGAATAGCGAGGTCATAGGTCCTCCTCTCCAATATGGCAGAAGCGAGGCAAAGAGAAACTTCACCAGTCGTCTCTGTCTCATCATTTCCCTGTTTTGCAGGTTTGTAACCGGTAAAACTATATTAAAACGGTTGTAAAATATTGATAAGAAACACAGCTAAATGTGAGGGTATAAATCAGCGGGTAAACCCTGTTATTTGTTACGTTTTATGAAGTAGAAGGACTGGAAAAAAATGCCAAAGCCTAGCCAGCCGCGGGCGCCATTTTGGTTTCCTTTCTCCACTTATTTCAGGTCGTTTTAGCTGAATGAGCTCCTTGTCGTGTCCTGATTTTGTGAATATGAATGTTAATCTGCTGTTGGCAGTGAAGAACGACTGTTTACTGGTTCTGAAAAGTGATTTTGAGAATGTTAAAGCTAAGCCTGCCAGCATACACATGACTCTTTCATGTATTTGTGAGCTACTAAGCTAAATTGGTTTAAGACCAAGCACTGGTATGTTGGTTAAAACAATCAGAATACATAGGTATTTGGGTTAAGAGTTAAATCGAGGTAAAAATGTATTTGAACATGCATTTCATATTGTTTTGAATTGTCATTCAGAGAGAATAGCCGAGTAAATGATTTGAAGGTCACTACACGTGAAGTACTCTTGTTTCCCATGAAAAGATCGTGGTATTGCAGCTTGAACGTACAGACGGTTTTATTGTTATTTCTGTTGTATATAGAGAATGGTGATGCTGCAAGTTAAAAATACATGTGATTGTATAAATAAATATGGCAGAAGCGAGGCAAAGAGAAACTTCACCAGTCGTCTCTGTCTCATCATTTCCCTGTTTTGCAGGAACATTTAATCTGTTTTACCGGCCCATACTCTGGGTCGGTTACACATGTTCATTACCATGGTCTATACTTATAAGATCAGACCAGAGATTCTTTGCATACAGTTTTTATTTCTTCTTGACTATGAAAATCAAGGTTAATTCAGACACTGCTTTAAAATAACCATCCAAATAAAGCAAAAGATCGCTGCTGAGTAACAGGACTCGGCTAGGAGTCAGTTTGCATTTAGCTGATGATATTCTTTGGTAACACTTGCCAAATTCCACATTTATACCAGCTTCATAGTGGCTAGCAATCAGACATCTGCCTTGATGGCTCATATAACATCTGCTTGTATATTGTAGAATGTAGATGGCTAAAATCAGAATGAGTAGGAAACCTCAAAAGCAGCATCAGACCAGGTCAGCTGATCACAGCCGGTTTAAAAACAAAGCACATGTACTGGAGCTCATATATATATTATTATATGATTTATTGCAGAGTGAGTCATTTCTCCAGACTGCACTGCTTCACCAGAACTTAGTATTCTCTCACCTGCAAAATCCCACTTTAACCCCTGCTTATACAGACAGGCTCATTAGAATGAAAATATTTTTAAAAGCCACATTAGTGCCATCTTTTACTGTCAAAATGTCAGTAGTTCACAGTGTATGTGCATAAGGAAGAACAACATCATAGTGAGCTAGAAAGCCCTGAAGATAAAGAAAATCCAAATAATGCAGAACTGTAGTGAAGAAGTCAAGTGTAATAGCAAGGCTCCAGAATAACCATCTTTAAACCAGATAAGCTCATTTCTTATTAATAACAGTCAAAGTAATAATTAATCATGACATCAGAAGTCTGTAGTTACAAGTTTGACAGTGCTTGTCTCAGTACATTCAGCTTGGAGAGGTGGTGTCTGGGATATAAATTTCTATGAATCACAGTCTCTGCATGTTAAATAGATAAAACAAATCAATCTACTGGAACTTACCATCAAACTTTTTATGCCTGGAGACAAATGTTGTTCTCATTTTGTGGCTGCTCTCCTCAACCAATTTCTCAAACTCCACTTTGCTCTGCTGGTTAAGTTTGTCCTCCATCTCTGACGTGCAGCAGGTGTATCCCTTAGGACAGACACGCAGGTGCTCACCTGAGGAAGACAGAGAGGCAGAGCGGCATTTTTACACACGTCACCGCCTCGACATTCAGATGCTCGAAAAGGCTGAACCGAGTCTTTGATCAAAATTCTCTTGTTATTTTGTCATTCTCATCACTGAGGCAATCAAAGTGGGCCAGACCGTAACAAACGGGGTAGGAAAACATTTGTCGGTCATTTGGAATCATGAATCAGAGAGTGTCTGTGATAGCAGAGCTCCTACACCTCATGTAGAATCCCCCTTATATCACAAAGCAAAGTGCTGCAATAATGACTGCTTTAATGAATATTATGTACATGAAATGAAAGGCACAGTGCTAAGTCATGTCAAGGAAATTTATTTATATAGCCTAACACCACAAATTGGTCTCAAGGCTCTTATCAGCATGCCCTTAGCTATGACATCAGCCAAACATTTAATTAAACTGCATGGATTAATTTACGATGTCTTGACTTTGGCACAGCAAGCTGTAAATGAACACTGACATATTTTTGCCATGGAAACAATTGCTTATTTACACATTCACCACATACCGAACAACATTAACATTCATTTCAAGTCATGCTATCTGACACATGATGAAGCTAACTCTCCATTCTGTTCTGCTCGTGGTTTTTATCAAAACTGGAATGAAATATTTGTCTTTTTGGCTGCCAAATGCTCCATCATGTTCACCAGCTCGTTACTAACTGTGCGTGTTTGCTCTTTTGTTCAGAGCAGGAAGGCTACAATGAACTTATCATAACTTTTTAGTTTTCCTAAAAACAACTTTGCTGCAAAGATGAGACCAAAACAATATCAAGTTGCTAGACTGAGAGATGAGAATATTGTTTTGCAGATTACGGCGAACAACTGTGTTGCACAGATGCGCTGGTATCCATGGTCACTGTTAGGTGCCGGGGAGCATCAGAGGCATTATAAGAGGCTGGCAAGCCAGCGAAAGATATCAGATGTGACTGTGTATTGTGTGCGTCTGTGCAGTTTTTATTTCCCACAGTCCATTAAAATGAAAGTTAATTTAGGCAGAGCTGAAAAACTCACACCATATTCTACATATCACAAAAATAACATTTAATATAAATGTTTAAGTTTCTCAATATTTCTTTTTACACTATATCTCATGCACTCTGGTGCGCTGTTGCTGGCATAAGAACAACATTTAAAAGATTTATTTTAAAGACTGATTCACTCAGATTAAAAAAAATGTTTTGGGCTTATTGTTATTTTACATAGTTGGGTGGTAAAATCACCAGCATTAAGGCTTCACATGCCACCTGACTACAGTGATATTAACTCAAGGATAGCAGCATTTCTTTTTGCCTTGCTCGCTTACTTTTTAACTTTCTACACTGCGAACAAAATTACACAGCAACCTTTAGGTATCAGTGAGAGTTAGTTAAGAAATACTTGTTGTAGTCCCTCTAAGTAGAAAATAAGAGATGCTGTGCGTGCGTTTTGTAATGAGATGTTTTACAGAGCCTTGGACTCTCGTCTTCTTCTACATAATTTGATTTTGAAGCATTAATTTAATAAACTGTGAAGTGTTTGACTATTACATCAGTTAGAGAAAAATTCTCGAGTCCACTCAGACGTCAGTGTATAAAAGTGTATACCAAACCAATGAAATGACTCCAAGATCCACAAAGAGAAATACTGGAACTGAAGGCCTGAAGAATTTTCAAAACTTGGAGAATTCACACTAGATTTTTTTTTTTTTTGTAAATGAGTAAAAGTTTTACTTTACTGGGTTTCGAGAAAGGTAACAATCACTTAATTATGCCACACATCTGAAAATCCTTTCACTGAAAAAGTGAGGGGTTTAGTCTCAGATCTGTGGATTATTCATGGTGAATAGAGTAGTTTTCAAAAATACTGATTTACTTAAAGGGATGAGGAAAATTATTCTGATGAAATCAATAAATTATATCTACACCCATAATGCACAACACTATCTGCAAAAGACCATAAAATGAGGTTTATTTATTCCAATAATTAATCATTAAGGAAAATATGTTTAGTATAAACTAAATGTATCAGTCAAGTATATTCAATATCACCAGACTTGAAATTTGACATTTTACTTGCATATCAGACTTACATGAATAATCTACAAGTAACTATGTTAACTAATGTTAGCATTTTGGGCATAAAAATGACCAAGCCAGAATTAATTTTCCAGTTAATAAATGAAATATAAAACCAGATCCACAGAAAAAACAAAAAAATTGTTTGCCAAAAACCGAAACGAATGCTTAAATGCAAACAGAGGCTTTAATCAGTAAAAGTGACTAAGAGCTCCATGTGAGTGGTGTGTACATACATCTTTTTTGCACAGAAGTTTGTACTTTCATACTACTACCCATTTTAAGAGGTTTTCCCATTACTAATAAACTAAAATGTAAAATAAAACTTAAAAAATGTTGGAAAAGTGTTGCTAAATTCCAAAATCTAGGCTTTTTTTTTTATTAAAAACAAAAATACTTATCAAATTGTGGTTTTTGTTTTTGTTACCTATAAAGTTGTTGCTGTGATCTTTGTGCCAGAGCCACACAACCTTATAGGAAAGTTTAGGGGGGGGGGGGAAGTCCTCCCACACAAGCAAAAGCTCAGCGTCTTAGTTTCTGTCAAACACTTAAACTGGTCCGAATGTGAGTTTTCATCTGGTTGTCTTCCTGCAACAACACACACCAGCAGTTATCATCACATGATTATATTAGTTTTTTTGCCCAAGAAATATTTGGGCAATTTTTTTGGAAAAAAATTACCATAATGCATACTGTATGTAATTGTTTTCTGCATGCATGCAGTATTTTATTTCCTCTTCTGCAGAGAGCATCAGACATCATTATTAGTTTTTTTTTTTTTTTGGTCTGGCCAGCAGTCACATAAAATATTTGTGTTTTTCCCATTCTATCTATTAACATTTGGGAAAGATGAAATGAGTATCGATTTATCAGTGGAGGACAGAACAGAGAGATTGTAGGATTTCCTCTGAGGAACACAATGCAGGCACTGGCAGGCACACTGACGCCCTGCATGCATATACAGTAAGCTGCAGATAAAGGAGCTGTGTATAGATAATGAAACAAGAAGATGCAATATGTACGTGCTGGCACTCTCAAATGTGCTTAATCCTTAATCAGTCCTTAGAGAGGCACCAAGCTACAGTAATGAGGTGCACCATCAACAGTTCAACACAAACTCGTTTCTCCAGAGTAATGCACAAGGCTCCGAGCCACAGCATCCAAACTCTACAACACAAAATAAGCTGAAATGCACCACTCACTTTCTATTAGGCGATTCCTTAAGGCTTTTTTGTTTCTTTACTAAGCAGCAATGTCCTATTTTTTAACAAAGTAACAGCTGCAGATAACGTCCACTACATTGGGATTCAATCAAGCGCATGCATATGGATTGAATCTACAGGCTGGCGACCTGTCCAGGGTGTACTCTGCCTCTTGTCCAATGACAACTGGGACAGGTTCACGAGGGAAATAGATGTATGGAAAGTTAATTAGCACAAATACATTAACCTGTAAATTTTACAGTAACTTGCTGAAAGCTGGATGCCAGTAACCAACTGTAAAAAAGGATTTGCAGGAACTTTAATTTACAGCAAATAAAGCTGCTGTAATTTAATTTACAGTAAAAGTAAACACCTTTAACAGTAAGTTGCTAGTATCCAGCTGCCAGTAAGTGAGTGTATTTTTATATATGGAATTTTGTTACAATATTTAAATTTAAATTGCTATAGTTTTTATTTATTTATTTATTTATTTTAGCTCAAACAATAAAAATGCAGCTTCATTTAAAATGTACATCTCTACCAAAGAAAACAGAGTTTGAGATGATATACTGATATAGTTCCAGTGAAGTAAATAGTTTTTACACATAAAGTTTTGGTATTTTCGGCTTTTCAGCCAAGACTCATGTCTTTTAGCTTGGGTTGCATTTAAGCTCTCGCTGACAGAAGCACGGGGTATTTAAAGTATCAGTGTAGTTCAACATTGTCAGTCATATTGTTTAAACAGGGACATTATTAAACTGAGGAGCTAAGGAATTATGAAGATGGTATCAGATGGCTGGCTAATGTCCCAAAGAAAGAAAAAGCCATACACCATATTTGGCACCTTAAATTACACGGGCATGAAACACTACTCTAGGATGACTTAGGCACAGAAATATAAACTTTTATTGTCATAAATGATGGATAAGCTGAGGAAAATTGCATTTTCTCCTCACTGTTATGTGAAGCTCTGTGACTCTGAAGTAAGTCAAATTCAATCTGAAGTTTCCGTTGATGCAATAAATGAATTTTACTTGTCGATCCAGGTAGAATACTACTTTTGGCCACTAAAGCGTTTAAAAAAAAAAGAAAAGAAAAAAAAAGAAAAGAAAAAAAAATCAATAACAGACAAAGCTGTCCTTAAGTGTGAATGACAGCTGAAAGGAATCCATGGTGCTTTTAGCTTTCATAGGCTGTGCACCACTCTATTCATCTCTCAGTCGTGTTTTGGTATAAACACATAATTTGACATATCCAACTACTTTCCTGTTTTGAAAACTGTTGTCGTAAACCAACATAAAATAGAAGTTTGTGAGAAGCAGGCACGGCGTGAGCTGCATGTTTATGATGCTGCTACTTTGAGTTTATCTCACATGTTTTCCCTTCTCTCTTTCATCAAAAGCCCAGTTCAATACTTTTATGCATAAAACTTTGCTGCACATTTTCCTAATGTGTGTGTGTGTGTGTGTGTGTGTGTGTGTGTGTGTGTGTGTGTGTGTGTGTGTGTGTGTGTGTGTGTGTGTGTGTGTGTGTGTGTGTGCTCTTTTCCAAAAGAAAAAAAAGCAAACATAAAAGCCTACCTTAGTGAACTTTGGAGGTAATTGTCCCCAAATCTAGATGGGATTTTGGCTCACTAGACCATATCTGTCCTGTTCTAGCTGGTTGCTTTGGACCCGAGATGGAATTTGAAACCATGCTGTCAATATGCTGCACACTTGTGAGATCACACTTGTGCAGTCTCTGTCAGGGAGAGTTAAACTTGTAAGACTCAATACCAGCAGTGCCAACAAAAATGAAGACATGGGGGTGGACACAACAAAAAGACAGGGATGGCAAAAAGCTCAAAGGTTCTTCTTATAAAAGTATATTTACTAGGTGAATAACAGGAACTAATGTGCCTACTTAGCTGGCAACAGCTCACTGACACCCACTTTCCACCTTTCTCAAAGCTGTAAGATACTGTATAGCTTTACAGCGATTATATAAATTAGTCTGGCCATTTGTAGCTGAACATTTAAATGAATCTTTTAATAAAAAAAGAGCACTTCATGCGCTGTGACATTTATAATGAAGCAACATTATGTTTATCTAACATAGCTAATCCATTTAATTCAAAATCATTTGGAGAGATAATAAAAAGTTTTTGTTTTCTCACATAAATAGTGTTACAGATTTTTACAAAGAGCTGCATGAAAGTGGAGCATGAAAGGGGTGGGGAGGGTGACACATAATTTCACTGCAGGTGAAGAGGGGCAAGCGGAAAAGTCGGGAACAATCCCAGCGCATATCTGTGGCATCTGTTAAAGTGGCCTGCCAAATCAGTAACGGCGCCACACCTTTTGCTGCTGCTGAAAGTTTTGGACATTTATTAAAAAGACATTAGTGTCTCCGCATTTTATAAATTCTCGATAAAATGTATTTAAAATGCAGCACTTTGTCTGTAATGCAGCTGCCTGTTCTCTGTCTGTAGCAACCACTCTGTGATCTTAAGTAATGTCACAGCTAAATTGTTAAACTTTTGCCTGAGGAGTACTATTTGATGCAGAGCATGTTTCAAAGGTGAAATAGCCGGTATTATCAAAATAAAAAAAATAATAAATAGAAAAAATAGAATCCTGTGATTTATTTCTTTGATAATCATTGAGCTTAGTTTTGAAGTTGGACTGAATATTTCTGAATAATTAAATGGAATAACACTTTTTCTGGTTTTCCTCACCTCTCACTACAAGCCGCATTCATTTTTCCACATATATAACCATAATGCACTTTAGCATTTTATTTGCCTTGCATACATATCGATAGCCAGTTAGCTTAATCGCTCATTATACTAACACGCATGTCTTTGGACAATAGGTGGAAGTGTCTAGTGTCACAGTCTAATACTGAGTGTCACAGAGAACATCCAGACTCTATACAGAAAGGCCCCAGCCAACCATTAGATTTGAATCATTAGATTTGCAGTGAGACAACAGTGCTAACCACTTTACCAAAAAGCCCTCAGCATAAATATTAAAGATTATACAGCATAAACAAACAAATGCATTTCAGCAAACGGTTGGAATTTTTGTTCTTTTCAAGATTTTATTGTACATTTATATTGATTCAAACATCACTTATCCGTCTCTTGGATTACCACTTATTGTGTTTGATATTGGCTTGAATAAAATATATCTGTCAACTCCTAATCTATTTCTGACATCCTAATAGGCAAAGGAAAAAATGAGTGTATAGTTTGACTTTGACGAAGTGAGCAGCAGAGAATTGCATACTGTATAGAAGCCTGTGGTGACAACGCTGACAGAAGTGCTAATATGATGGTGTTCTATCAGATTTTTCATACATAGAGAAAGAAGCCTGCTCCCATGCAAATGTAAAACAACAAAGTTAGCTTTAGGTCTGGCACATGCACTCACCAGCCTGATTCATTATACTCCTAACATGATCAAAACCATGGATGAGCACACACAAGCATACACGCACACACTCTATATGATGCATTTAATCACAGATTACTTGGGAGCAAATAGTTATGTAATCACTGGATAAAAGGAAGATAAAAGCTTTCACTCATATGTTCAACCAGGGGCGGTTTTAGCCATTTTTGAATCAAAGCACCCCCAAAGGTTTCTTACTTTTTTTTGACAATATTTACTGTTTGTGTGACACACTACTAAAAATATAAAAAGCATACTGTACTTGTTTGAGACATAACATTTTAACAACAAAAGTGTGTAAGTGCCTGGCTTAAAACAGGACATGTTAGCTGCATTTAACCTGCAGTTACTCTTTATATAGTTAGGTAGGAGTCAGACCATGTTTCTTTTTAGCTGAAAAACATTACACCCAGGTAACCTGCAGTGTTGGAAACATGTTTTCCGACGATGTTTGCTACCCTACAATCCGTCCTGCTCTGTAGTAAAATCAGCGACATTTGACCGTCCCGTTGCTCCCATTGAAATGTATACAGCCTATTTAAAATCTAAAACTTGAAATTGTCTGTAGCCTGCTGTTGTTACCACTGTCCTGTTTGAAATGGAATGAGAGAAGCTGGTTATTTTGTCATATGTGCCGATATTGTAAAATCAAATGATCTTGATCAGTATTTCAATATTTATATCTTTTATTAGATGTTCATATGGTTTGGTTATTTGCCTTTTGGTTGAAAGTAGACTGAGAGAGGACTTTTTTTTATTAGTGATCTTAATAGTATTTTTTTTTCATATTAATGTAATTTTTTCATCTGATTGAATACAATCTATTTGTGTATGATTGTCAGTCCAAAGAGGGAGAGAGGGAAGAGGGGAACGTGAGGAGAAAGTGCAAGGTCAGGAAGAACCAGGTAAAAAAAACACACTGGGAATAGCGACAGGCACAACAGAAACTGTTAAACTGCTTGAGACAGTTGATCACCAAAAAGTGATTTGCCAATCTCAAGGTGAGGCGACATAGGTTAAAATAAAATAAAAAATCTGCAGAGCCATATTAGTATCTTCAGTAAAGATCTTTTCATACATTGTACCATAGGCAAAGTTGCCTTCGTTTTTATAATTTTATCTATCAATATTTTGTACATTTGTACATTTCAAGGACTCTATTTTTGGAGTCTATTTTCATATATCTGTATTGTATTATACATACACATTAAAAGTGAATCTCATGCAATCAGTTTACTTCTTACTCACTATGATCATCATTCATCATTTTCCCACAGTAATTAAGGTTACCATATGTATTTTTTTTTATTCCAATCCATTCTTTGTTTGCAGCATTTAAATAACCTTTATCAGATTTGATGGTTTTGTTACAGACTTTAAAAAAAGTGTTTTGCTTTTCTTTCACAAATGTGGGGATTAAATTGTGTTAAAATGTACAAAACAGTGATGTCATGTTTTGTGACGAGGACACAGGCACAGAAAGACTTGATGAATTTAAGAATCGTATCATTTAATAAAGAAATTTACAAACTTACTCAGAGATGGTAAAATTATGATGACTGATAACAGAGACGAAGACAGCAGACGATGAGGACAGGGAGGAACAGGGGTTTAAATGCACCAAGGAGACAGTCACAGGGAACTCGGGACAACTGGAGACGTTTAAGGATGCAGGGACTGACAGACACGGGGAAGACGACTCATCGTGACGAGTAAAGTTTATCTTGCCTGGCTGGGCAGCTCTCTGGGTGCTCAGCACCCTCAAAGCTCTGATCCTAGAATCGCCCCTGTGTTCAACCCAGTCCAGTTTGCTAATGTACCACTCTGTCCTCGAGCGCAGATGTCAGAAGGCGCCGCAGCACATCTTTCAGAACGAGCTGATTAGAGATTTAAATATAGGTAATTACAGAAAGCAAGATAATTAAGGACAAATGGTAATCTTCTTTGGGGATTTTACAGTGAAACGTTCTGGCGTTAACTCAAATGTTTCTTAATCAGAAAGAAATAAGGCAAAAGAAATATTGCTTTGCTTGCATATGCAATCAAACACTCATTGTTTCGTTCAGATTCTTTGATGTGCAGATGTGTTTGGTTGCTCTCGATCACTATCTTCACGATGTCCAAAACACGACTGAGGCGTAGCGTTATAATTAGGTGAAACTGCTGACTAGATTCAGGCAACGGACAGATGGGCCCGTTCGATGCCCATTTAACATGCAATCAACCACACAGACGCTTTCACAGAATTCAAGGTTCCCTGAACCCATTATACATGTTACTTTAAGATGATTTTTAAATGATATCTATCTTTAACCAACCACACAGACTAACTGCTAACTAGGAATATGTAGGTCAGCGGGAAGAAGTAGATGAGATGACCAGGAGGCATGATCAGACACAGATTAAAGAACTAACTTCATATAGCATGCTTTATTTCAGCGGCCATGTATATGGCCTCGGTTCCCTTTGGCTTCATATCCCTTGATGTTAAAGAAGCATGCACTCAGAGTGTTTGAGGTTTCACATGCAGGCGAGGCATATGCTGCAATCGTGCCTAATGGGCAAGCAAAAAGGATGGCACATTTCTTATCCTTTCTAACAGTGGTTCATTAAAATTGGCAGCAGAGCCTACAGTTTCTTAGGCAGCCGTGTGATGTTAAAAACGCAACAACTGGAGCACATTCCCTGGTGACATGCAACAGATCTGAGTTTAGAAGTGTCTCAGATGCACTAAAGCAGAGGACTGCCACTGAGGTTTAGATTTACAAGACTAAGTAACCATTCCTCACAACAAATACAAAGATTTGTCTTCACACATACAAGTGTTTTCTTGACTAGAGGTATCAAATTATTGACAGCCACACCATTTTATTGAAGTTTTCCACACATCCTACTTTATTATGACAGCTTTTTTCTTTTACTGCCGACATTTTCTGTTATAAATTAGTTATAAAGTTGTTTTTGGATGTCAAGGAAAAAAAGAGATGCGCTCTATAAATTGATAAGTTTATATTTTTTTGCAACGTGTGAAGACAAGTGCTAAATTATTCATAATTATAAGCAGCTGTATCAGCTGGAGGTAAAATGACATGCTTAGCTGATACAAATTCCTGTTTGAACCAGGTTTGCATATTTTAAAGGATGACATGTAATCACACCAAATTCAACAAGTAGCCACCGCTTATTCGGCAGTCACAGTGTCTACTGAAAAGCTTGGTTGGTTTGAGAACACCCCAGTGAGTAGCTGATTACTTATGTTAGATTTTCAGATTAAGGCTTGAAACCTAATACATACTTACATGTTTACATGTAAGTATGTATTTACAAAACCTGGGCTGTAATGCTGAAATATTTTTCTCCTTTTTCTTCATAGACAGAAAGTAAACAAATATCAAGGCCAGTGGGGAAAACTGAAAAGAAATGTTTGGCTCAATGCAAAGCAATGGTGTAAAGTAGATAGTGGACAGAGGCACACATGAGCATGCAACCCTCACTGGTGTTTGCTCAGTAACCGATCTGCTTGGTCTTCCGGTGGGTGAGTTTGTATATTGTGTTGTTGTGCTACAAGGTGGGGGACCTCAATAGTCATAGCCTGCCCAGATGAATTTCGATTAGTCTCAGTCACTTTGCCAACTCATGATAAGCCTTCAAAGGAAAACCTGAGGATAAAGCATCAAAGCTGAAGTTAAGGAGGTCCTGAGGCATCCACTTCAACATAGTAGATCGCATTATGCGAAGAATCTGATGCAACAAAGAAAACGAAACATCGCGGTACTATTCTTCTTTTCCACAGTTTGAGCTGGCCTATTGGGCTGTTTTTTCTCAGCCTCTCCCCTCTGACCTCTACAGTCTGGATTTAAGAGCCCCAACAGGTTCAGTACATGAGTCTGTGTGAGCCTGTGCTCCCAACATCTCCAGTATTATGGCGTTATTTTTGTGCCACTATTCTGAGCGGACGTAAAAAAAAATTGAGCGCACGTAAAAAAAAATTGCAGGTGCAAGTGTTGCATTTTGAGGAGAAATTTATTTTGAGCTTACAAAAGCTGAATTTGAGTGAACAAAATTCATTGCTGCGTGCAAAAAACGTATTTCAGTGTTTGCGCTTATCCATATACACACACAATAGCACCCCCTCTCGCTCAGTTTTTTCATTTGCGCTTGCTCGCAATGTGTTGCTTGCGCTCACAACATTCTCTGCTTCGTACGCTCAACTCTCTGTACACCGTTATAAGTGTGCCACAAAACCAACCAATCACAGACTTGGTTTCAAAAATTCTGATTGGCTCTTACGGTCTCCAATCAGCTGGCTAGCTACTGCTTTCCGGAAACACTGTCCGAAATGTAGCTAAATCCAGCTAAAATCTCTTAAACCCCAATTTGCGGATAATATCTTTAATCGTTTTATTTTAAAATATATTATTTTTTAAGACTATTGTTGGTGTAGTAGAATGTAGTTGCATCATACAACCATGCCAACTGACTAATTTTTCCAAATTATACTTGAGTAGCTCTCTTTTATGTCGTCGAATACTGAATAGCAGCACGAAAAGAGCATGTCCCGGCCACATGTAAGTAATATAAAATCATTTTGTTAATTATTATTCGCTTGATAACTGACGTTAGCTAATTTGCAAACTATGCAAACTTGAAAAATGATGTACCTCATGTAGTTTGTTTTATGGGTTGTTTATTTTTGTCTGAGATACATCATTTCATTGTACTTGTCCATGTTCCTTGCTGCTTTTAACAGGACATACTGAGACAGCAAATGATGCATAGACTTCTCTCTAAACTGGAAGCTGCTTTAAACCAACAACCACTAAATCTGGATTATTTGGAGTTCTTGACTCGTCATGAGCTTGTTCTGTTTGAATCTTTCTCTCAGCAAATAGGCGGTCTGTCAGAGATTACAGAGGCTCTACAAAACGTTCATCATCTGGTTCAGTGTGAAATTAACATCAGCTCTGTGGCCATTATTGAACTGGAAACAGAAGTTGGTCTGGGACCTGGCCACCCCAAAATCGTACTAGAGAGAGAAAGACTCAAGAATTTGTTGGACATTCAGCTGCCAGTCAGCTGCATTGCTAAATGTCTTGGTGTTTCAAGAAGAACAATCTACAGGAGGATGCAAGAATTTGACTTGTCTGTGAGAGGAACATACAGCACAATGAATGACCAAGAGCTGGACAACATCATATCGGCTATCAAAAATCAGATGCCAAATGCTGGCTATCGAATGGTTCAAGGACATTTGGTTTCTATGGGTCTCCGTGTTCAGTGGTGGAGAATGATGGCCTCCATGCATCGAGTTGATGCTGTAGGGATCTTCAAACGGATCACAGAACTAGGCTGTGTTGTGCGAAGAAGCTACTCGGTGCGAGGCCCTCTCTCCCTGGTCCACATAGACACAAATCACAAGCTAATAAGGTAAAATACCCACTTATATAGCTCTAACACAAGTTGGGCAGAAAGATGCACGTTATACTTTAAATCTGCTTTAATCAACCTTATCTGATAGGTCTTTCAGTGTATTTATAATATTTTAAAAAGCACTTGATAGAGTAATATTAAGTAAAAGGAATACAGGATGTGTAACAAAACCAGCAATATTGTTAATTGTAAATTTTCTTGAGCAATTATTTACACTTTGTATATCGATATTTTCCATGATAACAAGCCTATCAACACATAATATGTTAAGTGCTCCAGAAAACTTAAAAAAAAATCATGACAAGAGAACTAAAATATTTAGTCTCATTGAACTTATAAACATATAAAAATGTTGGTATTATTTTCAGCACACCTGACAAGTGTTAGATTTGTATTGTTGATTGTCATTTATGCTTAGAAATATTTACTTATATATGCTTAGAGTTTTGTAATTAGTTGTAGATTGGTAGAGGTTTTGATCCTTGATAGTCTGCAAACTTTGTGTGTATTAGACAGCACTTTGGGAGCATGAGAGGTCATACCGTGTCTTATTGTTTTATGGTAGGATTAACGTAGTTGCGTCTGTTCTAGTCTAAGTGCTCTTTGTTTAGATGAACTGCAGGACTTCCTCACCGTGTTATCTAGGATGAACCATCTAGGGGGAGGGGGAGGCTACCCTCTTCCTGACCAAGGATGTTTGACCCTTTGATCAGCAGTCCACACACACACACACACACACACACAGGCAAGGTACTCTTTGTGTGTATGTAGACGTCATATGTTAATGAACTTATGCATATTCATGTAACCTCAATAAAAGAACAGTGGTACGGGAGAACGGACGAGAGCAACTGGGGTCAAACGAAGGAACGGTGCCTGTCCGGTTCTCTCCCGTGCACGAGAAACATGAAGAAGCTTGCCTACTTGTGTCTTGCTTTGCAGTGTAATTATATTGCCTTCAACGTTCCAGCGGATGGGTTCAAGCTACAAACCTATCAACAAGTGTCCAGTTTAAGTCAGTGGCAAGTGTGCATACTGAAAAATTTATTTTCAATGTCTTACATGTTCTGCAAATCAAGCCTTAGTGAGATTGTTTTCCCTCTGAAACAGGTACAATGTTGTGATCTTTGGTGGAGTGGATGGCTACTCAAGGAAGGTAAAAGTGTAACTGTTATGTAGAATATTTGGTAGTTTTGAAATGAGAGCTTTATTAGGTTGTTTTTTTATGAACATCAATTATTCAGCAAGCCAACATAGTGGACGATTTGCAATTATTATTTTTTTAAATTTCTAATCAGTTCTTTACCAAAAAAGGTTAAACTAAAAGGCCATTTTCATTTTTTGATAAGTACTACCAATATTGATGTATAGACTACTCAAGCTTTGAATTATGGTTATGAACATAGAACCGTACAATATTCCTTGAACACTTATTATGAAACTGCATTATTAACTGAAAAACTATACATGATCTGAAACCAGATCTTTAATTTTCCATTTGTTTTTACTGCAGGTCCTGTACTTGGATGCAGCAACTAACAACAGGGCAAAACTGCATTCTCATTTTGCCTGAGATCAGCCCAGCTTCACGGCTTGCCATCAAGGTTTTATGCCCTGATTTAATTTATATGCTAGCAACAAGTATCATTAAAGAAAACTTTAAAAATTCCTTAAAAATGTATTTTTATCATAGGGTTAGGGCAGATCAAGGAGTAGAAAACCTGGACATTGCACATTTCATGTTTGCCACAAGAGGAACAGGGAGAGCGAGTTTCATATCTGGAAAGAGTGTCCACAATCAGAGGTTAGTCTTTTGATGTTTTTTATATTATTATTGACTGCATGGGTAGATTGTTGTAGCAGTTCTGATATTGATTTGAAGCATGAAATACCTGAAATCCAAATTCAAATGTATTTACAGAGTAGAACGACTTTGGCGTGATGTCTGGATTGCAGTCACTAGCAAGTACCATGATATTCTTCACTCACTCGAGGAGGATGGCCTGCTTGACATTTCAGATGTCATTCATCTTTTTGGTGTCCACTACATCTTTGTCCCTCGACTCCGAGCAGATCTTGTCACCTTTGTTGGAGGATGGAATAATCATCCCCTCAGGACAGAAGGTGGTCTCACTCCTGAACAGCTCTGGTGTATGGGACATCTACAAGAGCTGGACGAGGGCGAGAGACTTGAGGTACCAGCTCATAATCTGATTTTTTTTTTTTTTTTTTAATTTAAATGTTGAATTTCAAAATTTTAGTTAGCAGTTAACTCTGCTCTTCTGAAATTAACAAATTAAAACACTTGCAGCACATCTGGGAGATGCTTCTGGTGATTTTATACATTCTTGCTTATCAATTACCACTAATCTAAATTACAGTAAGAAGAACATGAAAACAAAGGCATTCTTTTTAAATTGTTGTATTTTAATGGAAAAAACGCTTACACAAAATAACATTCCTCCCAAAAGTACCTATTCTGGAATAATGACCATTATATATGTTTGTGGATTTGAAGGAGCTTCGGGATCCAGGCATTGACTGGGAGAGTGCTGTACTGCAAGAAGAATCTAACAGCACAGTTGTGGTTCCTGAAGTTGAATGCCCACTGGATGAGGAAACCCTGGAGGGGCTTCAGAGAACTATTAATCCCTTGGAACATTCTGAGTCACACGGTCGTGACCTGTACATACAATTCTTGCTACAGGTGTCAAACCAACAGTGACACTTAACATGGACGTGAAAGTCAACGTTCTTTTAAGTTCTCAAATACTGGATTTCTTTGCTAAAACATTCAGATTACAAGTAGACAAGCAAACAAAGCACTTGCTTATTATCTATCAACGTAGGACCCTACACAAAGTTTTGAAGTCTTGTCATTTTCATGAAACGGCTACGAACATCTTAACAGCTAATGTTTACAAACATTTTTACTCATTTAGTTTCCAAATTACAAGACAACAATGTGTTAAACTCTGTGGAATCCACCACCATATTTAACTGCTGCACTCATTATGGTTTTAAACACTGTGTAAGTGTCCAGATGCTGCACTGGAAAAGTCACAGTACAAGTGCATGCACTCACAACTGGGTAACAAATGGAGTGATCTCCCAGCCGCTCCTTACATTCATGGTCAAACTTGCATGTTATTTTGAAATGTCTCTTTTCATCAGGAAGGATGGGAACATGGGACTGGCCGGTCATCCACTGGAGCACATGGTGGACAGCAAGAGACTCTGATTTTTCACCACCTGCACCGCCTGTGTTTCCATCTGTGATGTTTGAAAATGTTTCTGAAGTCTTTTCTAAATAAAAAGCAATCTGGATTACAATGTTTTAAATTAACAACTAAGAATACTTTCTAGTGCCCTGCATGTTAAAGCAAAAATATTTAACAGATGCATACGGTATATATACAATACTATAGGTATATACAGCTAATACTATATAGTACCTGATACTTCAATCTCCTGCAAGAAATCTTGCAAAAAATTTATGATCTTCCTCTCAGTTCTCTCCCTAGATGTCCCTTTTTCACTGAAATGTGGTTGGCAGCTCATCATAATGAAATCAGCGTCTGGCTGTAAATAAGGAAATAAAGTAGATTATATTATAGATATATTGTTCATTCAAAACTAATAAATAAATACAGGATAACTACAGTACAGATAAGTGGACTGTCTTTGGATCAGACTGAAGCTGCTATGTTAATACTTACTTTGAGGATTTTCCCAGGAACAAACAAACTGTGGCAAGCTTCAGGATTTACAGCCATCAGGTTCACAAGACCATACAGTTCCATGCCCTTTCGGAGCTGCTGTAGCATTGGAATCAGTCTTGTTGTAGAGTGTAAGACAATAGCACTTAAAAATAAAAATAAAAAAACAAAAAGAAAAACTAGTTGGGGAGGGGGGGGGGGGGGGTTAATGATCTCTCTGATTTTTTCTCCCTTACCGGATCATGCTTTCCTTACTATCCATCTTTATCTGGTTTGTGTATCCACAGCTGACAATTTCATCAGCCCACATCATCAGAGACTGTATGTCTGCTGCATCTTCAACCTGGAAATGTATAATGTGAAAGAGGAAATACAGAAGGTTAAAAGTGTTTAAAAACACCATACTCATAATATATCATGTGCCAGAGCTAAACCAGGTGCTCACTTTGCGGATGAGCAGGGAAGATTCCACATCTGCAACATCCTCCTTAGACAGACAGCTGAAATCAACCTCTCCTGAGCAGAGGAAATTGTAGCACCATTCTTTGAAAAAGGCAGGAGATGGGCCTCCTTGGGCGAGGCTGACTGCAATTATTTCACCAACAGTTCTGTGTAGACAAATGATTATAATTCATTTTCAGGTAACATTTACAAAAATATCGGATGCGTATTAAATGTAATACACAAAGCTCGTATGTAACCAACCTGAAGTTTTCATTATCAAGATCGGTCAGAGAATACTTGGGGTTTTTGCCCTTGTTCTCAAGTCCTTCAAAGAATCTGCTTTCAATACCTGAAATCATGTCTTTCATACAAAAAATATCCGCATTTTTAAGTTATCCATTATTTATTGACACTAGGACAAAACAGGTAATAGGCAACTCACCACTCAAAAACTCTTTCCTAAGTGCTCCTGTATCCACGCCTGCCTCTCCAATGAAAACCACCCTAAGAACACTGGTGGGAGATGCAGCTTTTTTTCTCTGCCACTGGAGAATGCCTCTGTCTGGAAGGTCTTCTCTGTCCACACACAACTTAAATTCTGTTGTGGTGTCGACTTGTTGTTCAAGGCAACGCAATACATCTTCCACGCTTAACAAAAACAGGGTAGAAAACATCCTAAGCTCTCAAAGAAAAATAATCATCTTTAGATTAAAAGAGGCTACCACATTAAACGTGATTAGAAATTATTGCAGCATGTTCTGTGCAACAACCTTTAACAATAATTTAAAGTAGTGTGATCATAAAATGTTTTATATGAAATTAAACCCCAGGTATTGTGTAAAAGATCTTACACATAATTTTAACAAATGGTTCTGCATAATAGTGTGTATATGAATTATAATAGAGCAAAAAGTACCTGTCTGTTGTGCATACTGAAGTTTGAGCTGGTGTCCCTGTAGTTTGGTCATTTTCTTCAGGCACCATGCATTGAAAGCTGATGACAAAACAAAGTTAAAAAAAAAATAAAATAAAAATACATATGTTTGCGTGGACTGTTACTGATTAACATTTTTTCATAAACGGCTGAAAAAAGATTACCTATCCCCACACAGACTCGCATGGACTGTGATCTCATCTTCAGGAAAATCCTTAGTGCATATTGGACAAATAACCTACAATTCCAAAAATGGGTACATGTTAGGCATAGTGGGAAAAAGATCATTACCGATACAAAATTCATTGTAGTTACTATGGTTTTTAGTAATGTGCTAGGTTTACCTTGCATTTGCTTTTCACAATGCATAACTCCGATTCCTGCTGAATCAAAAAACAGTAATTGTGATACTATATTATTTAATCAAAATTGCTCATTTTGATTTCATCAAAATTGTCTCACCTCATCATCAGTCTCATCAGGAGAGAATTTTCCTTTGCACGTATTGATGTGTACTGCAAGCATCTGCAGAGGCATAACTTCATTACACTGGTAACATATCTTCTTTGGCATCTTTGAAAAGTGCTGTGAGTCGGGAGGTAGAGGAGATGTGTCTAATGTTTCCTGAAGAGGTACTATGTAAAAAGTGGATTTGCCACCTCCTGACACAGCTTTCAGTGTTTTGACAGAATATCCTTCTGTTTCAGGTGGAATTACAGTGAGCTTTCGTCGACCACTGCCACCTTTATTGACAGAAAAATAGCATAAACAATCAAGCAGCAAAAGTATCAACTACATAATCATAATGCAGTATGAGCACGCAAGAATGCCAAAAAAATACATAAAAACTGAATTAACAACAAACCTGTTGCCTTATGTAAGAGCCATCCTCCACAAAGATATTCCATTTTTGGAAAGGTTTCTTCCAGAAGTCTAGAAATCTTAGTTAAAAACACCGTTAAGCAGAATGGAACACTAAATGGACTGTGGCATATGATTCAGGCTAAATGCGTCTGCCAATGACTGATTTTAATACTGACTACACAAACTTACCTCTGCATGGTCACCATCTTCTGGAAGAGACACTGTTTGTCTCCCCATGCCAGCTTGTAGGAGTTCAAGCTCCTCAGCTGGCAAAGGTGTGTAGGATGTGTTTTTTGACAGCAAATAAAAACTGAGGCCTGTGGTCTTACTGCCTGCCTTAACAAGCTGCTTAGTAGATGTTAAACATCTCTTTTTACCACGGCTCAAGTGTGATTTGAAATATCCTGGAAATGATCTGTGGGATGAAAATGCATGAGTTTAAAAAATGCAGTGTTGCATAACATAAGGGTTATTGTTTAATAAAGTTATTAAATATGACATCAGTCCTTAATAGCACATTTTAATTTAAAAATCAATGTTGATAAATCCACAAACCAAATAACTTTAACAGAAAAGATTGCAAAAAGTTAAAATAAAAAAAACACACAAAAAAAGCAAAAACCTTGTCATCTCTTGCTGGATAGTCAGATTTCTAGGCTCCGGCTGCCCACTCTCTGTTGGCCTCCCTGAAGGATTTGTGGATATGTTGTTAAGCAGCAAAGACACCAGATTTCTTACTGCTGACTCAACTGCACCATTACCCTAAAAAACATGATTAGGATACACTGCCTCAGTAAGACAACTACGCTGGTAATTACCCATAAGGCTAGCTTAAACTCTACAGCTGCATCTGTAACTACAATTTCACAGCATATTAAACAGAAAGGACAGCAAATTACTAAATTCACACAAAAAAAATTAAACTCACCTGATACTGTGGTGTAGTATTATTGGAGCCATTGTTTGATTCTGCCATCTCTTCTTTAGCTGCAGAGTAAATCAAAAATCCCTCTATCTGCAAGAAGCGAGGCTGAGTGGACAGTGTTTCCGGTGTCCGGACAGCAGTAGCTAGCGAGCTGATTGGAGACCGTAAGAGCCAATCAGAATTTTTGAAACCAAGTCTGTGATTGGTTGGTTTTGTGGCACACTTATAACGGTGTACAGAGAGTTGAGCGTACGAAGCAGAGAATGTTGTGAGCGCAAGCAACACATTGCGAGCAAGCGCAAATGAAAAAACTGAGCGAGAGGGGGTGCTATTGTGTGTGTATATGGATAAGCGCAAACACTGAAATACGTTTTTTGCACGCAGCAATGAATTTTGTTCACTCAAATTCAGCTTTTGTAAGCTCAAAATAAATTTCTCCTCAAAATGCAACACTTGCACCTGCAATTTTTTTTTACGTGCGCTCAATTTTTTTTTACGTGCGCTCAGAATAGTGGCACAAAAATAACGCCATACAGTATGCACTGTCGGTTTAATTGTGTCAAGTTGGAGATGTTAGTCGAAAGCACAGCACATTTAAACAGCTCAAACATAAGGCAGCGGAATTAGTTTTACTTTGGCATAATTACATATCATGATTATATTTAGCATAATAAAATTTTTCAACAATTTAAATCCAGAACCATCAATATAGCTCACATCAATGACAGATCCATAAATGTCCATCATAAAGGTGATACTGCATAGGTAACACACTTTTCACCTGTAGTAATTTTAAAATGCTAAAGAGATTTAGCTTATCTCTAAAGCTTAAAAAAAAACATCAAGGGAAACACAAAATCTCAAGAATATTTCAGGGCAGCTGTGGGAAAAGTGTGGGTTCTACGCCCACTGAGAGTCTAATGCCAGATTAACTCTCACAAGGATTCATTAGTCTACCTGGCCAAAGGGCAAACTGCATATGGGTGGTGCCATCTGGTACATCTTTTGGCCACCCTTGCCAGCATTTATAAAGTGAGGAGGTTCTTGCCAGAGCTCCATGCCAAACAAGCCAACAGATCATCAAGTCGAGAGAGAGAGAGAGCGAGCATGCAAGAGAGAGAGAGAGAGAGCAGTATTCATTCATCCTGAAAATTCATAAAAAGATGTAGTGAGGCAGTAAGTGAAATTAATGGCTGCTCTATTGTAGCACGAATGGGTGAAATGTATTCTAAATTAACTGGCCAGAAAACAGTTAACAAGAAAGACTCTAGGTCCGCTCTATACAGGAGATACTGTACAAGTAACTCGTACCTAGACTGAAATCTGGATTTGTTTGCAGCAGGTTCCAGCGTGTCTTCGACGCTGCCAGTTACTGCGGTTTTCACGCCACAGCAGAGCCACGCTCGATAACTAGGAAGCACCATCTTGAATGAATCACGTTTATTATCATTGATCTACCACCAGATTCCAGCTCCACTCTCATTGAGGCTGCCTCCAGAGTATTGGCTCTTCTCTGCTCTTACAGCCCAGCTGCCATAAAGCACCAACGTGCACAGAGACTCGCTGACTATGAATGAGAGCGCAGGCCTACAGAAACAGGTCCACGCTCTTGACATTTTAATTCACCAACTGAGGTTACTCTGCCTCCATCTCATATGTCATCCATAGCGCAATTTGACTTTAGCGTTGTTTCTTTGCTTTTAGCACAGATGCCATTCATAATCCACCGCTCGCTTTACTATACAGCTTTACATACCAGCAGGTATATTGTTATGCAGTACACACACAGGGCAAAAAGCATTCAGTCAAACCCCAGGAAGCCATTCAACACACTGGAAATAAAAATATATCACAATGATCTATCTGTTTTAATATCTGTGGATGAAGAATTACTGCACAAAAGTGCAGCCGTTCACTTTTTTACATACTGAACCACTGTCACGTTTGTGTCATGGATGTCCTATTTAAGTTTCTACTTAATGTGCTGCTACTTTAAAAAAAGACTAAAATGATATGTTTGCTTTGAATAGTAAATAGTTAGATGATGATTTGATTTTTTTAGAATTTATGACATTTTTACATAGCATCCTTACTTTTCCAATCCTAACTCTAACTTTAGGTAATAAGAATAAGTAACTTTTGTTTTTATTAAACTCAAATTTATTCAAGTCTAGTCATTTAATTTGAAATAACCTGAAACTATATATCCTTTATCTACCTAACATACATATACTCACATACAGTGCAGGTATTATTCCATCACCGTATATTTCTCTATATTACTGAATAATCAAAAGTGTGATTAGAGACTCTTTTGTCTGCTCTTCATGAAAAGGCCTGTAAATGTTAATGTTATGTATTGAACAACCAGACTCCCTTCAAAGTAAAGGTTATTGAAGCTGCAAAGAAAATGCACACTTATATTTATGACAAATCCAGGCACACTGACGTGTCTGTGAATTTCAGTCCCTGCCACTGGTTATACTGCTGGTTATTGTCATTCCACTTCTCTCTCTCTCTCTCCCCTCTATTTATACTAAATGGCACAGGCCAGGTTCAGCACACTGGGCAGTAATAGCTAAAAGACTGCTTGAGCATGTGAAAGGTTGACACCTCTATCTTTGAGATCTATTGACTCCGGTACAGCTAAGGTCCCCTCTCACATCTGAGCCTTGACTATACTTTCTTTATTCAGGCTGTGGCACATTTTAAAGGCCCTTTATTCATCTGACATGACCTACATTAGAGGGCAAAATAAAGCTCAATCCAACTTGCAAACAGAATTAAAGGTCGTTGAATGATGGAAGACTTTGTGAATCCTCTGTAATGTTCAAAACGAGAAAAAATAGCTTTGAGCAAACTAACGTACTGTTGTGGGATTAATACTCCAGATAAAATGTTAACTTTTAAAATAAGCATAATGAATGACTGCAATCAAAGGCATTCTGGATGTAATGGGACCGGCTTTATCCCTACACCAATCTAAGAAACATTTAAAATGCAAAGTAAAAGTGGGTTACCAACTGCCTGATGATACACTGGGTCAAGCTCACTTTCTGCAATACGCTACACTACATCATATTTTTCATTACCTTCAGCCATTTTTCAGTTGAAACACTTTAGAAATTCAGAAATTAAAGACACTGAAACACATTGTGCAGTTTGAAGCCTCTCAAAAGTGACATTTTCAAGTGACTGGATATAACTGAACCTTTGTCCTTTAACAGACTTTCACACTGAAGTGTCAAGAAATGTATTCTGTGTTCAAATCTGTTGTATGGGTCACAAAACAGGTGCACTGCAAAATATTGGAAGACTTTATCTTGGAACTGTCAACAGATACTCATATGCTGATATTGAGTAGCATATTTTAATAAAAATATTGCTGTCAATCGAAATTGCTTTTCCCACTGAGCTGACAGACTGTGGTCAGTGTTTCCTGATTCCCACCGCTATTCTCTATCACATGACTTTAGTTTCCTCGATAGTACTGGCAAACTTTGAAAACTCAAATGGTGCAACAGATTGCTACATTCATACTAGGGAAAAACCATGGTATGAACAAAATTACTGCGATCAAGTGCAATGATCTCGTTGCCTTTGAAATTGCTGCTTTGAAGATGGGGACCAGGTGTGTGACCAATCGCAGTCAGTTGCTGTCTTGACTTTAATTTTGTGTTAAGACAGCAATAAAATGGCAATAAGATGGTGAGGATTGGGGAATTACATGCAATTTGGGAATTAACTATGATAAATCAGTAAACATTGCAAATCTGTTGCTATCTACACAGAAATTCACATCAAGTACATAAGGTTTGTGGAGACATTTCTCCACAAGTAGTGATGTAGTTGCTGCAAGATGATGGTTTAACTGCAAAATGACATACAGTAGGCACCAGGCAGTATATAGTATAATAGTGTACACTGAGTCAAAAGGTGTAGAACCAAAATAAAATCACTTAACAACCAGTTGAGTCGAGTCCCCTACTGCAAAGAGACACATCGCAGACAAGTTAGCTAACTCAGACTGATTGCAATGTGTCGGAAATCTGTCTATGTTTATGAATTAGCAATTATTAGCTAACCTTCACTAATCTATGTCTTCAGACAGTACAAGTTGGACCACAATCCTTTGGATATAGGTTGCCTGCCACTTGGTGATCTGTGCAAATGTCTTGTGATCATAAAGTGGTCACTCAACCTTTGGGTCATCAGTTGGTCACTCTGAGTGTTGCAGTCAGGCACTGCTACTTACACTGAAAATGAAACTGTGTATGTAGTAACCTTCAAATAATTAATGAATCTAACAGCTAATCTAATAACAAATTGAATTCCCAACTATTGGGATAGTTATGTGTTGTTTTTCCAGTTTTCTTTCTTTGTACTATACGGCCACAGGATTCATCAGTTTAGTCTTGGCATTAGCAGAAAGGATTCTATATCCTGCAAGTACATCTTTATGTATAAAATGAACTTAACTATAAACAGTTTCTTTTCTGTGGCCTGTTAAACCTGGAAAGATGATGGATGGTAATTTTTTGGTAGGATGGAATAACACATCAAACAATGCACACTTAAGAGCTTTTGTGAGCATGTTTGCACATTCTTTTTATGGTGTTATTACTTGTCAAGAGAAATCCACAACCTGGAAGTAAACCCAATTACTGAGTTAACTCACATCTGTCTGCATGTTGAAGTGGGAAAAATGCATCAAGCATGATTGATCTTACTGCTGCTCTGCCATCTGGACCTCCTCTCCATCACCCAAATCACCCACTTTCAACTTTTTTCCACAGGGGCTCGAGACCCAAATTGAATATGTCCAAACAAGATGACACAGATAATTCCCACAATTGCTCCAACCATATGTTACCACACTTGGAGACTACTGAAAGATTTTTTAATTTTCAGATAACTTAAAAAAGTTGGAGAACCGACTGTGTTACAGTAATGTATAGATACATATATGCTTCACAGCGAAATGTCATCATTTCATGATGCCTTTGCCAATCTTTTACCAGTTCTGCCCTTCATTTATCCCCAGCCTGTGTGCTTGATACAACATCAGAGTGTGTGCTAATAAAAAAAAAACCACTTTGAGTATGAAATAAAAAAGACAATATGCAGATTGTTTTGCTGTGATTATCTCTGCTTCCATTAATGTAAACTGACAGCATAGCAGATAGGCAATAAAAACAGACGAGGTAATTACATCTACAGTCTGTTCAGTACATCTATAATCAAATATGTACTTTTACTGAATGCCCACACAATACAGGTGTTTGTTTGGGTTAAAATCCCAAAGGACACTTTTTTCTTTTCTTATTTTTTCTCCAAAACTCTTTTGCTGAAACAATGATACATGCTGGAGGCATTTCCATTTCACACAATAAAATATCAGTACTAGCCAGTTCTTGTACCTGAAAAAACATTTTAGTTAAATGAGAAGCTACTGCAGATTTGGAAATATGAAAAAGGCTGTATCACAAATTGTAGGAAATTGACATGAACCTTAGATAGCAATTTTTGTGGGAAAAAGAGAAGCAATTTAGCAGCAACGGTAGAACAACTTAAAACTCTCAACTCTCTCTGTGTTTCCTGCAAGAGTGTCCATATATACATACAACAATTTGTTTATATATAAAAGCGTTGCATACTGGTAATTACTGTAAATACCTTTTTCTACAAATTCGATTTATGTACTAACTCATTCTTTTAATTAAGTGTAAATGAGGGAAATAATAACTGTACTATGTTCAAAATCAATAAGAAGGTGATTTGGCTCTTGTTAGGTCACACTTTGACTTTCTATCAACATTTTCTCTCCACCAAGTCCGCAGCCTTTCTCCAACCATAAACCGATGTTCTTAATGCGCTGATAGAACCATAAATCAGTTTAATAATGCCCTAGTTACTAGGAGTTGTTATCAGTGTCATGGTGGGCAACTTCAAATACTCTTGCCCAACACAATTTATTCCTTCACATTTACAAGGAGTACTCGCTGAGCTCTTAGCATTCCACCCACCTAGCACCTTCATTCTACACATTTTAACTCCATTTCTTATTCATTATTGCTTAAATTAGCATTTGCATTGCATTGGAGTTCTTCGGCTGCAAACCTGGTATCTGGAACCAGTGTGCATTAGAGGACCTCTCCAATAAATGTCAAAAATATCCCATCATATAAGTCAAGCACTTTTGTGCATATTATGGCTAGTAGTTTCAGTCATGCATTCAGTTTATTAAAGTGGAGCTGCAGTATATTGTATAGCTACATGCCTCTGGCATAGTTAATGGCTGTGACCAATTTTCCAAACAAGATTTACACCAGTCTACAGTGAACACTGTATAAGGAAAAAAGAACACAAGAAGCTATGGATTTGAGAAGAGGTGTTGCAGGATTATGTGTCTGTGAATTTGAAATCGCTTATTTATTTAATTTCAGCTAATGCTCAGATAAATGGTCATCATGTCAGTGTTGTTCTGGAGGACACGAATTAGATGAGAGAAAACTCATAAGGCACATGAAAGCTTGCAGAGGGTTGACAACTCCTTCTGGAGTGAAGTACTGCGTCGTAAAGATTCATTTCAGAACATGAGTATAGCTGCCTGGTCGAGGCTGATGCTTTGTTCACTGTAAACCCAGGTTATAAAAAATTGGTAAATCACTTTGGATATCTGATAGGGAGAAATTGAGGAAGTGGGTATTATCAAGAAAGTAAGCAACAACCATGCATCCACTTATCCAATTCAGCGTTGTGATTGGGCGGGACAAGAGGCAGGTTGCCAGTCTTCCGCGGGGCTAACACAAAAAGAAAGACAACCATTCCCACACACAGTCATAGTTGGTCACCAGATAACCTAATGTGCATGCCTTTGGACTGTAGGAAGAAGCCAGAGTATCTAAAGGAAACCCACACAGGCAGAGGGAGGACTGCACACGGAAAGGCCCCAGCTGGCTGATGGATTCAAACTCAGTTCGCACTCGGTGTGAGGTGATGCTGCTAACCACCATCGTGCCGCCCACTATTTGTAGCTTTGCTCCTGGATTATTTTTATCTGTAAATTTAAATATATTGCATACTAAAGTTGTATTGGCAATATAAGTAGTTCTTCTGGAAACTAGCCGCACTTTTGACTCCGATATCGACAGAAGCTGTCAGCTTCTCACTTCTAATTACTTTATTAAATATTATCAGAGTAACTCATCCATATAAACTGATGCAAGTGCAAATTTAAACAGTATTGTAAACTGACTTCAATTAATGAATTAACTTGATTTAATTTACTGGACCTGCCTTCAAGTCATTTTCTCTGTGTGTATATGTTCTTCTTCGATCAATTTCTTCACAGGGATTAACCAACAATCCTAAAACAAACAAGATCTCACTCAAACCTTGAGGACATTTGGTGGGAACTTTCTACAGCTGTATTTATTTCCCAACGTTTTAGTGCATTTTATCACACTGGTTTAATAGTAAAGGCTAGAAGGGAAGAGGAAGAGGCATACAGTGAGGTTAAAGCCTTGTACTCATTCTCTGGATTCATCATGCTAACTGGTGCATGACTCAGTCCTAAACACAACAGCTGGTGGTCTGAAGAGCCCGCGGTAGAGCCCCGGGGTGTGAGTTGACCAGCCCACTCATTTACCGGCAGCTTACACAGGGGACACAAAACAGCAGGGTTCTGGGAGCAAGAGATGAGCCTGGCATCGTTTCATATTCTAGCACCCTGCAGCTGCCAAAGAACAAAGATGAGCCAAGAAGCATCACAATGGCACCTGTTTCATCTTACGGGTAAAGAAATTAAGGAGTTCAGAAGATTTAAACACTAGACATCGGCTGTTCAGTCCAAATGAGCCTTTCTGAAATGCCTTCTTTCCAACAGCACTTGAATTAGCAGAGCTGAAACTATTAATGCAGATGGTACTGGTAATCAAGCCTTATCAACCTTCTTTGACTGACAAACACTAAGACTACATAAGCTTGTCACATTTGTCATCGCTGGGCTCCCTGAAGCTACACCACGTGGCGCCACTCAAGTCAGCGGCATGAGTCTAGCCAGCCTAGATGGCTTTTCTTGCAAGACGTAGCTGTATATTTGCAACGGCTATGAGGATAGGGGATTTAAATGATCTGTTGGCTCACCCCCCTCTACTTCTTTAGTTCCAGATGAGATCCGATGTCTTTAGCAAGTTGCAACTTGTACATCGAACATGCCTCATTACAATCTAATTTTATGGGAAAAAAAGAAGAAAATGCAATATACAGAGCCATGATACATTCAGGATGATGGCTCCAGAGCTATTAAAACACACTCATCAAACTGCACATGCTTTTTCAGACAAGCAGAATCATTTTAATTAATATCTAAATTGCAACACCTCTTTGGAAATCTTCTCTCTCTTGCTATGTTGTCGGCAGTTTAATGTGTAGATTTTTAGCATTTTACCAGAAGTGTATAATAAAAAAATTTGGGGGCAGTTTAATTGCGGCTCTCATATATTTCTGTGTGAAAGGAATACGGCCGAGAAATTATGTAACACGGGGTGAAAGAAGACGGAGCAGACCTTTGACACAAAAACAGTGTCATTATATCCCCCAAGGCATTTCACTGCAAAGCCTATTATTTAATGTTATAATTAAAGCCCGCAAATGTGACTGGGAGGGTTAAGATCTGCCCTCTACATATTTGCATTAATATAAAAATAATAACGACCTCCAATTAGTCTCTCCACCTCAAAGCTGCAAACGAGATCACACTAAACTAGGTCGTGAACTCGTGTAATCAGTATAAATTTCCTAATTTATAACTGGAACAGCATGTCTTATGCTGACTAACAACTGCTGCTATTTGAAAATACACTTTACAGCAGATTGTCACGAGTGTTGCAAGGTTGGCACTGTGATATCCTCTTGTGTTGTTGCTTTGTGAGGCAACATCTATTCACTGGAGAGGCGCGGGCTTCCAGTTTCACATCTTTTGTTAAGAGTGTCTAAACCAAAGAAATGGACTCAAATAACAGTTTTTGAAACATTACAGCACAGTGACACTGATATGAGGACTTTTTAGATGAACAAATGCAAATGACATTTATTTATTTATTTATTTATTTATTTATTTATTTATTTCTTGTATGGTTTGAGAATGAGAGAAGTAGGGGCAGCACACACCTTCACACAGGCAGCTGACTGTGAGCACAAAGCCTTTATTTTTTTGCCACCTAATTCCCCCAAACTGAAACTGACTCTAGGAAAAGACAGCACAAAGTATCAGGACCAAAAACATTTCAATCAAGTCACCAGGCATGTTAAATCAACACTGTATAAACGAAATAAAACAGGCACCTTTACTTGGGGTAATATACAGTGAATCACTCATTGCTTTAAAGCTGAAAGTCAGTTGTTTGCTGACATTCCAGGCTCTGGCTACCTAAAGTCCTAACGTATTTACCACAGATAGTAAAAAACATGGGCGTAGCATCCAGATCAGAAAAATTAAGCCAATCCAGCAGTGCCTTAAGCATGCACTCTATCTGCCACCAGATGGACGCGTGGACTCGTAGTAAAAATCTACAAACATGCTGAAAAAGCATTGAGGACGGGGCTAATGCAGCAGTCCCCAACCTTTTTTGTGCCACAGACCGATTTATGTCTGACAATACTTTCACGGACCGGCCTTTAAGGTGTCTCAGATAAATAAAACAAAATAAAACCAGTACCGGTACCAAAAAAAAAGATTTGTTCATAACACAGAGGAAAAGACCCAGGGAAACCGAGTTAACGATAAAAACGATTTTAAAAAATGATGCTAAAAACCAATAAAAACCCTGAAAACCATCAATTTCCCACTCGTGGCCCGGGGGTTGGGGCCCGCTGGGCTAATGTACAATAAATAAAGAGAATTTAAGACTAATTTCAAGACACTTTTTTACTTGACCTGACATAATGATGTGTTTCTTGTTTTTCAATGCTTGTTTTTTTAATTTAATTTTGTTAGAAGAAAGAAAGCGACAGCGATTAAGTGATTATTGTATTGAAATATTTATTTTTCATAATTAATTTGTTCTGCTGTGGCTTTCTTTGTTGTGAAAAACATTTACATGTTGGAGCATCTGCCCTATTGATTTTGATACAACAGCCCCCTGTGGTTTCACTACAGTTAAGCCACCACTGAGGCCTTTGAGGGGTAGACAGCATCTATGTATCTTTAACACAACAAGCGTGTCATTGTCAGCTCTGTGATGCCTGTGACACCATCGCTGTCTGCATTTGTTGACAGCATCTGAAGTTTCCATGACAATTTTTGTACTCAATGTTTATTTGTACTTAATGCTTGTTTACTTCCAAGTCTCCGAGGGGTGGCTTTTTTTTTTTTTTTAACAAATCACCTCAGCCATGTGTACATGTCTGTGTCTGAAAAACACAAATAAAGAGTCCCCAGTGTGAAATGTATTTGCATCCTTGACACCTCGATGTGATATACCCACGTGGCTTTCCCAGAGCACAGTGTGGCTCTCATCTCACTAAGCCCTATCATTGGTGTCAGGCTTGGGACTTCTATTCAGAGACTTCCCTCCAGAGGCAAAGGGCTCTGTGGGTAAAAAGAAAGACCATGGCAATAAAAACAACAGAATGCACTGGTTCTCTAATGTACATAATAAATAATTGTAGGAAAGCCACAAACTCTCTCACAGCGTAGAATAGAAGTGATTAGTGTTTGCCGTGTAATAGACAATGTGTTTGATATGGCTTTAGGTCGAACCTGAAACTAGTAGGGTAGCAGCCATATAATCATGTATAAACACATCTTATTTTTCAATGTTAACCAATTATTTGACAATGTGACACCCACTTATTTTCCCTGCAGCGCCCTCACCCACTGGTAGAGGAATCCTAGAGGGGCACAATTTCCACAGTGGAATAATGCCACGTGTGACGTTGTGTGACAGTTTAGTTTAGAGAATACTTTTCAACAGTGCAAAATGCACACAAATACCACAAAACATCACTAATCCTTCAAGTTCAAACTTCCTTCTTGTATCCCAGAGCCAGTCTCGCTATCATTTCAACACGTGGTTACTCGATAATGCTCTCCATTACAAGGAAAGCTTTATTTCATTAATCATCAATTAATGCTAATTTTCTTTTGTCTCTGCTCCAAACGTTCAGTCACACCCCACACTGCTTATTTTCTAGTTCCTCTCAAGGCTTGAGAGGGTAGAGATTCTTAATCCCCCCCTCCATTACTGATTTAGGCCAGCAGTTGATTGAAAACTGGAAAAAGCGCTATAGCAGGCTCCTACGCTACCCGGAGGCTTTTCACACTACTCAGAAAAGAAAAAGCCATACATGGTACAGAGGAAGGTTCCAGAAAGCTTGCAGACCTTGTGCATTTCAGGGATGAATGCCTGCAGAGGGCTGACAGATTCTTCAGGTCAGGACAACTGTCAGACATTCTTTCACCATATCTGAACAGCACCACAGGAGGATTCACAATCAAACTCATTTAGCTCTTCCATGCACACAATCTGTCTCACCAAATGAAGAACAAAGCACGTTTTGTCATTTTCTACTACAATAGAGATGCAAAGCGAAAGAAACACCCAGATAGTGAGGCTAAACTGCTGCAAATACACACACAGGCAGATGCACGTCCACATGCGCACAGCCTAATCTCCCTCACATCTAATTAACTGTTCTCTCTGAAGATGTATACAGGCTGGCAAGAGACTTATTTCCAATTTGGCAGAGCCAAGAGTATCTTAATGGGCTTTGGAAAAAAATTGCCCCTCAGAATTTTTATATGGATATTTGCTGGGCAAGGGCTTTTACAGCAGTATTCCCACACTTTCAGCAGAGGTCTGATGTGTTTCCATTACTTAGTGATTAGGCATGCAGACACACACAAAAAACAAATAAATACATTAAAAAATGATAGATAGATAGATAGATAGATAGATAGATAGATAGATAGATAGATAGATAGATAGATAGATAGATAGATAGATAGATAGATAGATAGATAGATAGATAGATAGATAGATAGATAGATAGATAGATAGATAGATAGATAGATAGATAGATAGATAGATGAAGCCATTTCCAATCACACTATCCAGGTGGTATTGCAAGGTGGATCAAAATCTGATGGTATTTTTCTACATTTTCCCATCAATTTTGACAAAATCTCCTACACCACTGGCTGAACTGCAGCTCCAAACCATGACAGAGCCTCCACCGTGTTTTACAGATGACACATGGCGCAGACACTCACTGTTGCACCTCTTTCCAGACCTCCTCTGTGAATATTGTTGAAAATCTGTACAAAAGATTTCAAATTTGGATGCAGACCTGTCACCCCTGATTTACGGTCCAGTTCTTGTGTAATTTGGCACACCTCCGCCTTTTTGCCTTGTTTCTCTACCTTAAGAACAGCTTCTTGACAGCCAGAAATCCACTAAAACCATTTGTGATGAGGCTTCAGTGAACAGCAGATGGATCAACTGAAGGGTCAGATGCATCTCAGGTCCTGTGTCAGGTCTTCGCTGGATTTTTTCCTGTTTCTTAAAAAAATGACCTTCAAATACTGTGCATCTGTTGTAGATCGTTTTTAGGCCTCCCATTTCTTCTTTCCTCCACTTCAGTGTCTCCAAATTTTCTCAGTTTTCTATGGACACACTGCACATCATGCTGAAATATGTAGGATGTTATACTAATCGCTCTTCGGGAATCACCAATACAATTTTTAATACTGAGTTATCTTTGGCATTTTCTTAGATTCAACTAAAGAAAGTGAGTTAATGTGGATAAAGATACAATTTAAAACTGGAACTGCTGTGATGTGTCATGCCCCTTGAGTAAGATGTGTTATGCTTTAATAATACATAGGGCTGTATTAAATGGCTTAATAAGCAAACACAAAAGTTCCTGTGAAAATGATGAAATGATGAGGTACAAGGACTGGAATAAAAAAGCAGGATGTCCAAAGAAGAGTTTTGAAAGACCTCCACAAAGCCTGTAGAATTTCTCATCGAAACAACTTAAAAAAATTACAAGAAAGTCTGGCTCCTTGGAAGAATAAAAAGAAATTAGACGTGGGCTTAAACTTTTGCACAGTATCTCTCTCCAAACACACGCACACATGTATAAATAAAGAGTGAAAGAGCCAAAGAGACTTTAGTACTGACAATAATATTAATAACTGTGCTATATACTTAAGCTTCACAAGCGTCCTAACATTCAATCAAGTACAAAAAGCAATGTTATCTGATATCTGGGTTGTGTTTATAGGAATTTGGCATCTGCAACAGCCGAGCACAGATCACAGCGATAAACAGAGTTGGAGCATCAGGAACTCACACGAGGGAAGACGATGCTGTATTGTGTAACAGCTAATAACTGTTTTGCTCAGACAAATCAAATAATATTCTTTAAATTTGCTATGGATGAACCCCAAAGGTAATTGTTATTCTTGAAAAGGGAAACATAAGGCTCTGCGCAGCACTAACAGAAACTGCAGCACATCGAGCGATTTTGTTTGAAAGCCATAGCAAAGAGTCGAATCCACCCATGAGAATCCCAACTGCTCTGTGTAAGTAGATGTTGATATTAACAGCAAAGCCTCAGAGAAAGAGCTCCGTGGCAGGGCCTTACTGAAGCATTCACAAGCAGATGTGCTTTTGAACAAAGGGCTGACAATCAAGCAGTAATGTGTGTGATGCTATAAAGGCTGACACATGAGCACAGGGGTGATCCTCACAGGCTAGCTGTACTGCTGGCTGCCTGCTGTATAACCAAGCATTGGATGGCATATCAATAGCATGGACACTACAGTAGAGGAATCACAAGTTCAACCTGGTGGAGTTTAATGAAGTTGTCCAAGAGCCTGTTTTAGACATTTTTCAGATCCAACAGTGTATTTCACTACCTCCACTCTGTCCTACCCACCTGCTCTTGGCACTCTTCCAAGAGACCTCTTACTGTATGAAAACTAAAGCTGGTAGGATTTTTTTTCTTACTGCCATCTACATCTCACTGCTCCTGTACTGTAAACCAACCAGAGCACTTAAGAATCCTTGAGCAAAACAATATCAGTCTTCAAACACCAAAGTGTCTGACCTCCATCTAAATGAGTTCATTCTGTCAATTCACCCAATGTTTGCCTTAGTGCAACAGATATTAAATTGCACACGCACACACACACACACACACACACACACACACACACACACACACACACACACACACACACACACACACACACACACACACACACACACACACACACACATATATATGTATATGTATAGCACAAATTGTCACTTGTGTACTTCTTTTGCTAAATGTTTCAAAGTCAAGTGTTATTGGTATTATAACAGAGAGGAAGTGATTGAGAACAAACAGCAACTCAGCCACAAAGTGGTATGTAACGTATAATCACGGAGCAGTCGGGTGCCGGTTTAGCTCCCTGAGATGAGCAGGCGATCATACGCTGTATAGCTGAGAGCGGCCAGCCCAGGTTTGAATCCGGCCCTTTGCCTGCATGTCTTCATGTCTCTCTCTCTCTCCACTTTCCTGTCACTCTTCACTGCATCTATATAATAAAGGCTGAAAAAAGTCAACTAAAAAAATTAGAGAGAAGCAGCACACTAAGGAGCACAGTGTGCAGAGGTCACCAACTTCTTGCAGAGTCAGTCACTACAGACATCTAAACCTCATGTAGCCTTCAGATTATGTCAAGAACAGCGTGTAGAGAGCTTTGTGGAATGGGTTTCCAAGCAGCTGCATCCAAGCCTGACATCACCAAGCACAATGCTTCATTACAGCGGTGCCACTGGACTCAAGAGCAGTGGAGAAGTGTGCTTTGGAGTTATGAATTACACTTCTACTTCTGGTGATCCGGCGGACGAGTTTGTCTGACTGCACTGTGCCAAGTGTAAAGTTTGGTGGAGGGGAGGTGGGTAATGATGTGGCGCTGTTTTTCAGGAGTTGGGCTTGGCAGTTTGGTTCCAGCTTAGGAAACCAAGACATGTTGGACAATTTCATGTGCACAACTCTGTAGGAAGAGCTTGGGTATGGGCCCTTCCTGTTCCAACACCAGAGCACAAAGTAAGATCCATGGATTAGAGAGTTTGGTGTTAAAGAACTTGGCGGCCTACACAGAGTCCTGACTCGAACTCGATAGAACACTTTTGGGATGAAATTGTGAATTTGACTGTGAGCCAGCATCTCGTTCAACATTAGTGTCTCACAAAAGCATTTCTGAAAAAACAGTCCAAATGCCCTGTGAACACTCCTAAACCTCATGGAAAACCTTCTCAGAACAGCAGCAAAGGGTGGGCCAACATATCATATTAAACCTTATCGGTTAAAAAATGGATGTCACTGAAGTTCATATGTGTGTGTGAAGGCAGACGAGTGAATACTTATGGCAATATCTATCTATCTATCTATCTATCTATCTATCTATCTATCTATCTATCTATCTATCTATCTATCTATCTATCTATCTATCTATCTATCTATCTATCTATCTATATATATATATATATATATATATATATATATATATATATATTACATCTGTTCACAGTTCAGTAAATGTGATTGTCCAAAAAGCAGCAGGATAGTTTCCACCAAATGTGCTGATTTTATATCACAGTTAAAATTCGTAACCATTATTACCGGAAGCCCTTGTACCATTAAAAAATGTAAAAGTTAGTTATGAAATACATGGCAAGTACAAAAGCAATTTTTTTCAACTGGTTACAGATTTTTAAAAATGATGTATCAGTCAGCTGTAAATCCATGGAACATTAATTTGAGGTCTCTCTGTTGCACTGAAGGTTTACCGGGTTCTTTACTTTCTGGATAAGTTTTATGACCCCACAGCCCATGAGACTCATTCAGACTCTTTCTTTACTGTAGGTAACACTGTGTGGGTGGAAGAGAGCTTCCACTTAGAATTCAATCAACAAACACAAATAAATAACCAACGGAAAGGTCTGTTTTTTCAATCTTTGTTCCTCTTCATTTCATTATGATTAATTGTTTAATACTAATTAAAATAAAGCTAAAAGTGTAGATTCAATAATTATCACCCTGTTATATTTCATAACAGATAAACATGTGGGTTTGTCACCTCTGAAATAATGCAGCTCAGCTTGTCAGTGGCAGAAAGCTGTCAAAATAATTAGCTTATGCAAATGGGAGCTTAGAACCTGAGGAAGCCACCTCTGCAGAAATAATAAACCTGTGTGTTTTGTATCTAGAGGCATAGCAGTAGCATGACATAGCAAATGATGGAGGGATGAGCGCTAACGCTGCTCATGCTGCTTACCACACGTTTGTATTGGCATAGCTAATTAAGCATAATTGAGTGCTTTCTACTATCCCTTCTCCGGAGGCCCATATCTACCCTCTGTTGTATTTATGCAAAGGTTATTTGGAGACAAAAACAATCCAATTACACGTAGAGTACTGGCTTTGCAAAAAATGCAACAAGGACTTGGTCACAGGCCCTCAAAACATCTTGCTCTATAATAAAACCAACAGTCTTTGACTTTAACATGTGGTCAAATGCCAAGAAAATTTAGTCCTTTAAGAGCTGTCAACCAAAAAAAAAAACTTTGAACATGAACTTAAGCTTTGAACCGCAGTTCACTCGAGCATCCTTGCAATGCCAAAGTATTTTAGTGCTATTTTACTTTTTTGCACACCCTAAGTTTAATCACAAACCATCAAAAAAGGAAAGACAAAGACATCAGAAATCACCATGCACCCCTGGACTCATTTAGTTCTAACTATGAAATACGATAAATTTCTAATACACGTTCACACATGCAAGATACAGACGCTGGCTAAGATTTAAACACACATTCAGTCATTAACAAAGCCATCATATTCCCCATCATGCCAAAACCATGTTAAGACCATATAAGAGGGCTCTGTGATCATTATGAGATAACACTGCCAATTACCAATACAGCATTTCCGTTTTGTCTGTAAGAGGCAATAGAGGGATTAACTTCAGGACTCTCTGCCTCTCCTCTTCCCTCTCATGAAGCAGGCTATGTTTACTGACTAATCTCTTTTCTTGCTTTAACCATAAATGTGATTACCACTACACAAGAGATAATAAAACCCCATATCTTAGCAGTACCAAAGAGCATGAATTAAAACCTAAGCTGTAGCCTTGAGGAATATCTAAACCAAATAAAATCCACAGCATAAGAACTATTTCATGTTGGGTGCATACAGCCCCCTGCTGGCAAACACTACTCACTATTTAGCCAAATCCAACACAACAAGCTCCATGATCATCTTCTGTTGAATATGAGCAACAGGTATGCAGACACTTTCCAAAGGTATGTTCTAGTGTCACTGTTCCAAAGTCAGTCCTTTACTTGCTCCGATTTACAGACATGAGGGAATCTCAAATGTGTGTTTCAGCAGATTACACATGATGCACTCACATATGAGTCTCACTGTTACTTTGATTCTTACTGTCACCTCCGCCAACTCTTTAAGGAGAGGAAAACCTGCCTTTAATTGTCAATGAAGTTAAGTGTTTGTGCATTAACCAAATATTTAAATTGGTTCATAAAATGTAAAAAAAACACACACACACACACACACACACATAGGCGATGAAACTACACGTTGAGATTTTTACATAAAGAGCAACATGACTAATGCTTTTACGCATGCGGCTCACTCCTGGTGTCTGTTTGATTGTGGATAAGAAATGAAAGGCAGCTCAATGTGATTCACCACTGAGCAAGTTGGAAATGGAGAGGACCTTCAAAGAGCAAATTAAAAAAAAAAGACAGAGAGAGAGAGAGAGAGAGGATATATAGATATAGACCGATTCAGTCGCAATGGCATCCACTGAACACTTTTCAAATACCGACGAATAAGTTCAGATGAAAGCTTGGACAAAGTCAACCTCATGGAATATATTAGGAGAAAAGGCTGATACTTTTCATGAAACCGCGGAGGACTCTACATGAATCCGCTATTAAAAGCGGGGTTGAAATGCAGCATGTTAGTAACGGGACATATTAAATGGTTAAAGGTCTGAGGGAGATCACAGAGATTATTGCAAAATTGTTTGATTTAAGGGGAAGAAACGAGACGTGACACGTGGTGAAGGGGGCCAAACGCCTCGTTGATTTGTCAGTTTCGCCTACCTGATATTTCCTGATGAGGTACATTGACGAGGCTGAATCCTTTCGCGTTATAAGCTTGTCTAACCTCGCTACAGCTCCGCGCTTTGCTTTCACCACCGGATGACAGGGACAGCACCGACAGAGTACATAAGGCGACTTGCAGTCTCCACATCGCATACATCAGTGAAATCCTTGATAATGTTTCACAGAGAAATAAGAGATCCGATAGAATAAGAGAAATCCCAAAAAACAAAGCCTGATTGAACGATTTCTCCAGTCTGCGCGTTCAGATTTTCATTTTTTTAAAAGAGAGAGAGGGAGAGAGACTCCTCACTTTAGATGCTGGTGCTTCCACCTCATTTTCACCTCGAAAAAGAAAAGAAATAGCCAACGAGTCAGATCGGTCCCAGTTTGAACAAAATCCTCGTGAAGAAGATACCTGGTGCTCAGTGTGCCAACAACTTCTCCAGCGCACGCACACACCGCTGCCCCGTGTTTATGTCAGTGTGAGGAAAGCGAAATGCAACGGAGACGCACGCTGCACAGCGAGCAGAGCGCACAGGGCAGGGCAAAACATGGAGTGGAGTGGCTGCGACTTCAGCAGCTCACATCCAGGGGCGCGTACTGTCCTCTGCCATTTATGCATTCTCGGTAACGCACACTATCGCACATTAGAGTGGAGACACATGTTGGAGACGCGGGGAGTGTGGGCGGAGTACAACGACACACTGGCCACACACTTGAGGTTATTTCCTTTTAATGTCATCAATCTGATGTTGGCGCACGAAATAGAAGAACCCTCTGTGACCATTCCGTGTCTTTTAATGAATCCAATCGATGGGAGTAATAAGAAGGAAGGCTAGAAAACTCATCGAAAAGATAAGGCACAATATGATCTTAGCAGCTATGAACATTTGTAACACACCAAATCCTGTTTGGAGCACCTCAGAGGACTGCGCGTTAACTTACTGTAATTTCCTGGACACATAACCCCAACACGACCTTTGGTTAATGGTATACCAAGTATTCATGAAATGCAATGTTTCAGGCAACAAAACAAATACTAGTGGCACAAACAGCCACAACATTTGTCAAATATATAATACAGCACATCACACATTTTATCTCTAACCTTTTTTTCCCTTAGTTTAAGATGATGCTTTAAGTCAGGACTGTTTGTCTGTCTTATATTCACGAAGATGATTTGACCCAATTTAAATGCACTACCCACAAATGGCAACATTGAGCTGACTTATCACACTATAGCATCAAAGTGATTTCCAACATATTTTAACAATGAGGTAACTTTGTTAGACGAGGAGGGAAAAGTTTTACAGTTATAATGAAGAAAATCTGCGAGGAAAAGTATCTCGTTATATTGTGAAATATTTCCTCCTGAGAGTAAAAAACAAAAAAAAAGTAGAGTGAATCTCATAATATTCAGTATAAACACTCCCTCGGTGTGTTTTTGTGTTTCGGGAGCTGCTTGCTTGTTAAAATCAGCTTTAAAATACACCGCATACGTGCAATTAGACATAACTCAGGGCTGTGAAATGTAAAGGAGAAAACCAGGAAAGCAGGGTTGCACTAGACCATAGAAAGCATAAAAATTTGAGAGAATGATCGTGTCTTAATTCGTTTGGGGCTAATGCAACATGAAATTATGCATTTACTAAGCAATGTAGATGGACTCATCATTTCAGACTGTGAATACTAAGGGATGCGATGTTTGATTATCGCTTCAGGATGTACAGAAAGACCCATCTGCCCCAGTGAAAAGTCTACCTCATTTTTAATATTAGATTATTAGGATCTTTGCGCCCTGAAGCAACAGGGCAGCCCAGTATCTTTCAGTAACAGGCTGGCACATTTTTTCTTGCAAATACAAAATGCATGGTCTTAAAAATATTTCAGACTTCAGTTGTAGACTGATCATTTAAAACTATTAGTCTGGTTTGAAGATAAATATTCAGTTGCGGATATATTTCTCAGCTCATTTGAAATCAGCTCCCTTTATCCACACCTTTGCTCTGAATCCGTTGCACGTCCCTTGAAGTTACATAACACAATAATCCTGAGTAATAAACATCCTGTAAATAATCAAGCTTTATTGAATTTTTGTTGATACTGGAATGAAGGTGTGTCAGATTAGCCTGCAGGCCAATGAAATTGCTGTGTACTCAGCTAATGCTGGTAATGATTAAATACTGAGCAGGTCAGATTTGGATGTTAGTCAGGCACTTTGATATTTTACAGAATAACACGATACTACATTAGCTACTGCAGAAATTATTAAATGTGCAAATTTGAAGGGAAAAACTGAACTAGGGTGAACTTTAACCATAGTCTGCAGAGGTCAGCCAAGCATTCACAGTAAAATAAGGAGCATCAATTTCTGCCTAAAAGTCTTTTAACTGAAGCAAATACAGAGTAAAATCTGTACAGTCGTACATGACTGAACATCCAGATGTTTTTAACAGCTGATGGACCTCCTCCTATAGGTCGGTGTATGTCATCATGCTCTTAATCTCTATGTGTTGGTCAAAATACCCAGCAGGCTCATTGGCAGATACAGGGGAATGGGTCTAAATGAGAGCTAGCTTTTAGCTAATCTCTGTTACCTAAATTAGTAGATGATTACAGTATCTATAGCTGTAACATCCACAGGCATAACAGCCCTGTGAGAGCTGTTGTCTCTCTCTCTCTCTCTCTCTCTCTCTCTCTCTCTCTCTCTCTCTCGCCCACACACACACACACACACACACACACACACACACACATTACAGTATGAGTGCATATTTTTAACATATAAACGGTAGCAATGTTTCAGCCCTTTTACAAAAACAGAACTTTTTCTTTTGGGCCTGGAGTTCAGCAGAGTCACTGACAGCACTGCTCAGATCCAAAGTCCTGGTGGTATGCTCGCCATGTTCTCTTCTCATCACTTTTTTGTTTTTATACTTTGGCTTGCTAAACATATTTTATAATGCCTCTGCACCAACAAACTGCTCTTTTAGACACTTGCCGAAAAACAAATTGTTGCATAGCTGATGTCAGCAGGTTCGCAGGCAAAAACAAGGTCAGGAAGTACAAGTAATATATTTCCCAGCATGCCCATCTGCCATCAAAACCTTTCAGAAAAAGGGTGCCTGCTTTAATCAATGGAGGGTAAAGGACTGAATAAATATTTGCAGAGCTAACATTTGTATAGCCTGTTCACTTTAACGTAATTATGTAAATATGTGCTTTCCGTGTAATGTTGAGGGGCCCATTGGCTAGTGCTGTCGAGTGGTCCTATCTGAGCTTTAAGATCATGGGACATTCCTCCTGTTACACCATTAGACATAATGCCTGAAAATGTGCTAAAGACGTTTCTTGTTGGTTTCGCTGTGGCTGTGAAATATGACTGGCTGATATAGACAGGAGACCCTTCATGCATTACAGGCATCACCAGTGTTTCTCCTCGCAAAGTGTTTACTCTGTGTATGCAAGCATGCACACACCATAACAAGCTAACAAGTGAGTGTGACAGCTGCAGAAAGGATGAAAGGGCGAAGAGCAACATACGTGTTTGAACATGTACATTATTAAGCTGGATATTTTGCCACCAAATTCACATTCAGTTAAACTTTATTTTCACATGAAATCTGTAGATAGGCTGTGACCATCCCCTCCCCTTGACCCTGAAATGAATAAGTTGGAGAGAATGGGTGGATAGATGGATGGATAAAATCTGTACATCGGCATGTATTACTCTGCTGCCTGCCAGATACACAAATAAAATGATCTCCCTGAGAAAATAACATTTCTTATTAAAAACGAGTCATTTCCTGCTCTGAATTGCTTTTAAAAGAGATGTGGGGTGCATCATCATACCTAACCACTAAAACAGTAAAGCAGTATAGCTGCAAAATGTTGAGTAAAAAAAAGTAAAATCTGACGTCACCATTGAGGGAATTCTGTCACGTGTAAAAATGATTGCTGTTGGAAAATTACAAGGACTCCAAAAAGAAAAGGTCTTCACTGACCTAAATGAGCCACAATATATTAGTTCTCTGTGTCAGCGCTGGACATTATCTTGACACCGCCGAATAAGACAGACTCGGCCATTTGTGAGATCTAAATGAAATGGAAAATGAAATTAATTTTCTTTCATTCTGTTCCTTTTATACAAGGCTTTTGTTTCATAAGTTTAAGAAGTAAATCAGTTTTTGTCTGCAGAATATTGTAAAAAGTGACTGTGACTGAAAAAGGAAACATCTGGTGACCATTCAGGAACTTCTCTCACAACTGTGAGTAAATGAATTTCTGTCTTAATTGCATTTCACTACACGCCACCCATTTGGGAAGTTCATGCTTTAAATAGTAGAAATCCGATAAATATAAACACCAATATGGACATGGTAGGCTGACATGTGGTTATACTTCCAGTGAGCTGACTCTGGCATTACAAATATTCATCAGTGAGAATTTTATAAATTTGTTGCTGCTGACAACATTGGTCAATGGGTCTAAAGTCTAAGCTATTATAATATAATATGATATAACATAACTCATCAAAATTGTGTGATTTTATCAGCTTTTTGTTCAAACGATCAGCCCACCTTAGATCATGCTAAAGTGTTTTATCTTCAGCCTAAATTCAGTTATCGATTCTATTTAGCAAGAATTTGCCAGTTAGCCATAAACCAAGTCCTCCGTGTTCACCGTGGGTTTCCTCTGCACAGCACTCTAATGCCCCTACTCACGTAATAAGTCCTTGTTAATGATGCCTAAAGACGATGGCCAGAAGGTGATCCTGGTAGTGGATCGATAACTCACCACGAGGAGTCAGCCCATAGTTCATCGTGCACCACAGGGAAAACTGAGCTTTCCCTCTCCAGGCGTACTGTTTCATACTAGAGTGTTCATTTCAGAAATTTGATTTCCCCTTTTCACAAGATATGAAAGGTTTTTTATTTTTTATTTCTTTATGTGTAAATCCATCAATCCTGACTTAAACAGTTGCACTGACTGACATACTTAAAGGCAGATAAACCAATCAATCAGAATCAATAGACAGAGAATCTACCCATAAGCCAGCTAGAAGAAAAACGGACTGACACGATCATTTATACTGTGTGTGTTATATATGCCTCACTGATGGATCTCCACGCATCCCACAGTAAAAAGAAATATTCAAATCATCCATAAAGGTCAAAGATTAAATGGGGCAAACCCCACTTGTTCATTTTCCTCTCCAAACTCGAACTACCAGTTAGAAATATTGATTAAAACCACAATCACTGCATCCCAGTTTGCTGCATCTCTGCTTAGAATTTGCTTTTTATCTTTTAAACAGTGTGGCGTGCAATGTCATAGCTGAGATACACAGTAAGCAGATGAAGAATAAGGTCATTTTGTTCACATTAGCACAGCAAGCAAGGACATGAATAATTGATCGCATATTTATAATTCATGAATGTTTAAGACAAATATGTGCAATCACCGTATATAGGTAAAACTTTTTGAGATGGATGGCCACAGCTTTTTGATGGCTGCACTGTGAATAAAAATGCCAAAATATTACATTTATTTATTTATTTATTTTTAATTTTCATTAAAAATACAATAGCTGTCATTCTTCGAAGAGTCATAACACATCTATAACACTTAAGAATATGCTGTACTAAAAAGATTCTGTATCTTCTTCTTCCTGTTCAGAATGCCCAGAATATCTGCTCATGGAGGAATTATTGAGTAATCAAAAGTGAAATTATCATATAACAGATCCTTTCCAGCCGTGTCCTCAGCTGAACCAAGTCAGGAGAATCCTGCTTGTTTAGCCCCTATCAAAAGACACCAATTAAACCATAGTTTAAGGAAACAACACAAGCTTAGCGTTACAACTTTCACATATAAAGTATTGTTATATCATCCTGTGTAGCTTACAATATTTTAATTGGTTTGGAGATGAGTTTCCTCCTGTGTTGGTGAAATCTGGTCCTAAATCACTCACACTTTCAGAATATTACGCTTGTATGTAACAATCCCTTCAACAATACAAGTTTGTTTCACATTAGAGTCCTTAAAGGCTTATCTTCTTCATTCATACTTGATTCATAACTAGGTAAAATGAATTGTATGAGACATATGTAAGTCTCATGAGGCATACAATACATACAAAATAGCAATTCCATTATATGCTGCACCCTTCAGTGCAAAGCAAAACAGACTTGAGAATATAATGTGATCCGATAAAATCGAATATATTCCAAGCAGTCTGCACTCTCTAATGATTTTGGATGTGAAGACACAATCAATAAACTGCATGGTTTCTCAAATGTTAAATCACAGTAGGCCTTGTCCTTAATCATTTTCACTCAACATGGGAAAGGTCATGTCAGAATAGCATCAATCTGTTGCTGACATGCATTAAGTGGACTAAACAGGCAGACTTGATCAATTTTCTTTTTTCTGATTAGGCCTTGGTTGAGACTGCCAGCCGATTATGTAAGAAACAACAGAAATGTAAACCCTCTCAAAACCATGTATAATATGATACTGGTTAATACAGTTTAAATCATTTAATGTATTTAGTTAGCCTCTCTTAGCCTGGGACAGGCTCCACAGCGACCCTCAGTGACCCTCTACAAGAAAAAGCAGTATAGCTGATGGATCAAATAAATCAGATGTGCCAACATGACATGCAGTGATGCAAATGCAAAAGTGTTTTCCTTAATTCTTAACACAACACTTCATTTTCTCTGATATGCATTTAAACCTTGATAATTTATTCAAATGATTGCAGCACGAGCCATTTCTATGTATCATGCATAATTCAAAATAGTTTCAGGTGGTTGTTTTCACGGAGTAAAAACTGTTTTGAGTTAATGATTAATGATGTCCTAAGGCTTGGTAATTAGGGATCTGAAACTTTTTGTAAATACGGTCTGACGACTTATGGAGTGTTGGAAGAAAGATAATTATTCTTGAGCTAAAGTTTTGTTTTGCAGAATGTTTGATATTTCACAAGACTTGTTGATTACAAGTAGAGAAAATCGTACTTTTCGGTGTATAATATGCACATTTCATGATGTGATTTGAAGCTACCAAGAACTTTAATCACATAAGAAAGGAGGTACTCCAGAAATTTCACACAACAAGATTGTGTTTTGAAAATGTGGTGATTGTTTGAAGACCATCAGCGTTTATGAAGCGGAGAGGCTTTGCTGTTATCCATTTTTTCTACAGAACATTTAAACTTCCATGTTTCAGCATCTTTTGCCTGGCAACCCCTCACAGTCTGGAAACAATCAGCCCAGCAGTGTGCACTGGAGGGCTGAACCACAAATAAAAATGCTTTTAGCTTACTAAAAACATTATAATTCTCTATAACAAATGCTTATTTTAGCAAACTACTATATTTTCTCATGCACTTGCATGCAATTGTACACAAATTTTAGCCTTTTGGTGACAAATCCCACCACAAAAGCATTTAGTCTTTTTTTGTAGGTGGAATTTACAAGGATGTGTCTTTACAAAGGCACAAAAAGGCAATAAAGAGCTAGGAATTGTTTCTCCCCTCTGTAAGGACAAGAGGCCTGTGCCAGTTGGTGATCGGATCAGGTTTCAGAAAACTAAGGTGAGGCATTAAAATATGTTTACCCACAAAAGGGGTTTGTGCTCTTGAAAAGGTTACAAACCACAAGGCCAAGTGTCTGAAACAGTAAAACCACTTAAGTACAGGCATGTGAAAAAGAAAGTTCTCTGTGGACTCTTTGCTGTCTTGTAAAATACTGAGGCAGACTGTGATTCCACAGAACCACCTTTAGCAGCAATAACTTGAAGCAATTGTTTTCTGTGTGACTTTATAAGTTTCTCACATCATTGTAGAGGAATTTTGGCCCACTCCTCCTTACAAAGTTGCTCAAGTTCTTTGAGTTTTGCAGGTGTTCATTTATGCACAGCTCTCTTAAGGTACTGCCACAGCATTTCAATCAAGTTGAAGTCTGGACTTTGTCTGGATCATTGCAGGAACTTAATTCTTTTCTTTTGCAGTCATTCTGTTGTAAATTGGCTGCTGTGTTTGGGATCATTGTCCCGTTGCGTGACTTAGTTTCAGCCAAGCTTTAGCTGTTGGACAAATGCCCTCACCTTTGACTCTAGAATACTTTGGTATATAGAGCAAGCCCAGATATCCTGGGTTGGGTTTTTCTCCAAATGTGTGTCAAAAATCTTGAGGTTTGTTCAGATGTCATGTTCTTTTCAGAGAGAGAGAGACTGCTTTCTGTGGCAACCCTTTCAAACAAGCCATACTCGTTCAGTCTTTTTTAACTGTACTGTCATGAACTTTAACATTTAACATGTTAACTGAGGCCTTAAATAGAGTCTGAGATGCAGCTCTTCTGAGCACAGTCTTAAACACCAGAATGCTCGGGACCATCCAACTGCCAAAACTCCTGCTTTTATCGAGGTGCTCACACTTGCTGATGATCGGTTAATCAAGCACACTTGATTATCAGCACCTCGTTGTTATTTATCTTCTTAATTCCTCTGAAAGCAATAAGGGTACTTAGTTTATCTTAAGATGACATAGATGTTCAATCAGTTGTGTTTGTTTCAGTTTACTGCGAAATGTAATGGATACATTTAAAAATGCAATATTTTGGAAAGTCAGATTTTAAATGTATTTTTGCACAAAAAATGCATCTGCATTCATTTTGTCGTTATAGAAGCACTTTATTGGAAAAAGTAGATCTGCAAGTGTTTTTTTTTTTACTGTGTATCACATATGTTTTAAGTTATGTATGTACCAGTAACCTACACACATAAATATATTCATTTGTTCCTGTCAACTTGTCAAACAGATAGATGAATCCATGCTCAAAAAGCAGGTTTTATGGACTCGGCTATGGTATATCCTTATGCAGCTTAAATGTACATAGGTGTGACAGAGCTTAACTGCAGTGCATTCATCATCAATGATTTTCTGTCTGCACATTTATTTATATGTTTTAATAATGGATAAAGGAAAGTATGTCAGGATGAGATATGGTTCTAGGTACCAAATATTTAAGCTGCAGCATGTACTTTGGGCTTTATAGAGAGCCCGAGCTGAAGCTGAATAAACCTCTGTCCTAAGTTTGTAAAAGAGGATGCACAGCCTCCTGCGAGGCTCGTTTGATATTTATCACTTCAACCCATCAGTTGATGAATAGGATGACTCCCCTCATTAATGACACGCCTGGGGGTGACACTGATCAAAGATACAATCTCAGAATGAAGTGATAACTTGAGAACTATATATCCATGATAATAAATGACTCAGGTGTGAAAGTATCTTTTGGGATACCCTGCGTACCCAGGATTGAAGGTGCCTGAGGGTGGTGTAACTTCTCTTTGAGTAAGCAACACGTTGGGAAAAAGCTGAGTCTTTTGGATTCTCTTTTTGTATCTTCAAACAGAGCTCTAGTGCGAGTTTCCAAAGGCGTGAGGCAACCTCTGGTAATGTCTTACTCGTGGAAGTGTGTCCTTTAATACATCTCCCAATAAAGTTGGTCTGTCTAAGTTTGTAAGACAGACAGATTCACTTGATGCTTTGGCCCCAAGAAAATTACAGTTACTCCTGAATAAATGTCCTGGAAATGCTTGACTGAAGCAAACTCTGATCTTTATATACAGTAATTCAGCTTTCTGTCACACTTTAATGTTTACCTGTACTAAACACCAGAAACAGATTTTTCTATCTGTTCTGGGTGCCAGTTGTCATGTCATTTTTAGTTAATACGTGCTGGTATGTAAAACATTGTTGGATTCCTGTGACAGAAGCTGAAGTCATCTGAAAAAGTAATTACGCCCTGTGGAATCTGTTGTGCAAAAAGAGGACTTCATGGAATGTTTCTCTGGTGTCAATGTGGGCTGATAAGTTTGTTTTTAGTGAGTATGTTGACAACTGTCAGACAGACTGCCAAAAAATATCATGTGAACATTCTTGCAATTCTTTGCTTTATAACCTGCAGCTCCCCTTTAGCGCTATATTGCAATAAAGCAGAATCTTCAAAGGCTGAAAATATAAGCCAACAAATAGTGCCAAAATCTACTCTTCCAGGTATGGCTACTTGAGGTTTGGCACTGAAAGCTAATTAATCCCCAGTGCCTTCCATATTAAGATCCTCAGGTTAACTACAAAAATAAAACAAATGTTGTTTTTCTCTTCACCAACTCATCAGAGTTATAGCAGACATTTTATAGGTTAATTTCAAACAAAAGCCCAAGGGCACATGTATTACATCGAATCAGTCATGATCTTAAAGGCAGTCGTGCCCACAATGGTGCTGATGCACACAACTCAAACTTTCTTTTGCACCTGCTGCTGTCTTTGATACCGTGGATAATGCCATCGACTGCAGATGACAGGAAAGCTCAGTGCAGCTTTTAAAGGAAACCAAGAAACACAAGTTGTGGTGCCTACCTACATCTTACAAAAGTTGGGGATGTTTTTTTTAAACAGCAGACTTAAATAGTTAAAAGTTTCAGTATATACTATATAAGTGGGTTGCTTGCGCATGTGCCTGAGTGCACAGAATCTAATTTGGGTATCTGCAAAATGGAGCACAGATGTGCATGGTTTGTTATGTAGGTGGCAATTGTTTGTGGCTATGAAGCTGGCGGTGATGCACAACTGTCCGCCTTCCAACTGGCAGCAAGAACAGCAGAAGGGTGCTCCTCTCTTTCAATGCATGCATGCCTGTTGATTCGTTTGTTGATTCGGTCGTTCTTATGTGCAATCAGCTGCTGATTTTGCTCTTGTGTTTTGTTCTTGAATATGATGCAGAACAATGATGATTAAACTCAGCTAAATTTAAAATAATAGATATTTCACGTGGTTTTCTGCACACATTGGAAGTTTTGAATAGGTTTTAAGCTGGCTGCACTGCTGCTAGGGTTTGTTTCAGTTATTGATCCTGACCGCTCCGTTGTGTTTGTGCTGTTGGTTTGTTTTTTGATAGAATGCTACTCACATGTGGTACAGCACACCCAAGATGTCTGTACTTCAGCACTAACTAGCAGGTAAGTTTATCTGTGCATTGCTTCTACACTGTGTGAATGCAGCGTAAACAAGTTCAGTAGCCTTAGTTAATCACTTAGCATGTCTTATCTCATTCTCCAAATATGCTAACACTGCCCACCACATACACCATGTGTGATCATGCTAGCATAACAAAGTACAACATTTTCTTTTCTTGTGAATGTGATACCTTTGGACTCTACAGCCACTCAGGCAGAGTTTGAGCGCATGATCTAAGCTGGCAGATCAGGGTTATTGTGACAGTGTGACAAACACTTTACCGTAACATAATTTCTCTGTTTCTCTACTTGCATCTTTGGTGATTTGTTTTGTCTATAGCTAGAGCTATAACTCCTTTCCTTCAGTTTTTTAAAGAAAGTATGTCATTACGCTGGTGATGACAGCACAAAAAGATGCATCTGTCATTATCAATGACAAGAAGGCCTTTTTTAAACTTTGCCTTGTGTTTTTTTTCTCTCCAGTCAGACTTCACAGTACTTTTCTTTCTGTCTTTCGGGAGCTGGCATCCTGTCATTCAACCTTTTAGAAAAAAAAAATCTTTGGGACATCCACCTAAGAATTTTTTATTTTCTTTGTTTAGTTTCTCTTCCTGTCTTTCCTTAAAAACACACACCCACTCACCCACACACACACAACTATTTACTGTAGCCAAACAAAACCCATTCAATTTTTACAACAGCACAATTTGTAATAATGTCAGTTTCCTGGTTTAAATGAGCACATTTGCTGGCAGTTAGTTAAAACAGCGACTGTCTCACTCAAAGTTTTGAGACTGACTTTTTTACAAGAGTGCGCTCAGATGTTTTAATTATTTGTGTAGCAACGGCAGCAAAACAGTTTGGGAAAATAAAATAAAATAAACAGCTTGCCAAGTCTACAACTGACCCACTTAGCTGCAGTGTAATATACTGCAAGTTGCCTGACAGGGGAACAACAATAGCAAAACACCCAATAACAGAAAAAAATACAGCATCTTTCCAGCTTATTCACAGAATTAACTTTTTCTCAAAATTTTCTGGCTAAGGTAACGCAAACATTGTGCTAATATATAGTGTGCACAATCACCTACAATGTTTGCCATGCCATAGGCAAGCTCTGCTACTGATGGATTCGGTCACACAGGGCTAGAAACTCGTCCGCAACCTCGTGTCAACCACTAGGGTCACTTGGGAGAGATGTGTACTTCCCTACTGGTGGTAAGAGGTTGCTTGCTGGGTGAAACTGGTCAAAAAGAGGATATAGCACCAAAAACCTTCTAATTGCTTTAGTCAGCCAGTGGTTGCTAGGCAGTCACTAACCAGTCTGTAGACCAGTGTGACTGGGAACTAAATCGATTTAACAAACAACAAATGATGTAAGTTTTCCAGCTCTTTCAGTCATGATTAACGCCACAAAAGGTCCCTCAAGGTTTGGAAATGTAAATGTGTTAAGTGTGTGGCACTGCGTAGACTCTTACATGAACCTAAATGCTGCTGACATGAACAAAGGTGGTGTTCGATACATGGAAAAACAACATGAAAGCTGCATCGTGTGACCTGTATTTCAACAAGGGATCCATTTTTAGTTTCTCACCCATCACAAGACGTTTTCTCTTTCAATATTTAGTCTGATCTGAAAGACACCATTCTTGTATCTCTTTCCAAAGACAAGCTTGGCCTTTTTTACTCTGTGAAACTTGGGAGGCGAGGGTTACACATCATATCAGCTCCAGGACTATGGATATTTCACTGACCTTTACAGCTGCAACAGGGGAAGCAAAGAACTGTCTTTAACTTCAAATGCATCATTTTGAGCTCTTGGGCAGTTGAAGACTGGTTGTCAGAAGAGTTAAATTGGCTCTGTAACAGCCAATGTAAATCTACTGTAGCCTCACTACGCAATAATAGATTAGCATTCCAATGCAGAAATAACATCAAATATTTAAGTGGAAAAAGATTATTCTTTGCTTTGTTCTGCAAAGAGGAAAACTGAAATGTGTTCAGGAACAAGAATGTTTTTCACTACAATTACAAAATAATCGAACTCCTGAAGGACCAGGCAAAACACTCCAGGGAGTACAGAGCATCCTGTCCTGTGCTATTTGAAAAGTCTAACTTTTCACAGCAAAGCGTGCAAATGAGGTAATTGAAATACTCTTGTTTCCAGCAACATATGAGAGGGTGTGATTGCCTACTTGTTGTATAATAGCAAGACTAAAACAAGGAAGCACAGAAATTGCGTGCTCTCAGGGAATTTTTGTTAAAGCTGTATTATTCTGGATCAACCATGCACTTCAGCTTTCAGGGAATCTGCACTGGGAAAAACAAGGCAACTTCTGCTGAAGAAGCTGGGCTTAAGGACAAGATTATGCCATGGCTGTTAATGCTGAGAATGCTGCTGTAAGCAATTAAAATAACCCAAAAAGGACAGATAAGAGTTTTACAACATTGCAAGAAAGATCCACAGAGGTACAGTAAGAATTACAATTTGAAAAGATTCATTTAGAATAAACTGTGTGGGTGTTTCTGTTTTTATTTTTTGTTTTGTTTTTTACTAGAAACTGCTACAAAAACACAGACAACATGAGGAGCCTAGAACACAAAAAGAACCCTGTGGTCCAGGGAGATGTAAACATGATGGGAAATTAAGGGGGCGGACTAAATATGTCTTGTCTGCCAATTATGTCCCTGCAAGGCAATGATTACTTTAGAAAAAGAAGGAGAGAAAAAAACATAATGGTCCAAAAGATGACAACGCTTGCTGGAAAAATGTATTAGTATTACTCTGGATTGTGTTACAGTAACAAAGGACATCAGAGCCATGAATCTACAGAACCATCAGCATGAAGGATCATTCATGAGCCAGCTAATCCAATTTCTCTGGTGGTTAATGTTTTGCATGTCACCACAGTTATCAGTGGACACCATTTAGTCTACTTAGAGTGAAGAGACACATAAAACAAACAACTGTAATAAGAAATTCGTCATTCGAATACACGTAGGCCCCATGGCTTTGCAAAAGACACACTGTAAAAAAAAAAAAAAACGTGCTGTTTTTACAGGAAAACCCTGGCAGCTGGGGTTACCAGGGACTTCCTGTAAAAACGCTTTACAGATGCAACTTGTAAATTGATTTACAGTGAATGAATCTCAGATTAAAACTGTTAAATCTACAGGAAAAAGAAGTTAATTTCACACATAGATGTGATATATAAATACACTATTTCCTGTATCTTTTACAAGTAATAAATGCTTTTTGTGGATCCATAAACTGCAAAATTAACAGGGAAATATCGTACAAAGAACTAATTTAAAATGGTAGAACTACAGTGAAACTGTGCATATTAAATGGAGCTGCTCTGTAAATTATACATAAAATCTATGCTGAATATTATATGTTTTAATGTAAAATTTTAACCATAACCCAGCAAATTTCTTACTGCTACGCCTACACCCAAACATGCAAAAATACACATGAGAAAACACAAGAGAGGAAAATATCACTTTTGGGAAATTTATTTTGCAGCCACATTAGCAAAATGACAGCAAATGGATCCATTTTTCCAACTAACACAATATGCAAGGCACACAGCAACTACACAATTCAATCAAAATATAGGCTATAAAAGCTGTGGAACATTCCTGCAAAGCAAGAACCATGTTCATGAAACAAGCATTTGTTAGACCCTCCACCAGAAAAAGTTAAATAACCTGTTAAGACTTTAAAACAAAAAACACATATTGTGCCAAAAATGATCATAATCACCGTGCAACGCAACACGCACCCTGCTGTCACCACAACCATGGCCCTGGTCAGAAAACATCAGCAAAACCACGTGGTGAAACAAACCTACACATGTGGTCTAGAAACACTGCAGTAGCAGCATGTTGTTTTTTTTCTTTTCTTATGTAAATAAAGAACATTCCTACAAAGAAAGAACATCTTCATGAATTGGCTTCATGCATTCGACCAGTAAAAGGTTCCAGTACACATTGTGGAACAAAATTAACAAAGTAAAACTAACAGTCCACAGAGAGTCAAGATTTAGGCTTAGCGCCACTCGTGGTCGGCGAGATCCTAAATCAGGGTGAGGACTCGAGGGTTCACACTGAGACGACGCTTTGAGTTTTTGTTCTCTACTTTGGTTCCTTTTTCTGGGTTTATGGAGAAGAAACACCTGTAGAATAACAATCATATAAAAGTTTATTAAGCATTTTTATAATTGATCAGTTAAAATACACATACAAAGTAAGTAAAAATTAAGTATATACATATATATACAGTCATGGCCATGACCACGTTCAAGACAAAGTATAACCAAAATGCTGTGGGGAAGTGAACAATGCATGGTCAAAAGTATTGGCACCCTTCACGAGTGTCTTCTGCAGTGATATGTCACACTTTAGCATTGTTAAAATCCAAAGCAAAGGTTATAGGTAGTCAGACGTCAGTTGACGCTTGGTCTAGCCCTGAGTCTCGGCCAGGCTTGGACCCAGATTCAGACTGTTAATGTATTTAAAAAAACCAAACAAACAAAAAAAACAACAACAAAAAACAGAAAAAACAACTGAAACCGGCTCCAAAGCCGACCGAGACTCAGAGCCAGACCTGGACTCGAACCACATCAAAGCCAGACTCCAGATCCCAGAGTCTCAGTTATGAGAAATAACAAAGCCATATTTGTTCACCTTTGAAGAAACTCTAAAGTGGAAGCCAGCTCAGATGGATAATGGATGTTGAAATTGTAGTAGCTCCCGAACATGAGGCACAGTGCAGAAATGAAGGAGGATATGTTTGTGCTGACGAGGTGCCGATCAACACTCAGCATGTATCTTCTTGAGGAATAGCAGGACTGTCCTGTGAACAAATTATTTAACAGGTTATATCAATAAACACGGCAGTCACATGACATTCTATAAAAAATGCACTTAAAAAAAAAAGAGAGAGAGAGCTATGAAACAGACTTACCACACATGATAATAGTGGGTGTCAGAGGCACTTGCTCCAGTTGTACCTCATCTGCCAGACATGTATCTTCAACACAGAGAAGCATGGACTCCTCCTTCTCTTCAAAGTAGCTGAGTAGCTGTTTAAGGTAAAAGAGACACATGTTTCTGAGATAAGAATGACTATCCTTCTCTGGCATATCACTGGCTGAACTAGCAGATGCCATGGTTTCATGTGTGTTTTCTGAATATTCTGTACTGTCATTTGGGGGCTGAGGACGAGATTCCTTGTACATGTCATCAATACCATCTGGGGAACAAGCTTTATGCTTCCTACACATGTGAGAAGTAAATGATGACTTTTTTGTAAACATATGCTTACAACCACTTACTGGACATGACACAGACCTGCCCCCTGCAATATGATCATTTAAGTGAGACACTAGCTCTTTCACGGTTTGAAAATGGCGGGCACATAATGAAACTGCACATTTTAAATCTGCAACAAGAGCTTTAGGAGTAGCTTGAAGTGCAGGTGCATTGTGCACACGATAAAAATGCCCCTTGAAAGCAGAGTACGTGGTGAATGTTTGGCTGCAATTGGCGCCAACACATTTAAAAATACAACAAGGCTCATTCTTATGCACTCTGCAATGTAGTACATAGCCTCTTAATGTGACCAATACCTTTTTACAAAAGACGCAGATGATCATTTTTAGTATTTCTAAAGTTTGCCTGTGCTTTTCAGCTGAACTAGCATGCTAGCGCTAGGTTATGAGCCTTGGTCTAAATATCAACTGGTGCTTTTATCTCGAAAAAACGTCGCCAAGATATTGAACTTACCGTGCAGACTTTCTGACGAACAAACACAGATCCTCAAAAAACACTTGAAATCGTATGTTTGTAATTTGTCCTAACAACGTAGTTGCTGAAAGTTCGATGTTTTCTTCTCCCGTCTTCTCTCTCGTGCTGGCTCGTTAGCTATAGTCGTGAACTAGGCGCTCTTCTCCTCCCGCCCTCACGTCATTATCCAATCAGAGACGAGCTTCAGATGCACATTCAAAATTAGGCGCGCTCAGTGCAACTGTGAGTGGCCTGAAGTAGCTTACAGCTCTGTGGAGATGAGGCACCATAGAGATGCTTGCTTCGGCAAGCGCGTACGCTAAATTGGATACGATACAGAGAAGATTAGCATGGCCCCTGCGCAAGGATGACACGCAAATTCGTGAAGCGCACCATAGAGATCCTATGGGAGGCACTGTAAGTTTGTTTAGCCTTTAATAATGAGACATTGCTGACCTAACCCAAAAAAGTATTCTAGTCTAAGTATCACATTGCAATTAAAAGAAACATAAAGAATACAAGCATTATGACAGAAGCATTACTTAGTCGTTAAATAATAATTTCTTATTGGTTACCCTACAATAGGCTGCAAATGATTTAAGAAAAAAACATGATGTAAACAATTTTAATTGTATATTTTTATATAGCCTATAAATGGAGAGGCAACCTCTCAGGTTCACAATGACATCTTCTGTGAAAACATTTTTATTAGTCCAATCCATGACTTTGCATCATTTCATGAATCATGTTAAAAGTAGGCCCAGTACATCCATGCAGTTGTAAAGTGACTTACATATACGTCATGTGTTTTTAAGGAAAACTGACTAAAACTGTGATTTTTACAGTATTTGCATGTCAAATTAACATGATTGTTTGGTTATGAGTATTACGGTGTTTCACTGTTTTTATTCACAGTATTTGTAGTTTTAACCAATAAATCTGATTATAATCACACATTCATGTTGTAAATATAACAGGAACATTCTGTTTAAAGGTTTACAATAATTCACTGTGATCGAAACAGGAAAGTTGTGTTTTGGGGTTTACTATACATTTCTGTAGGGGTTTTACATGGTTTTTATGTCAATTTCACTGCCCTTTTTTACAGTGCACTTCCAAGCAGAAAGATCACAAAATTATGTGGCGTTATGTAGAATTAAATAATGTTGCTTTCAAGTTACTGACATATTTGCAGCTCACATGTTCATATACTTCACTGCAGTGGAGGTAATGTTTGTAAAGTCTATATAGTCATACATCTCCTATCTATATCTATAGACAACAAAAATAATCTGTATAAGTGAAAAATCCCGAGATTTTACATGTTTTTTCACATGTTTTAATGATAGACATTTTTTTAAGGACATAACTGATACAGCTATTTGATGATTTAAAAAGTCGATCTGTCACCAATCAGCCGATATGTTTCATTTGTGGTCTGGTCGACTCTGCTTTGATCAGCGTTACGTGTGTTGTCAACAAGGAAGTTTTAGAGCGTCCTCTGGTGGACAAACTCTGCAATGTCATCACTTGTAACTTGGGTTATGAAGGGTGTTTCTCACATGTCATTCTTTTCATTTAGGGGTCATTCTGAATGACGATGTTGATATATTGGCAAGTAGCTAATATTGGCCAATATATCAGTCGGTCTTTGCTTAAAAGTTTGAGACATAGACACAGTTTTTGTAATTCTGTCTCTGCACACCATCACAGTGAGATTTTAAAATCAATCGAGATATTAATAAATGGCATGGACCTGCATTTATAGAGATTCAAACGTAAGTGGACAAATTGAGATAATTTTAATTGTTCTTCGTCTCAATACTTGGATGACAATATGGATGAAATTTGGATGAAATCCTTTGTGGTTACCGGCTGCCTGAATTCTAGAACTCATAGAATTTATACAATCAAATGCTGTTAATGCTGCTTATTATCATTAATAAACACTAATGACCTTATTCCATTGCCATGCCTACACCACGAATCATAGACCCATGTGCAACCATACCACCCTGCCCAAAGAAGCACTAAACAGACAACCTATCCTCTATAACTCACACTAAGCTATGCAGAGTTAGTTACTCTCTGCAGATAAGTGCTACTCGTTGGTATTGAGTGTTTCGCTGAAATAAATTAACAGTTATTACAGCAGAAGAACTGTTACGATGATGTACAAAGAGGGGGGAATAAAAAAGCAGAGGCAGAGACCAGCATATATTAAAACTTTTACAGCATTGTCTTCTGTAACACAGAAATATTAAGTCATAACTTGACATAAATTAAAGCAGCTCTTTTAGTTTGCAAAGGGGCGAATGTAACTTTAGGGAATGTTTTTTAGTTTCCTCCTAAGAAGCTGCCTGACAAAGTGACTCAAACACCACACAAACAACAGTAGTGATTTTTACCATTTGTGGCTGGGGTTTGTACACAGTTTTAGCATACGGATTTTAACAGAACAAAAGATCTGATACAAATACATCTACATAGTTCTCAGTGGTAAAAAGTATTCCTTTAATATTTATAATACAGTCGATTCTTGTCTGGTATTTCAGGAAGAATCTAGACACTTTATATAAGTTTGCCAGCAAATGATATGACACCTATACAGTTATTATTATTAATGTGTCACATAAGACACTGCATAGAAGTTTTCATGACTTGTGGGTTACATCATGAATAGGATGAGCAGATCCCATAATCTAAATGCAGGACAAAGAGTATTTTCATGTAGGCCTGTGTTGGGAAAATTACTAAAAAATAGCCTGAAATGATGATGTATCCAATTTAAGTAAAAAACAAAAGAACACACTATGCAGAGGCAAGCATATATTTATTAATTCATTTTTCCCAGCTGCTTAGGAGCATAAATCAAAGCTCATGTTCGTTTTCATGGGCTTACGAAAGTCTTTGTGCACTTATTTTATTTTGTAAGCCACAGCCAATGAAAATGTGGGACATTGGCTCTGTGGGACAAGAGAAGAAATTGCTGTACTGTCCCAGTGGACACCTGGTCACTGTGGTCATGAGTGTACAACAGTGTGTCACCAAGTAAATGTCTTATCTTAGGTTACTTATACATAGATATTGTATGTTTAGACCTGCACATATGTGTATGCAAATGTATTACTTATTTGTAGTGTGCAGTATTGTGCAAAAGTCTTGAGCCACTGTTGATTTCTTCATATTTTTTGTACAATGCGAAACAGGTATAGGGCTTTATTGAAACATGCACAAAATGAAACTGAGATACAAGGGAAGACTAAAATGCATCTCCACACCATGGCAGAGCCTACATCGTGTTTTACAGAGCTCCAAACATTCACATTGTTCTTCTCTACTTCTCCATACATGCTGACAATGATTTAAAACAACCATTTCTAATTTAGATTTAGCAGGTCATAAGACCTTTCATATATTTCACCAAATATAATAATAATAATAACAAAGTGCAAAATATGCAATTAAAGGATGCATCCCCAAAGCACATTTCACTTCCATTTCTTTTAGCGCTCTTCTTTTCCTTTTGAGTCCAGTTCTTGTGTGATTTGGCACACCTCAGCCTTTTCTCTCTTCCCATTCCTTAAGAATAGCGTGTTGACAGCCACCCTCCATTGAGACCATTTCTGATGAGGCTTCAGTGAACAGTAGATGGATCAACTGAAGGGTTAGATGAATCTCTCAGGTCCTGTGTCAGGGGTTTGCTGATTTGTTGTTGTTGCTGTTTGATTTTTTTTAGTTTTTTGTTTGTTTCTTTGTTAGGGCATGACTTTCAGATGCTGTTCATAGATTTTTTTGTAGACCCTGCTGAAATATGTTCTTTGCTGATAGGTCTCATAGGAATCACCTTGTTGGTGTAAAAATACTATTTTATACTCATACAGAAAAAGAGTAAAAAAATACACATTACAAACAATTTTTTTGCTAAATTGTTTTAATGTATAGACAAAAGACTGGTCCATCTGGTGCAATACTGGTGCCTTTCCTAGGTTCCCTAGCAGTTCAACAAATAGAAAAAGAAGAAAAACGTCTGACCTGAAAATCAGTGAAAGAACAGCTAAAAGTACAACTTCAGAAAGCCTGGAAAACTGTTGCTCAACACCACTTTAAAAATGACAAGAATGTCTGGCTCCTTGAAAGCACAATATGGTGAAATGAGGAGTGACTTAACACTGCACAGCACTGCCCACTGTACTTAAACAAATGCAGTATTATAGTATGAAGTCAAGTTTAATACTTCTTTAACATTCAAAATTGTTTTAGAAGGGAGATGACCTTACATTCAGATTGCAAACTCACTGAGTGATATTGACAGGGGATTTTATTTAGCCCTATAGGGCTATAGGCTAGTTCTATAGAACGGACGGGCAGCCTGTCCAGAATATACCCTGCCTGTCATTCTATGACAGCTGGGATAGACTCCAGCCCTCCCTGTGACACTGATAAGTAGTTAATGCATTTCTGTGTATATTTAAACTCATTATAGTACTACAAATATGAAAAAATGTTCACATGCTAGTAGCATTTACTGCAATTTTTTTGTGTATCTAATAAACTGTAACTTGCATCTGAAATCAACAAAAGAAAAAAAAAGTGGGTGAATAAAACAAAAACAAATATTAAGGTGAACACAGAATCTGTACTTGGAAGCTTTAGCTGCACAAAATATTTAACTGTGCTTCAATGCACCTTCTTGCATATGCATATAGATGCATTTGTGTGCTAAGTGTAGTTTAGCATTACCACATCTTGGGAAGCACATGCTGCTAAAGAGGATGCAGTTTCGAACAATACAAGTGTAATTAATGGAATTGGCTCCGATCACCCAAATCCCCTGAACTCTTTGCCTTCAGTTAATTCTGCTGTGGCCTCTTGGAGACTCTTCTCTACCTGATGATGAGCGAGAGACTCCCGCTGTTGTCGTAAATAATCCTCAGCTCTCTTGGATGACATCCAAGGCAACTTCATATCAACAATAGTTCCAGAAACCTCCCGCCTTGGCAAACAGCTGGGCCAGATTCATCATTTTCTGGTGCTCTTTTTCCCCATCCTGCTGTTTTTCTGCTTCCCACCATTAGCCTCTGTCACACCATGAACACTGAGTTTGAGCATTATCAATCAAAAAAAATATATCTCTTAATCCAACAAAATCTCATTCTGATGTTATACTATGATGAAAAATCATAAATATCATTTTTTTATTATGGGTTTTAATCATTTATGTAACCACTCAAGTCTTTTGGAGTTTGTGTGTGTCCAGTAAGACGGTGTAAGATGAGTATACACTGTGTCATTTTGGGCTGTTCCAAACAAAAGATGGCAAATGGGAAGAAATGGTGATAATGATCTCAAGTTGTGACTGCTGCTCTATGATCTACGCCTGCTAACCAACCAGTAAGATCAGGAAGAAAATGGGAAAAATGAAACTACACTGTGCAGAGTAAAATTTCTCAGTTCCCCACAAAGACAAAAAGTGTAGCTGAGTTGTGGCAGCAAAGACCTGGTTTTTAGCAACTCCAATTCCAAAAGAGTTCAGAAGCTGCATAAAAGGGAAATACAAACAGAATCCAATGATTTGCAAATCTCATAAATGCATATTTTATTCAACAAAACATAGAAAAAATAATCAAATGCTTAAACTGAGAAAATGTACCATTCAAAAGACTAAAATGTGTGTTTATGATGTCTGCAAAAAAGTACTTTCTGTATTCACATTTACACAGTGTCCCAACTTTTGTACGATGCCTTGCTATGCTGTTATTACTGCACCAAAAAGAAGGAAAAATAGTGAAGGAATTACAAGCATAAATCTGAGCCCAGGATTCAGGTATTATCATCATATAGTCCACTGTACTGTACGTACATCAAACCTGATGTTCCACCAAGGTTTATTGTGTCACAGAGTGTGGTTTGCAATCAATCTATAAGACTGCTGAAACCTCAGAGTGTGTAGATCCCAGAGTACCACCTTAATGAAAAAAAAGTGATTTTCCTGCTTTATTATTTTTGAACTGGGCTTCGTAACATGGCTCTCGAACAAGTACAAAACCAGACAGTGAGACTCCATAAAGACGGGAGTAGTGGAGTAAATGAGATACTTGAGTGTTAGTGGGCTATAAGCTGAAACACAACTGCAGCAGTGGTTAGAAGACACGATACCACCAAAAAGAGAAGGTCCAGTGGCCATCTTCAGAAAATGACTCTGCTTTGCATTCACAAGCAGACGGATAAGTGCTTCTGAGTTGGCACAAGTAGTATTCGTGGAAAATGCCATTTCAGTGGTGACTGGACAGGGCAAAAAAACTAAAATAAATGCTTAAACGCTGCCAAAAAATGTTTTGAAAAGGCCAGTTGAATTTTGGCAGGCCATTCCAAAATACATTTGTTTGGTTTAGATGGGGAGAAGCTTGTTACCTGACTGCCTGGAGTACTTTAAAATGAAAGATATAACAACACAACCCATCTAGCCAAACAAAGTTCATGAGAATTATCCATGAGAAAGGATAAAATATCAGTCCAAACAGAGATATTATCTTATTCTCTTATCTGGCAACATTAATTCCTGGGAAAGTCAGTATATCAAGATATTAAAAAATAAACTAAAATGCCATACTTTTTTAAATAAAGAGTGCACTGTTGGGGTTTTAAGTCTTAAGTTTTATATAAGCTCAAATATTCATCAATGCATCATTTTAACTTCTTCAGCTTGCGCACTGGGAGGGCTGCGGTCTATGCGAGCATAGTTTTGCTGAGATCAACACACTCCACGCCACAAAAACTGCTCAGGAATGGGTTGTGGAGCAAGACCAACAGCAGCAATAATCATGCACCTGCAGGATGTGCTGGAACAAGCTCAATCCAGGAAGCCCATGTGATAACCTGCAGGACACCCCAGGAGGTCCTGTGTCAACGGGTCGATGAGTCAGAGGCGTTCTGAGGAAAGCAGATGTTTTCAGTGCTGCGGCTGGCTGCTGGATATGACTAAACCCATGAATGTATTCAACTTCAAATAACATATGATATTTATTATTATTGATTATTGGCACAAAAATGTATTCGGTTTCATATACTTAATGGATTTCTACTCAAGACTTAAAATTATCAGAATAAATCATTTCTAGAGTAGAAATAATTGCAATGAACTGTTGTGTCATTATTTTCAACAGTACATTTATGAGGATTTCACTCTATAATCACTATTTATTTTGTCAAGCCAATATATTTTGCGATGTTTTTGTACTGTTTGTTTGTGATTGTGCTACATCTGCACAGTGTTGTTTATCTAAAATATGACAAATTCACATAAAAATTGTGAAATATATATATATATATATATATACACACTTGGGGGGAATTATAATTTCCAAAGATTACGTGTTAAGGTGTTACCAGCAGCAATTTGTTTGCCTGAGTTGGTGTTGCCCTTAAGGACAAGAAAGTGCATTTAAGACCTTTAGAAGTACCTATGTTCCTTAGGCTTATGGAAAGCAATTATTACTTGGTCGCTGTGAATCACACTGTGCAGACAGAAATAATGGATTTCACTGATTAATTATGGTGGGGGGAATTTAATTGCCAAAGTGCTTCCTTTCAGACGAGTCCTTTGAAAGAAGTCAGGATCTCTCTTTTCTTTTTTTTTCATATCGCAAATGGACTAGTATAAAGATTCATATATTGATTTAAATAATAAAAGATGTAGTGAACAGAAGTCTTTACAAGGTGAGTCATGTAGCGTATTGGAAAAACCATCTGTTTACATTCTGTTCATTTTGTCACGTTACGGTCAGTGCACAGCATCTCAAACAAGATATCCAGGGTTTATCCTCAGTAGTTTGTGTAGCTTGTCCCTTACAAGATACACACTAAACCACAAATAAACTTTTTGCAATTGTTCCCGTTTGTCAGACACTCTTGTTTTAATCAGTGAAGTATTAAGTAAAGGTTAATAACAGAAACAGGTGACTGATGCGCAAACCAGCATCTGGTTCATCCAGCGCTCTGATCTGTTCCCCCGAGCTGCTCTGCTCACTGACAGATTTCCTCCAGAGAGGAGTGCTGCATGTATGAGCCGCTGCTGAAGGATCAGAGTGTGGCCTGAAATTAACTGGATATTGATTCAGTGCAGAGGAGTCCCCCAGACAACTATCTGAAGGTACGGCACATAGACAGCCCATTTCTCTGAGCTTTAGACTGTCTTCATTTGGTCAGAGAGCCTGGGATTTCTGTCTAAGAGGAGACCTACAACACAACAGTGACATAAAACAAAACAGAGATGCCACTAATATGACATTATACCATGTACAGAAATTGCTCCCACTACTTCCATATACTTAATATTGCAGGAGGACTGTGTTTCAATATATACAATGTTGTTTGTTCACTGAAAGTCTGTTTTTCCTTCAATATCCAGTAAAAACTGAAGCATGATAAATCATTTATTGAGCTTATGTTTAGGCACCCAACACTGTGGGGTAAAAGTGTCCTGTAAGAGTTCTTATAATCAATAATAATTATGTTCAAATTTACAATCTATAAGAGCTTTGAGGTCACTTGTTGTAATTTGGCACTAGATAAATAAATAAAAAACGCAATACTATGAACTCTGGGTCGTTCATATCCGTGTTTGCTTAGATTACAACCAAAGACACAAAACAAAACAGAGATGTCATATAATCAGTGAAATAATGGGTTAATAACAGTATCCAAATGGTACAGCCACTCTACAAAGCATTGCTCGTTGGCATTATCAGTGGTCAAAAATTCCAACTTAGAGTTTCTCCTTAACCCAGTGTTATGAGCACAGTTCCTGATTATGGGTGCCTATTCAACTTCCTGCAATAATAGCTGAATTACAGTATGTTTATCCAGGCTGCACGTAGGCCTATTGTGGCAAAACAAATATTTAACTAAACAAAAGGCTAAATGTGTCCTTTACAAAGAAACGGCAATTCATTAGGAGAACTCTGGATAATCTGAGCAAGCACGTCACAGTTCAAAGGTTGTCCAGGAGAGGATAAAGAAAGTTTATGATCTCTGATTCAGTCTGGATCTGTCTGAAACCCTTTTTTTTTTTGGGGGGGGGGGGGGGGGGGGGGGGGGTGTTAATTTTAATCGGAGTGCCTTTCTCCTGTTGTTCATGAGATATTTAAACAGTCTCTGTGAAGAAATAACGAAGCAAGAAATGTGTTGTGACAATTGACAAATAGGTCACCAGTAACTAATGGATGTTTTTTTTTCTTGCAATTCTATTTATGATTTCACACTTTTTTTCTTAAACAGTTGAATACTGTCTCACAGAATGTGAGTAAGGTGTTAGAGTGAGGATAAAGTCAGCTAATGCTGCAAATACAGTTTCTGTTGAAAGAAGAGACAAGATGTGAAGGCTCAAGATTTCTGCCTGTTTTATTTTTCTCCTGGAAAACATAGGTGGTGTTTATTGAGTTAAGTTAATGAATGTACAGCACAGTGTGCCACACTCTCTGTGTTGATATAGGTCAACACAGCTATAAGACAGTTTCTTTCTTTCTTTCTTTCTTTCTTTCTTTCTTTCTTTCTTTCTTTCTTTAATTACTCTTTGGATCTCAGTATTTAAGTGAATGGGGAGCCTATAGTGGTCTTTACAGCTTACAGCAAAAATAATAATGATAGCTTGAGCACCGTTTCATTCATTTATACACTACCTGCCTTTAATAAATAGAAGAGGTGGCATTAAAAACATTAACTTCTGCAATTACAAGGTCCAACCAAGATTACATCTAAAATCAGAATCTTGAATATATGAATTTTAAGTGCCATGTTTTTTATATTATGTAGGAAGATTATTTTTGCTCTTCAAATGCACCCTTGAAAAGGCTCTTCTCTGGCCTCATGTCTGATTCAAGAACTTATTTTACTAGAAACAAAAAGAACTTATTCCAGGCGGCTAAAACTGCTGTCAGCAGGTAATCAGGAATGCACAGACTGTAAAATTTGGGTTGTTTGTGTGTTTATGATGGGCTCATTTTGTGTGCCAGGGAAATAAAGTAATTTCCACTAGTAAAATAATAAGTAGTTTAAAAGTCGTTTAGCTTTTCATCACCCAGATCTTTGAAAATTGAGAAAAAATAAGTGTGGATACCATTAGGCGTAAATGTCAGTTGAATAAACACGACTAACATCGATTGAATTATCAGGCAATGCGATGCTCCAACTCTTGACTCTGTCTTTGAACACAAACGGCAAAGTCATGACAGTCTTTGTTTAATAATACCACAGCGTAACATGTATATCAAAACTGTCTCCAAAATCTAGTAATTGGGGTGCCGCTGAGCAGGCTATCATGGATGAGTTGCGCAGTGACAGCAGCCATTAAGTTGTGTACAGAGAGCACCAAGCTGGCTGTAGGCCTCCAGGGAGATATGTCAGAGCCTTTTAGTGGAAGAGGAGAAGAGTGATGGAGCACCCCACCCCTCATGTATCTCCCACTCAATGAGCAGCCCGACCACTTAAAGAATGCCAATGATTGGCAACCCGAAATCTACAAACTGCTTATTGTGCTGCTAAAACGTATGAATAATACATGCCCGGCAAAGGGTATGTTCCAGTGTCTTAAAATGAAACTGTGTATCACAAGCTACTGTATACACCTTTGAGGTTAATAAATATTCTGCTGGTGCTGCCTTTATAGCGATTTTTTATAGATCTGTGGTTTGCCTTTGTGTGGTTGGCCACTTTTGTTTGTGGCTGCGATAATAAAATAGCAGTTAGGGTAGCTGGCTTTTGCACCAAAGTGATGCTCTAAAATGCTGAATAAAGAAAGAACCCCGTGCGTTTACAAAAGGTGAAGTAGTGTCCACTTTGAAATTGCTGATAGTTCAGTAGCTACGTGTGAAAAGGTTCCTGAAATTACTTATGCCTTTTACCGTACATATAAAATACAGTGGGGCAAAAAAGTATTTAGTCAGCCACCGATTGTGCAAGTTCCCCCACCTAAAATGATGACAGAGGTCAGTAATTTGCACCAGAGGTACACTTCAACTGTGAGAGACAGAATGTGAAAAAAAAATCCATGAATCCACATGGTAGGATTTGTAAAGAATTTATTCGTAAATCAGGGTGGAAAATAAGTATTTGGTCAATAACAAAAATACAACTCAATACTTTGTAACATAACCTTTGTTGGCAATAACAGAGGTCAAACGTTTACTATAGGTCTTTACCAGGTTTGCACACACAGTAGCTGGTATTTTGGCCCATTCCTCCATGCAGATCTTCTCGAGAGCAGTGATGTTTTGGGGCTGTCGCCGAGCAACACGGACTTTCAACTCCCGCCACAGATTTTCTATGGGGTTGAGGTCTGGAGACTGGCTAGGCCACTCCAGGACTTTCAAATGCTTCTTACGGAGCCACTCCTTTGTTGCCCGGGCGGTGTGTTTTGGATCATTGTCATGTTGGAAGACCCAGCCTCGTTTCATCTTCAAAGTTCTCACTGATGGAAGGAGGTTTTGGCTCAAAATCTCACGATACATGGCCCCATTCATTCTGTCCTTAACACGGATCAGTCGTCCTGTCCCCTTGGCAGAAAAACAGCCCCATAGCATGATGTTTCCACCCCCATGCGTCACAGTAGGTATGGTGCTCTTGGGATGCAACTCAGTATTCTTCTTCCTCCAAACACGACGAGTTGAGTTTATACCAAAAAGTTCTACTTTGGTTTCATCTGACCACATGACATTCTCCCAATCCTCTGCTGTATCATCCATGTGCTCTCTGGCAAACTTCAGACGGGCCTGGACATGCTCTGGCTTCAGCAGCGGAACACGCCTGGCACTGCGGGATTTGATTCCCTGCCGTTGTAGTGTGTTACTGATGGTGACCTTTGTTACTTTGGTCCCAGCTCTCTGCAGGTCATTCACCAGGTCCCCCCGTGTGGTTCTGGGATCTTTGCTCACCGTTCTCATGATCATTTTGACCCCACGGGATGAGATCTTGCGTGGAGCCCCAGATCGAGGGAGATTATCAGTGGTCTTGTATGTCTTCCATTTTCTGATGATTGCTCCCACAGTTGATTTTTTCACACCAAGCTGCTTGCCTATTGTAGATTCACTCTTCCCAGTCTGGTGCAGGTCTACAATACTTTTCCTGGTGTCCTTCGAAAGCTCTTTGGTCTTGGCCATGGCGGAGTTTGGAGTCTGACTGTTTGAGGCTGTGGACAGGTGTCTTTTATACAGATGATGAGTTCAAACAGGTGCCATTCATACAGGTAACGAGTGGGGGACAGAAAAGCTTCTTACAGAAGACGTTACAGGTCTGTGAGAGCCAGAGATTTTCCTTGTTTGAGGTGACCAAATACTTATTTTCCACCCTAATTTACGAATAAATTCTTTACAAATCCTACCATGTGAATTCATGGATTTTTTTTTCACATTCTGTCTCTCACAGTTGAAGTGTACCTCTGGTGCAAATTACTGACCTCTGTCATCATTTTAAGTGGGGGAACTTGCACAATCGGTGGCTGACTAAATACTTTTTTGCCCCACTGTAGCAGGTTGCAATCGAAAAGATAAATCAAGAAACAGAGTGAAATCACCTTTATGAAGTACAAAGGAAATTACAGACCAAGATTTCACTTTTCTTCTTTTGGCAACAAGTATCTTCTATAAATTCGGTGGGAAAATAGACTTAAATGGGCCTTGCTTGCTTGAATATTGTTGTGCGGCTACAGCTAATGTTTTTCATCTTAAGTACATCCACCGAATGACAGCATCCCAGTCTGTAGGCTTTGCAATTGCCTTGCAGCGTGTGTGAGTCATATTTTTGTCACCCGCAAGATTTTACTGAAAAGCTCTCACATGACACTTTAATTGCTGCAAATCAACCTAATTGTACCCCGTTTCAGAGTTTCAGCTCACTGAACATCTTTATTACCCCATCATTGTTGTAATTCCTCTCCCATTTGTAGCCTAGTGTATTAGATTCCATTTAAACAGATAAAGGTGAAAAGTTTAAACTAAACAAACATCCAAAACAAACTTTTTTTTTTTAGATAGTTTTGCCTCCACGTATGTTGTCCCTGACAAGCCATTTGAATGCAAAGTAGCAGCACAGCACACACAGGTGATTAGTATGCTGGTAAAAGCCATACTCTTAAGGTCATTAGAACAGATAAACACATGCAGCACATTTGCAGAATGCTTAATGCCAAATTGTCTGCTTTCTCTCAGGGCAGAGACAGCTGTGAAATGTTCCTCAACAGGCCCAAGTCTCATAATATTTCCATTTAAATGCCAGGACAAAGAATACCAAACTGCAGCGTTATTCAGAAAGAGGAGCAGGCTTTAGGCTGACAAGATTAGCTTCTTTATCCTCTGCCTCCTACTCCACTCCCTGTGTCATGGTGCCTAAATAAGCCCATCCTCAAGCTTTTTTGAGAGACATACTAAACTGTGGATTCTACTCAGCACCCTGAGGCGACATCAAAGCCAATCTAACTCCAACTGCACGACATCAAACAAGTTAACCATTTTGATTTATCCCTGCAGAGCGCAAATTATCTGAATGTGATCTTGCGCTTAACAGGTTATGACTTAATGAGAGCCCAATTGATCCGATGTTTGCCTCAGATTCCTGGTTTTCATAGCACTCGTGTCATTTCTCGGGTGTGCTGGGTATGGAATAAGTTATCGCTAATGCTGATAAGCATAAATATAAATGCAACACCTGCTGAGACTCTGCATTAGTCGTGAATGAGCAGCATGGAGAAAACTGTGCATAGATTGCATCAGAATTCAAGGAACAAATGGACTTATCCTGTTGAATTGCATAAACATTAACCTGCTGCTTTATGATACTACTTAAAGTTTTTTTTATTTTATGATTAACCTGTGTTTCCAGAAAATGTACGCTTTATTTACTTGTTGCTAACAGTGGAAAGTAACATAGAATCACATGTAATGTACGGTTGGTAAGCAGCCAAATAATGTTCTCCCAGCTTTGAATTGCACTGCTGTGTGGACCAGCACTGTAGCCTCTGACTCGCATCTCCAGCTTGCTTCCAGACCTCTGACATGCCACCCACGTTTAAAAGGGTTTTGCTAAACAACTAAGATAGACCATATTACAGCTTAAATAAATAACAACCTTTAAATCAATATACTTTTTCATTTATTAAAAAACATAATAACACAACCAAAGAAGAGCATCATGTAAGGAGAGTGACCAGGAGAACACCTGTGTTATACGATCAAATGAATGAATATAATGTGTTTAACATGATTATTTAGAATATCAGACATCGTCGTTTCCTGTTGACGTCAGCTTTGCAGCTCATGCTGTTTTTCTTTGATTAAAAGTCCGTTTGAAGTCTTGTGTCTCCACCAATACCTGAGCTTGTGCAACAAGGTGTGCTTTATTTTGCTAGCATAACATGACATAGCTTTTCACAGCAATAATTTCACACCTTAAAATATAAAAATCACCATAGCCCTGACCTGGGATATCCACCTTTATAAACCCTTTACTGGGGAGTGGATCACACATCGGTTCCACTATGCAAGAACTGTGCAAACGTCAGTTTAGGATACCAGTCATCACAAAAAACTACTGTATGTAACTCTCGGACACAAAATTTTATAATTATACTAACAATAGTAAAAAATCACCACTATTTACACATAGTTAAATTAGTTTGGTTATTTTTTTGTTTGACTGTTGAAGGCCAGATATTAGCCTACATGCTACATGAATTTCAACATAGGTTTACATAAAACACATTTGGAACAGAAAAATTAATTGTACAGTTTCTTTAACGTTTTCCTTAAACTAAAGTGTTCATTTCACTTGATCCCATTACTGCCCACTACTACCTCACATGGAAAAGAAATAGTAAAAACTTATATGTGATTACTCATGAAAGTGGCCACTTTCTCATTACTTTCATACATTGTTTTAGTAAGTATCCAAAACATACAAGTTTCATTATATAATTTTTCAAGGGATCTTATATCTGTTTTCACTCTTATATGCTTTTCATACAAGTTTCACACAAGACAGATACAAACTTTATAAGATTTATATATATCTTTTCCATATGGGACATTTCAATAGAGACGATAACGTATCTGACCTCCAGTTGTTCTCAAGTCAAATTAGCAGAGAAGGCAAAAGACCGCAGTCGCTCCACATGCTTCTATCAAGCCAGTTTGTTTAGAGAATACGTGCATAAAAAGTTGTGCCCTTAAGGAATGGAACAACTTGTTCTCAGAGTTGTTTTTTTTTTTTTTTTTAATTGGCCTCAACTCAATTTTATCTCACAGTATGGTCAGTCTGGTCAAATTAGTACACATATTATGGGGTCTATTTTAAACGCGCAAGTGCAACAACAAGCAGCAGGTTTTCTTGTTAAAGATTAGTCCAACACTGTTAGCATGAGCATAGGGTGTTTTGTTATATGGCAGAAGAAGGAAGCAAAAAAGGCAGAGAATGCCATTATAGAGCATTCTCACCTTGGACTGTGGTGTGCTAATGGAAGCCTGAGCTTCATACACAGAATACTAAACAAAACAATCCCAATAACCTTTGGAGTTGGATTTTATATTATCGTATCAACGATGGGCATAAAACAAGGTTTATTTAAAATTAATAATTTCTTAAGGCTAAAGGCTCATGCTTTCTATTGCAGTTACATTTCTAAATGTGAAACTGTACACAAGTGTGTGTTTAGTTTCATATTATAGACAATCCTTCATTTTCAAAAGTAGTATGACCAAGATTTTTAAATAGACTGAAATCTTTGTTCATTATGACACAAAATGATGGACTGAACCTATGAACGTTTTCTTGTAGACTTCTATAAGATTGCAACACCAAGTGTCGCCATTAGCCGCCTTCAGATAGAATCCAAGTTAGTAGGTGTTTGTGTTTATACTGTGTTTGTTTTTCATCAAATCTGGAAGTGTGCATTGTACTGAAACATCTCCACTTTGGTCTCATCTGTCCAAAGGTCATTGTTCCAGAGGTCTTGTGGTTTTCTCATATGCAAGGTTGCAAAGTTAAGCTGTGCTGGCGTGCTCTTTTCAGAGAGAAGACTAAGTACCGTAAGCAACAAGGCTCTTTTTCTGTTCAGTCATTGTCTAACTATATTCTATATCTTGATCATATCCTGATATGGGGTGCAACTTCTGCTGCTAATGGGTCTGCTCTTAAAAACTAAACCAAACCAAACCCTGTACAATTTGCTCTTTGTCTTTTGAATCAATTTTGGTATGTTTGAAACCAAAATCAAAATATGTAATGATGTTGAAACAAGATAAGTGTGAAGGAGTTTAAATAACAACCAACAAAGGATTTGAACATTAATCAACACAGACTCATAAATGGTCTCATCATTCGGAAACAGCTGAGTCAGTCAGAGGAATGCATGACAACAACGGCTCAACAAACGGTCACATTAACGTGCAAATAATGATATTTGTTTTTGACGTGATTCAAAATGCAATGTAAATGCACCTTGTTGTCTTCTCCTCTACACATTTGTTTTAAAGTAAATATGGAGCACCCTCCCTCAGCAGTGCCTCTGATGTCTGCATAGCTTTCTTATCTTGTATACATCTGTATCTGCCTCAGACATCTTCATGGAGAAAAAAAAAATTTAAGGGAACACAACTTAAATGAGGAAATCAAATATTGATTCCACTTCACATGAGAGCTGTGATTCTGGAGAGGATAGACCACAGGCATCGGATCTTAATCAAGTGTCAGGAGAGATGCAGAGATGCCATCTGGTGGTCCAATTTCAGCCAAGCTGGTAAGAGAAACGTGTTCTCTCTGCAAGAAGCACAGACCCTGTGAGCACTGTGAATCTCTCATCACAGCTCCATAGGCAGCGCTCCCTTGGTAAATGTTGGCAAGCTGCTTTGGTGACTGAAAAACTCCAGAGTTCAAATCACATCAGTTTCAAAGTTTTCCAGTTTGTTTGCCATGCAAATAATGTGGTGGCTCTTTGGCCTCAAGACAGACTCCCCAAGAGAGTGAAATCAGCCAGCAACAGCTTTCATATTAGAAAACTGTTCTGTACTATATCTAGGGGTCAGCGAAGAATGTTTGCTAGTTGCAGATCATGTGGCTTGTGTGTCTTTCCTACTGTGTCCTTATTTCATAAGCCTTTAACCCTTGAAGCAAAAACAGAAAAACAAGATTTTTTAAAAACTGAAGCGTCTGAGGCTGAAACAACCCACTTGCATGCCACGTGCAACCCACCATCAGGCCCAATTTTATGCAAAGAGATTACAAAAAAACAAAACAAAGGGTGGGACTACAATTGTGTTTTTATATTTGGAGCACTTAAAAAAACAGCATTTAAAGAAGAAAACACATACTCGCAGAACTAGAAACAACATCCAGAATGTATGGATTGCATTAAGATAATAGAGAAATATGCAAATATGATATATTCATGCACATGGTCACTACCCCTTAGAACCATAAAATAAGAAAGAAAAAGATCACATTTCTTAAACACTGTTCAGATTCTGTGATCTTTTCTCTTTACGACTGAGTCATACTTGAGTAATTGTTGATTGTAAATCATTTTTTCACATTCGGTGACCGATTAGTAATTGTGTGGTGACCAACTGGTGGCCCAGAGGTTAAGCATGCAACACCCTCAACATCTGGGTAATCCTACAAAGTCTCCAAATAATAATAGTTTGACTCACAATAACTGCAATCGTTCTCAGACAGGGTGGCGAATATTTGCGAATAATTGCCATCTAATTTCTACACAAAGACAGATTGTCAACACATTGCCATCAATCTGAGTCACTCTGTGCCAATAAGCGTAAGTTGTCTGTGACACATCTCTTTCCCACAGGGGACTCGACTCAACCGGGTGCCAGCTGGTTGTATTCTGGTTATATTTGTATATAAAAGCACGGTTGCTGAGTGCTCATGTCATTTTGCAGTTAAATCATTGTCCTAGAGCAACCAAGTCGCTATTTTTTGAGAAATTTCTGTTTCAGATATGTGACATTCTGGCTGGATGATGAATGGACTGCCTATGGCTGTCGCTGTCTCTATAGATGGCAACAGATTCTTGATTTTCAACAATAAGTCGCTGAATTATAACAACTAAATTGCATGTAATTACCAACTTGACCCCATTCAATCACAAACTGATAGCAGACTGATTCTGTCTTATTGCGCTCTTGATGCACCACTTGATGCAAGTCACTTTGAAGATGCTAACTGACTGCAAGAGATCACAGGTTGGTTCCTGTCTTGCGTCATTGAAATCAGTTGAATATTTTTGCTCATGGAGTGGTCTCTAACCACTGTTCTCCTTAGAGTGGCTGCAGGATTATGGAAGGGAAATATATGCCAAAGAACATAACAGTTAAAAAGAAACCTCTGATCTTTGGACAACATGTCCATATATAACACCATATTTACTTAGCCATGTCAGGTTGGTTCAGTCAAATCTGGATGCTTTATACATCACGCTCATGCAGTATTATACTTCTAACTTAAGATTGTCAGCAACTGTAAACCATATTTATATTCAGTAAATGTATTTGTACATTCCTGAGTCAATGGGGATATTTAGCTATTGGCTGACATCATGCTCTCCCAAGGGCAGATCCAGTTTGTTCTCTGGGATGCTCAAGTTGATGAACAGAATTATGCTCCACAGATTCGTCACAGATTGCACACTCCTGCATTGTAATTTTCTTGACCTGAGCACACCAGGCTGCTGTCCTGGGGTGGCAGGCTGCTGTTTTGCTGATGAGTTACTTTACAGCGTTCACACTGAGCAATTGCCCTCAGTTCGCCTCTGTGCTGGGAGCTCTCTGTCGAGCTCTCACATGCCAAGCATCTGTGAATGAGAGGTTCAGGCTGACGTCCAGGAAGCACTCCGTTGCAGAAGTTTAAGAAACCCTGCATGTATCGGGCTGCATGTATTATCTCGTAAAAATAAATAGAAAAGGGGCTTTTAGATTTTATCGCTGCCATTAAGGATTTATTGAGTATGCATGCAGGTTTTGAATATCCCTTATACACCTTCATAGAGCATTACATGCTTGGTTGGTTTTATTCTGATCTTCAAAATGTATTATTTGATCATTTGGAGAGTTTGTTGTTGATTGTATCAACCCGTGTGCTGTAAGTATTGCAATAAACATCTCTGCATGCTCTAAATATGGCCAATATGGCTTTCCAAGCCCATTTTGGATGAACATATATGGATTTTGATTCATCTTTAGGAAGTTAATCCATTTCTCAGTACATAATTTTAATCTCTTAAAGAAAAAAACATATTCTGTGGGAAGCATTTGAAGGACGATAAAACTCAAATCAAAATGTGATTAATTGAACATTTTCCCATGATTGCAATTAATGAGCGATGTCGTCTTTGCGATTGCCAAACAGAACGTCAGACACAGCAACTTTATTTGCCACAAGCTGTTTGAGTTATGCAGTCGGCTCCATGTTCGAGTTTTCCTCCACGATGCTTCCAGGTTGCAGACCGCATGCAACAGAGTCGCATGACAACACACTCAGATGTACACACTAGGAGGAGTAATTAACAGACTTTTAAAACAAAATAAAATAAACAAATAACAGACATGGACAAGATTACCTTGATTAGACCTTCTGATTGTTATTTTGATTCTTTTTCGATTAAATGTAAAGCCCTAATCTGCAATTTATTTGCCAAATTCTAATTAATTTAACTGTAGGGTGGGCACGCCACACGGAATCCAAATTACCATCAGGGTGTACACCTCACCCCTGGCGTCGTTGCCCACCTCTCAATTTTAAATACATGTAGACATTGAGGGCTAGCAGGAGGGACTATGCGCTTACCTGCTGCTCTCTGGCAGGTAGCTCCATGCCCTCCTGGGTTTTAAAGGCACCTTAGAACACACATGCATCAACACTACAATGAGCGGGCGGAGGGAGGTTTGGAGTCTTCTCTCACCCCCATTCTCTGCAGCCTGCTGGAGCGGGGGAGCTAGGAGGAGGAGTTGGCCGTCTGGAGTGTGGGGCCTCCCTGCTGCTGCGGAGTCAGGGCGGTCTGCTTCTCCCCACCGCAGGGAAAAGGGTAACACCACCTGGGTCTGGGTGCAGTTCCCCCCTCCAGGGGCAAGGGTACCTAGACCCGGTTCGTAGAGTACGCTTGGGGAGTGTGATCGTGTGTACAGCGTCTCTTTATGTCTGTCTCCAGGTTGGTTGAGTGTGGAGTAAGTGCATATGAGAGCATGAGGGTGGGAATGGATGTTTGTGTCTGTGTGTGCCTGTATGTCTGTGTCTATATGTCAGGTTGGGTATCAGACGCCACCTCTCTGGGGACATCTCAGGCCCTCCAAGGTATGGAGGCCTATCTCCCCCCACCACTTCCCCTACCAGTGGCAGACGCCCTCAGACATCAGTGGTTCTTTGTGTCTGGGGATGGGCGTCCAGGTACACACCGGCTCACTCCTTGGTGGCTGCTTGTCGGGGCCTGGAGCCTGGGGCTCGCTCGGGCCCCTTCGGGGGTGGGGTGCCCTCAGCCTCTCGGCCTGGAGCTCGGTCACTCAGGCACAGCTGGCTGCCGGCGGAGCTCACGGGCGCGTCACTGCACCCTGGACTGGATGGTGTCTGAGCTGTTGCTGCAGCCTCGCATGTCGATAAACGCACCATCGCTGATCTGATTGTTCTTGGTGTAAATCTGACAGAGGCACTGAGATGAGGCGTTCTAACCTGTACTTGAGCTGTTTCAGCAGGACAGATGCGAGAGTAGCACAGGTCTTTCTGGATCAGGAGCATATGCAAACACTTCCCTGGCCAGCTTTCTGTCCTGACATGTCTCCCATTGCTGTTGCTTGGATGATGTGTTCATCAGAGGCAGTCAGTGCTGCTCCACACACTTGCGCAGTCCAAGAAGGGTAACTTCATATTAAACATCCTATATATACATACATGCGTTATTTTTTTTAACTAGTCTATCATGAAATATAAATTTAAACCACTGAACCTACAAGGCTTTTTTGTGAAACTTTTTTTACTTTTAGCTCAAACTAAAAGTAAACTTACCTTTTTTATTAAAAACTTAATTTCATTTACATGTCAAATATATTTAGAACAAAAAACACATCCTACTGTTTGAAAATAAGGATGCAGCGATCTGATATTTTGACTGGCATTTTAAGATTTGTTGGGAACCAATGTTAATGCTATGTTGTTATGGCAACGCACCATGGCCACAGTTCCACTAACATTATCTTCACTTCACCTTTCTCTGTTTGCTTTCATGTGAGTGAGGAGGTGGACACGGTGAAACTAAGAGCAGAAAATTAAGACTGTTGCTGTGTTCCTGTTTGATGTGTCAGCACTGTGATGATTGTGATGTTTAAGAGAGAGAAGCACTTATTTGCAAGTTTAACCCATGGCCGAGCATTTTTTTTTTCTTTTTTGGCTCATGTTTAGCTATATTTTCTAAGCATGAGCCATTTTCTCTCTATAAAATGTCTCTATAAGAGCTCCTGCAAGGGGATTTAAGGCAGTCAGATAACACACAAAAGCCACCCCGAACTGTATGCTATTCCAATTAGTCATTTCAAGATGAAGTTCATTGTCTGGTGGTCCCGATTAGAGTTAGGTAACTTGTAAGGATGTCGAATGCAGTATATATCAATGTATTTATGATGCTTTATTTCCAAATACACAGTTAACTCTCACTCTCAGACATAAAAGACCATGTGTGTATCTAAAAATCTCAGACAAGTTTGAATCTCAGTGACCTCAACCTAAAAGTCAAGGGTCAGAAGTCAATATTTCTAAAAATGTTATGAATGGAATAACTCAAAAAGGAAGTCACCTATGATTTTCAAATTAATTCCATAAGTGCATCTACTAAAAGTCTCAGATGAGTGACTCTCAGTGAACTCGACCTCAATTTAAAAGGTCAGAGGTCAAGTTTTCTGCAAATCTTAGGTGGTGGTTTAGTTCAGTGCATTGAGCGGGCGACCACATGCCATACCGTCGAGAGTGCCCCCCGGCCCTTTGCTGTATGTCTTCCCCTCTCGCCCCCCACTTTCCCGTCCTTTCTTCACTGTGTCTGTCAATAACGCAGAAAAGGTTTTCTGAAAATCTTACGATATGTGTGTAATTGACACTATAGGTGCGTTTAATATGAGAGTATTTTTATTCACTCTCTTGCGTTTTGGATGCTCTCTTCCTGTGTTGTGTGCAGGCACAGCTGGATCTTAAAGGAACTTTTTAGGACTAAATGGAATGCTAATCACACTTTTCCCATGACTTGTTATGCAACTGCATTTCCTCTAAAAGATGTCTCCCAATCTGTTTTAAGAGATCATTTCAATATCCTCTAATCCTACTGTGCAATTGGAATTAAAAATCCTATAGCCTATATAAACACAGATGTCTTTATGACTCTAGTCTGTTTTGTTTGCAGGTAAACCCCTCCTGCAGCATATTGAGTTAAAATCGCCCATGTTTTGTTTTCTGTCTGTTTTCCATGTGCACTAATTATAATGACCTGCACCATTGCATGTTGATACAGAATACACCATTTCCTGGAATAAACACACACACACACACACACACTGCAAAATGCAGCAATTTTATGAAATTTATTTCCCAGGTCGGAGCATCCTGTACTATTACCCTTGACTATTACCCCATTCTCTATCACATGTGCAGCAGACACATACAGCATACAATGCATCAAATAGCCAGTGTGTGTTAGCCTTTCCTCATTCGATGGTAACCACTGTTGGTTTTCAGTCAAATCCATCAGCGTCTTGTTACAATGTAGCATAAAGAAATTACAATGTCTGTTATTTGTAGTTAACTACAACATTTTCAAAGATCGCATTTAAAGTACGTTAAGATAACAAGGCAGATTAACAAATACATTTTTTTTATGTAGTATCAACATCATCTTGCGCTCATACTTTGTGATAGCTCCCATAAGAATTTCTTCTGTTTTAACGCAGTCTGTGGAATTGTGTTAATTACAGTTTTTCTCAAATGTTAAAACACAAAAGCCAATCCTGTAACCCAAATGACCAGTAGTCTAAACACATTTACTAAATGTAGCCACCATATTCCAGTACCATCAACACATGTCACATGAAGACACAATTCACAAAACACAACCCTCTGTACTCATAAATCTAAACACATTTTTCCTTGCTAAAACACATGTTGCAAAACAACTCTGCTCATATCCTCAAATGAAAGCCCATGTGATGCAAAATGCTTGCCACAGTCACCAATCTTTGAACACAGGGAACACACCTGGCGTCATTCACTACACACAATGACTCAAAATTGAAGACACTTGTTGCTAATGCTGTACCCACATGTAAAAGCAAGTTCAGAGTGCACAGTATGCTGAAGGTTCCAAACAAACACAATGGATGAAGGCAGAGTCAGGGGAAGAGGAATTTGATGCAGAGGAGGGAGAAGAGCTGGCCCTGGAAGAAGAGGAGCAGGCCAATGAGGAAGAGGAGTTCAAATGAGAGGAGGAAGAGGAGCGACCAACGAGGAAGAGGAGAAGGCCAACATGGGAGAGGAGAAGGTCCAGGAGGGAGAGCAAGACAACCTCGCACCATCATTACGGACGAGATGCGAGCAACAGCTCAGCGACATGATGCCGCACAGTGATTGTGGTGTGTGTGTGGTGTGAATAACGTAAATAAAAAAACTTCACACCCTGTTCATGTTTTCAAGATTACTGTTGTGTGCAATAGATTCTGTTTTTGCATTGAGTTGTGTTACAGTAGTGTACGTACATGCAGGATTTTCTATAGATTTATACTACTCATATGAAACTCACAAATCTAAATGCCTAATCCTCTGCAGGGATCTACGACGATCCGTTACTGTATAGCTTCTAAAATATGCATTGGCAGTTATGAAACAAAGAACCTTCTCACAAATTGAGCATTGTGTTTTCAATTGTTTTGCTGTAGTGTGTAATGCTGTGTATAGTGTTTACAGTTTTGACAGCTTCGAGCTGCTCTCTTGGTGTGGGAGTTTGAGTTTTGCAGTGGGAAGGTGTGGTTGTGTTTATGTAGCTTTAGAGAAGGGTGTTGTGTTTGGACATTGGGGGACCTGGTGGTAACGTTTGTGAAATGTGTTTTAGCATTTGAGAAAAACTGTAAAAATTCCATCTGCTTAGGAGACTCCACGGCCTCTCTGTGGTGGAAAACACTCCTTTCCGTAATATCCTCTGTGCAATCTCACAATGAAAACTAAGACGGAGCTCAATCAATTTAACTCACGCTTTCAGAAGTGTGATGAGCTATAACAATTTAGTCTGCTTCCTTCTTTCGATAACATTACTGAAGGCATTTTTGGTTTTGTGTGTGTGTGTGTGTGTGTGTGTGTGTGTGTGTGTGTGTGTGTGTGTGTGTGTGTGTGTGTGTGTGTGTGTGTGTGCACGCGCATGTCTGCTAGCTGAATCTGTCAAAGGCACAAAAACAAGTTCTACCTGGGTTGACTGGGAGTAAAGGGAATACAACAAAGGCTGTTAATAATTCCCAGTAAAACTTATGTTTACCTGGTGACAGACACAGAGGGTGGGCTCACTGATTGAAAAAGCTCAAACTAGCACTCAGTATTTCAACACCTGCAAACAGCATCTCTGTGAGTATCTACAGAATAACAAAATAATCTTTCAGATTATGTTCTGATCTGTTTCGGTCTACAAAGCAGAGGCAATTCTGAATGCATACATTTATATGTGATAAAATCCCCTTGGATTTAAGGCCCCAGTCACAATGGTCTAGAGGCCTGTTAGTGACCTCCTGGTCAGGAAAAAAATGTGTCATCAGTCAGGAAAAAAATGTGTATTCACCAAGTGGCTGGCAAGTGGTTGCTGCTGTTTTTGAAAGTGACTGCTGAAGCTCCATTCTTGTTAGCCTAGAGACTGCTCTTCTACCCCTTGGAAATCACAGGTCATTAGGGAAAAATCTATATTCTCCAATCAGTTGGAGCGTGGTTGCTGGAAGTTGCTGGCAGTTAGTAGGTGAAATTGGTTAGAAATTCAATTCAATTCAGTTTTATTTATATAGCATCAGCAGTCACTTCAAGCTGCTTTATACTGTAAGTTAGAGATCCTACAATAATACAGAGAAAACCATAACAACCAACTGACATCCTTTCAGAAACCAGTTGGCGACAGTGGGAAGGAAAAACTCCCTTTTGAGAGGAAGCCTCCAGCAGAAACAGGCACAATCATGGAGTGGGAGCTATCTGCTGTGATAAGGGGGTGATGGGAGAGAAACGGGACAAAAAAAAGAAAATGCACTTATATGTATAAGTATATGGTTAAAAGAGGCATACGGTGCTCTGATTGCTAGCAGTTTGCCAGCGTTAAATGGTAAATGGCCTGTATTTGTATAGCGCTTTTACTAGTCCTGCCTAGGGACCCCAAAGCACTTTACACACCCAGTCATCCACCCATTCACACACTGGTGGAGGCAAGCTACAGTTGTAGCCACAGCTGCCCTGGGGCAGACTGACAGAAGCGAGGCTGTCATATTGCGCCATCAGCCCTTCTGGCCAACACCAGTAGGCGGTAGGTGAAGTGTCTTGCCCAAGGACACAACGACCGAGACTGTCCGAGCTGGGGCTCGAACCGGCAATCTTCCATTACAAGGCGAACTCCCAACTCTTGAGCCACGGTCGCCCCAGCGAGTGATGCTTGTAGTTTCCATGTATGATCTTGTCTAAACACTCATCGATTACTCGGCAATTGATAATGACCAACAACACCAAGCAGTCATCTTGGTCCCTGGTTTCAAACAGTTTCACCTAACAAGAATGATTTTCACATTACTTTCAAGTTGATCCCAAAATACGTTGTATCTTTAAAGCATTGTCATGAGAAATAGAAAGACTCAGTCCCTACTATCCATTACCCTACTCCTACATAATGTTTATGTTCAATTTAGTACATTTAAGAAGAACAACGAAAACAAAATGATTGTTAAGAAAATAAAATACTACTCCCTTAAAAATAAATACTGCCCAGAGGTCTCAGAGTGCTTTTTGTATTGTTTTATTTTATTTTTGTTTGTTTTTGGTGAGCAATTTGACAAAACCTCAGGAACAAGCCTATTTAGTAGATAAGGTGATGTTTATCAATGGCACTGGGTGATTCTTAGAGGGGTCCTATGAGATTTGCACTGGAATCTTCTAGTATCTTATCTTGTTACTTATTGCTCAATATTCATCAGTAAATTGCTAAATTGTGCCCAATGTGGTGCTGGAGAAATCTTAGAATATCTTGTTGAGATGAAAATAATCCCAGCTCTGTAACTAAAACAAATGAATTTATTTGATAAGCATTCGTGTCTTGAAGATAGTGTTTCATTTTACTAAAATGAAGTGCAAGAAAATCCTAGGAAAAGCTATTACACCAAGTAAAAATTACTTTTATATGTGGAATACTACACTGATAAATACACTGAGAGGCAAGGCACGTTTTTCCTGACTGAAATGGAGAAAGGGAGAAAATTAGTATTTATCTGGAGCTTTGTCTTTAACTATCCGGCAAATAGAAGACAGTTATATTTTTAAACCAGCTTCAGTTTCCACAAATTTCTAAAAAAGAAGTTTGGTTTTTGAAATCTTATTAGAGTTTTTGAGATGTTCCTCTGTATTCACCATTAAGTAGATAACAATGTCTGCTCCTATGTTGGCAGCAAAGAGGTGTACAAGGGATTATCAGAGCTTTCTTACATCCATTTGTATAAAAAAAAAAAGCTGTTGCTAATTTATGTGTTTTGGTCAGACTTAAATATTAAATTCAAAAGAGAAACTAGGAGAAAGTAGCACTGATTTAGTGCTTAAACCAAAGGTCAGCAGATGTAAAGCAGGAAGCCTTCCACACCAAGGATGAGAGCTTCCTCCTACTCCTTTGTGTTTCTTGCTCCTCTTGTGCTTCTTACCTTAATATACCCTGTTTACAAGCTGTGGCTGAAGTCTGAACGGCATAACAAAAGGCACTAAAAAACAAAACTGTCTTCTAAGTCAGTGCAAAATCTAGATAAATATTTATGAGCATCTTTAATGAGTGTAATTTTCTCCCATGTTTAAAAAGGTGAGAGTGAAAAAATATTACATTTGTTAGATTTTGTAACAGATCAAGTAGTTCTACAACATTTTATTGGACATCTACTTTAAAGAGTAAAAAACAGTTTGGTACTTATGTATGCAAGTATGTAGGTAGCTTCTGAAATTGCACATTGACTTTTTTTCTCCATATGAAGGACAATGCATGATGCATTTTGGACCCTCTTGAGAGAAGTGCAAGGTCAAGTATGGTTGATAAATAGTGAGTAAGCTGCAGGACTGAGAGTGGCAGTACAGAGAAATGTTCCATATTGACCCTGTAGAAGAGGGAATGTGCCATGAAATGAGTTTCTGAGCATGGTGATGTTTAATTTAATGCAAAGTAAGCAGGATGCCACTGCTCATTCCCAGGTTATTTCATGAACGGCACTAAAATGGACTCTTTTCACAAGGGGAAAGATACTAAACAACTTGATTGGTGTATGCGTGTTTGGCAGTAGCTTAATTGGTCAGAGACTCTCTCCTTATTATCTATCACATAATAAATAAAGCAAGCACAGATCGATCTGTAAACTATAGTACTGTTAATTTTATCACTGCATTAGAAACATACATGGAGTATATTTTTTCATTCATATAATTATGATACAATTATGATTAAGTGCTAAAAAAAAGAAAATAGAGATATGACCCCATCCGTGGCTCGAAACAAACCTAAAATCTGCAGGCCTCTCAAATAAATGCATTTTTAAAAACATATCAAAAATAGCAACACCAATAGTATGGAATTTGTTTTTAAAAAAGGAAAACATCAAAGTCAGGGATGCCACCAATCTCACCTCCACTACATCACTGAGAAAAACCAAAATCACCTGTCGGTGGTAAACAATATTTGAAGCGCCATGGCCAGTTTTTAAAAACCCAGATGGACACTGCTCAGTTTTACACTGCTAATGGAGTGTGAGGCACAGATGCATTAAAGAATGAAGCATGTTGGCCAATTTATTCCATAAGACCTGCTCATACTGATACATACACGGAGAAGTATCTCTCACAGGGTATGACCATTAGCAGATTTTAGTGGCTGAGTCCCCGAGAAAACTGGATCACATTGCTGCTCATATAGTCACTTTTTATTAAGTGCAAGAAATATGATTTTAACAAAATATGACACTTAATAATAGTCACGATAGAAGCAGATGGCATACAGACGTCTCACTGAAGCTCTCATTAACCAATTACTTTAAGTCAAGTACAAAGGTTCAGGTACCCTCTAAAGACCATATGGCATATCCAAACTAGGCTCCAGAGGGTATTAGGAGATTTTTTTTCATTTCTCTGTTCTTTCCCGCCACAATATCAGAATAAAGTAATATGCAATAAAAAAATAATCTTCTGCACTCAAGTCTCTGTGCATCTGCACAATCATCACATGAGGCAATAACAAGAAAAGGCAGAAAAAAACATAAATACATGTTAAATTAATTCATTTTATATGGTATAATAGCAATACAAGCTTTTAATTCTCTTTCTAGTTTACTACATGACCCCTTACAGCAGTAGTAGTAAATACATTCAATAATTACAATTATTAACAAGTCTGTAGACAGTAATTTCAGTCTCAGTTTTGCTTCTAAGTTAACACGGAGTCAAAATTACAATGAAATATGTTTGATGAGACAAAAAGCACATCACTCAACATCTCAAAATTTCACACAACAAAAACGAAAGCGTTTAAAAACTACGATGAAAAAAGGTTGAAAGACAAGACAGGCTGAATATGATCGAATAGCAGTGTGTTGTATGGCTATGGTCCTTAATAATACTCCAGTTGGTCTCCATACCAAACTGTGTGCAGCCCGCCAGCAGGTTCTCAATTGTGCTTCTGCAGAAGGTTGAGGTGATGTTGACATTCATGAGAAACTACCTGAACCTTAAGAAGTATTAGAGATGACAAGCCGTCCATCCTGTGAAGAGTCTCGGTCAAATCTTTCGTAATGTTCACACCAAGAAACAGATCAATAAACTGCTGATCATTTCAACCTTGGCACCACTGATGTGGATGGGCCCGTGATCTCCTTTGTTTCGTTGACATTGGGAGACAGTTGGAGAAACCTCCAATGACATAAACACCACTACATAAAATTAGTTTGTTAGAGAACATAAATGTTTAATTTATAAGCTGGAAACAATATTTGCTGGAAGACAGGAGCAGCTTATTGCATTCCCTACAATGAATGACACGTAATGATTTTTAGGTGGTAGGGAGAGTATTAAGTGGGATTCCACAGACAGAATAAACAGTTTTCCACAAAGCTAGACCTGGGAGAACGAGTGGCAGGCAGGTACAGCACACCTATGAGCTTTAAGAAATATCACTGTTTCTACAACCAGAATGAGAAGAGTGCATTTGTTAGTCCTCTATAAAATAAGAGTTAATTGTGCTGATTTTTCTCTGGTGACACATATCCATCTGTTTTTAAAACAACACCAAGGTTTGCTTTTCACAGAAACTGAGCAGTATGTATATTTCAGACAATAATCTCTTTTTATGTTTTCTTGTCTTCATTTGCTTTCAGATCGTTAACCACCACTGACGCTGCAGCTGAAAGAATAAAGACTGAAACTGTCTTTTAAACATTAACCTAATGAAATACTCAATTATAATCCATCAGATTCTCCTGTCTTTTGATGATAGAGCTGTGATACTGATTAATGTGTCAACTCACACAGTTTTGCAGACTTTTCTTTCTGCTTTCAAATAGGCTGGGCTTCATTAATATAGTAGGTCTTTTATCTTTCTTTGTAAAATAAGTCTGCTAACACTTATCCATGTTTGTGACTGGTCATATACTCCTGCCATTGCATATGAACATGCTGGGGATGCCCTGTGTTAACTTTACAAGCTGATAACCAGCTTTGTGTGATTACTTATCCCAATTGCCAATCTTCAAGTTATTTAAATATTATTTTTGGTCCCTGGTTTGTGTCTTTGTATGCTTACTATGTGTATTCCTTATTTTTCCTCGTGTTTCCTGCCTCCTGTGTCAGGTTTCTTGTATGTCTTCCCTGTTTAGTTACCACGTCCTGTTTTACTTCACGAGTTTCGTTCCTTGTGCTTTGCTTTTAGTTTTGCTTCCTGTGCCTTGTCTTCTTTGATTTAGCTCACTGTGTCTCATTCTTCACTTCCCCTATTTACCCTTCTGTGTATATATTGTCTGTGTGTCCCCTTGTCCCTTTTCAGAGTGTCTGTTTACATTTCTTTTTTCCATGCTGTTCATCCTCTCAAAGTGTTCCCCAGCTCTGCAACCTTAGTGTGTTTTTAAGTTGAAGTTTCAAGTAGTTGAAGTTTTTTAAGTTTCCTTTGCATAATAAATTTTACATTTGTTTGGAACTGCTATCAGCCTTCAATAAACGGGTCACTTTTTCTTGACTTTAGTCTGCCTAACTTTACGTCTCGTGTTTGGATCCTCAAATTCCCCATGACAGTCAGATGCCCCCATGTCTTAATGATACGCTGTGATACGGATGAATCTTTTAACTCACATGGTCAGTGTTTGTCCAGGTTTTCTTTCTGGGCTCAGCTAATGTAAACTTTATTATTATAATAGTAAGTCTTTTCCAATCTTACTGACCAAAGTATTTTTGCAATATTGTGATTTTATATTGCTTTGTAAAAAAAAAGGAGTCACTCTTCAGGCAGTAAACTCCATGTCTCTGATTGGTCAGATGCTGCCTAACTTAGACTGAATGCTAATGTTAGCATAAGTGAAGCGAGATAAGGGAAAAACATCCTGGGTATCATTTACAGTGAAGGGCCCAGGTTTTGCAGATAGTGTTTTGCTTTTGTTAGAACATTAAAATGAGATGGTGGAAAACAGGCCTTTAGGCACATTTCAGGGTTTTTTTTGTTTTGTTTTGTTTTTCCCCGATTGATCAGTGACTAGAGTTCCTTAAATAAAGTGCAGTTTTCTTCTATAAGCTTTTTGAATTTTACTGTAAACAAAGAAAGAGATGTACATTTTGTGCAAGGAAAGATGCATGCAAATATCTTCTTCTGAACATCTGCCCAGAGGGCAAATGTCACTACAGGTGGCACTTTGATGAACGAGGAGGCCGCACGTTATGACCGGGTCGATTGGTTGATCACAAGCGTGAAATTGCTGTCACAGATCAATCGCCACTAATCTGGAGAAGGAACAGATTCAAATCGCAAGGTCTCTAATCAATGGTGATTCATTTTCAGGAACACATTTTCTAAATAAGACACTTCATTGTGTGCAATTAGATAATTACCCATTTCCATTTGAGACATTAAGCCAGTGGATGAAACGCTTTACAGAGTCAATTAACAATGAAAATGTTATAACTGTGATGGATTCGTGGAGTAAATGTGTAAAGGTATATCACATTGCAAACTTAAAAGTAGTCACTTACCCTTGTAACAACATATTTATGACAAATTATTAATTAAATTAAAGTTACTTGAATGATTTGTAATGTAATATGCTAATCCACAGCCATACTGGACAAATTGAAATGTTAATAACTGCTGCACTAAATCATGGAGAGTGTTTAGTGAGTAAATTGGGACTTAACCTTTTGTTGATTATTAAATGACACATAAAACACGACCGTAAACAATTTAATGAGTGAATTATCTGCATGTTGTTCCTTGACAAAATATTTAACAGATCTATTAGCACTCATTCGAAGAGCTGCAGGGCAGAGGATGTCTCCAACAGATTTTGGAAGTTCGTACACTGTACATATTATAACTGGAAACATAATGAGTTAGTGGTGTGATTTTATTCACGATCATGGGGGGAAGTATGGCAGGACCACGTAAACTAATAAGTAAAATCTGCAACCAAAGAACACTAAAAGAAACATGAACATACAAACCATAAAGATCAATGTAGAACATTGTAGTCTAAAGCAGGTCGCTGTTCTTTCACTGTAGCGTGAGCATGAATGCCTGTGTCTGTTAATCCTGTGATGGAGGGACAGGATCAAGTCTCCTGAGACTCTAGTTGGATAAATGGTTAAGAAAATGGAAGGCTGGATGGATGAACAGATGGAAGGATCAGTGTTTCACAACAGAATAATTTCTACTGCATATATGGATATTATCACACATACACATGATACTGCTCCATAGTGTAATTATCCAACAACCCAGCTGCTGGACAAGGTGACACATATCACCTTGTACATATATTTATTAGTTTCAGATTTAGCCATTCGTATATTTTGCCTGTTTATGTTATTGTATTTTGCACAACTCTGTTGCTTGTGAAGCTCGCACACAAGAATTTCACTCGCATGTGCTGTACCAATGTACCTGCACATGTGATGTGACAATAAAAGTGATTTGATTTGATTTGATTTGATCAGTGGCCAAAGGAGGGGGAATGTAAGTTGTGTTTGAGGAAGAATAAATGCTGCAAGCTGTGGCTATAGGCTAAAAACAAAACCTAGCTGTTCTGCGCTCTCACACTCCAGCAATCACTTCCAAAGAGCTTCAGCCATAAATTGTCAGTCATTCACTAACTGCATGTCATCCAGCATGATTGAAAAGAGGTCAGAATTGCAGGCTATGAAAAAGAAAAATATAGTCTCTGGCCAACGCTACATCCTATTCTTCTCACGTCAAGCCATGGAAAGACTGGGCCCTGCAAGAGTACAAACTGGTGCAAGCATGTTGCATGTTAAGCCTAATGGATACCTCAATAATCTAATACATGGACAATTATTTACATTCTGTTGGTAAATATGTGTCAGGCTTAAAAAATACATTTGCAAATGACTCGAGTGATTCAGAATGTTTCAAACCTGAAACCCTGAAACCTTTTTTGCACATATACAGCAGTGAGGACAAACTAAACTAATTGTTGCATGTTCTAAATTTTCTTAGTGTTTTCAAGTGAATTTGCATATTGTTGCATGTTTACCCATCCAAGAATGGTCAGAGATGGAAACACTTTAGAGGTGCATTTGTGGCCTCCAAACCTACTTGGAACCTATTTCTTTCTCCACCGAATATGGATTTTAGCACTTTTAAAGTCCACAAACAATAAAATTGGAGCAGAACAAAGTCCCTGCTATTTAAAATTCAGAGTGCCATTCTCGCTGTTGAGTGGCAATGATGCTGAACGTGATGAACAGATATTAAGAGGAGCTGATCAGGCAGAGCATGGCTCTGTAAGTGAAAGCAAAAGTACTCAAGTTGCCAAATATTCTATCAAAGCCCAGTAGCACAACATGCTAATGTAATGAGGGGCTCTCTGGGGCATCCCCTCTGTTTGAAAGGCCTCCTCAGCTAAATGGCTGTCCTCACCTGCCCCAGTGAAGCTATTCACCATCTGTACAAATGAGACTCAAGTCCATGCTCACTCCATTTTTCATCTAACATCTAAGAAGAAGTGAATATGTAGGGTGCTTACCTACAGAGTAGAGTTATGGTTTGCATTGGCGTGTGTGTTTGTCACCTTCATACGCCGACATTTATAGGGGCAGCTGACAGAGAAATATCAAATTCTCCTCTGCTTGCTGATAAGCTTTCAAAGAGGTTGTAGGGGTTACAGTGTGGTGTGCATAGCACCCCTCTTTTGATTGTTTTTGGACACATTATCTGAGATGCATATTTCATTACCCAGGAGGAGTTGATAAAGCCGCTTTTAGGAGGCAATACATCATATCTATTAAACCAAACTGTCGGGCTTAGAAATTTTTGTTAGCAATATGAGCAAATAAAGTTCTGATACTTGATCAAAGGGAATACAGCTGCTATGCTATTTGTTTTTTATGAATGATCTGTGGAGAGATAAAAATGAGTCTTTTTTCAATGTCATTCCTACTTCATAAATATTTCAGAGAAATCAGTTTTATTGTTTTATGTGCATGCTCTGTGAGGCGTCATCACTCCATGTAGTAATTCCCAAGACACAAAAGCAGAGCTGTGTCCAAATGGAAGAAATGGTTTCAATTTACTGCTAAATCAAATAAATGTCCTTTTCCCTGTTTGGTAGTAAACAGTGGATTGTCAGAGTTACTGGTGAGCTGGTCAGGATTGTAGAGGGTCTGGCAAGCTGCTAACTACACTGTCATGGCCCTGGGTCTTTGTCTCTGTTTTGAGTTTTGATGTGAACTAATGATTTATTGTATTTGCATTTAACAAATAATTATGTTCAAGCTCTAATTTTTAGTCTACAGCTTAGTAATTCTAGTGCTGCTGAGTTTTGGTTGATTGATCGGTTGAGTATGTTAGTGTCCCCATGTCTGTCTGGTCTCACCGTGTCCTGTCTCCTTGGTTCTCTGGTTTTCCCGTTTAGTTCTGTCAAGTTTGTGCATCTTAATTCTGGTTTCTGTGTTAGTCTCTTCCTGTTTTATTTTGATAGACCCTTGTCTTCTGCGCTTTATGTTACGTTTTGCTTCCCCTGTCTTATCAGCTGTGTTCTTGGTTTCTGTCTAGTTAGTTCATGCATGCATATATATATATATACATATATATATATATATATATATATATATATATATATATATATATATATATATATATATATATATATATTAGGGGTGCAACGATACTCGTATCGATATTGAACTGTTCAATACAGTGCTTTCGGTTCAGTACGCATATGTATCGAACAATACAAATTTTTAAATTTATTTGATCAACTTTCCTTCTGACGATGCTGTCTGTGTTGAGCGCTCAGTGGATCTGCGCTCGACAGTGCAGCCTAGGCGGAGTAGTCGAACGCAGATTCACGGAGCGCAGGGCAAGCTAGCGAGACAGAAGTTAAGCTCTCATTGCAACATGGCAAATTGAACCTCCCCCACCCTCATTCAGATGTGACATTTGGAACTATTTTGGTTTTCATGTGACGTATGACCCTCAAGGTAAGCGCATCATGGACAAAAGTAAAACAGTATGTTGGATGTGCCACGCAATGCTCAATTACATTGGTGGGAACTAGTGCGTTAGCGCAGTTAGCTCGTTAACGTGTTGGCGTCCAGCCCCACGCACGGGGCGATACGCGGTAGCTCGTTAACGGCGATTTGCCGTGTTGTGGCGTTAACGTCATTTCAACGAGATTAACGCTGACAGCACTAGTGGGAACACAACGAATATGACTGCACATTTACGCCGACATCATCCTAGTGCAAAGACAAGTGGAAGCAGACAAAAACAACAAGCACGCATGCTACAAACTTTACCCGAGTCATTTAGACAGCCGTTAGCACACGATTCTCCTTATGGGGACCTGATGTGTTTAATATGCTGCTGAGAATAAAGCCCAGAAGAAGCGTATAGTATAGCTTTTATTTTGGAAAGAGCCATTTCTCTGTAATAAACTCTTTTCCAAAGATAAGTGATTTCTCGATCAGATAGATTTTTTTTTATTACTTTGTTGTTTCAGCAACATTAAATTTAAAAACTGTACTTTTGAGTTAAAATATATATTTATAGTTTTAATAAATGACAAATTAAAAAGGCATGAACATTTTTTTTTGTATCGAAAAAATATCGAACCGTGACACCAAATTTTGTGTATCGTTGCACCCCTAATATATATATATGTACACATATATGAAAAATTCGGGCTATCCTTTAATCTTGGGTCCTCTACCAGAACTTGAGGGTCCTGTGCAGTATCTTTGGTGTTCCTAGGACTGCGCTCTTCTGGACAGAGATCCAAGGTGTTGTTCCTGGGATTTGCTCAATCTACCACTGGGACCACTGTTACCATCACGCTCCACATCCTCCAGAGGTCATCGCTCAGCCCTTGGTGTTTCACTAGCTTTTCGTGTTCCTTTTTCCTGCTGTTGTTGTCATTCAGTTTTGCTACATCTATCACTACAGCTGTCTTCCTCTCCCTGTCCACCATTACTATTTCTGGTTGGTTAACCATCACCAGTGTGTCTCTCTGTATCTGGAAATCTCAACGAATCTTAGCTCAGTCATACTCAACCAAACTAGGTGGGGTGTCCCATACTCAGTGTTCCTGTTTACTATGTTGGCCACTTGGTTATGGCCTCCCATGTACACACACACACACACACACACACACACACACACACACACACACACACACACACACACACACACACACACACACACACACACACACACACACACACTCACTCCTGAAAGTAGCCATGCTTTGCTTTGTTGACAGTGCATCAAATGTTTGGCCTTCTCTTAATTAACTTCATGTAGTCACTTGCAATTGTTTTCACTTAACAGGTGTGACTTGTCAGGGTTTAATTGTGTAAATTTTTTCCCTTCTTAATGGAGTTGGGACCATCAGTTTTGTCAGGTTGGTACACACCTGACAGCCCTATTTGACCACTGTTAGAATTCATGTTATGGCAAGAACCAGTCAGTTAAGTAAAGAGAAATGACAATCCAGAAGAGCCAACAAGTGCTCAGCATTTCTGGGAACTCCTTGAAGACTGCTGGAAAACCATTTCAGGTGACTACCTCATGAATCTCATCAAGAATATGCCAAGAGTGTGCAAAGCAGTAAATGTAGTAAAATAACAAAAAAGTGTTAAAGGAGAAGGTGTAACAGACAGACAAACAGACCAAACACTAAGTCACTAACAAATTAGTTATTGGAGTTTTCATTCATATATTGAAAATGAGCTATGTTACTATAACAGAACCATGTACATGATTTTATGCCAAAGTGATATTTTGATAATTTTTTGCTTATGTGTTGTTCTCAATGAGTTCATCTTGTTGCCCAAGTATGAAACATTATTATGTATCGCTCAATTAAACTGCAATGTAAAAACAGCCTGTAGATGCAGAAGTACTGCAGTTGTGTGGTACCTACATCAATGAAGTGCAGTTTTTAACTTCAGCTGTATCTGATCCTACGTGCTACATCCGATGACGCCATAATAAGGTAGATAAATCTCTACAAGCTTTCAGCTTATCTCGAAAAATTCCTTAGGGCTAAGTGATCTATTGCATATGCTATAATATAGCCTAACATATTTACATAGGATGTAGAAAATGAAAATACTGTCAATACACACTTATTAAAGTCTCTCATACATCTTGAAGATGAACAAATTGAGTAATTACAAAATGCAGGGATTTTTATAAATATTGTGATATTTCATTTTTCAAAATCATGATATAGCTTTTAAATTCAAATTCAAATTCAAATTTTATTTGTCACGTACACAGTCATACACAGTACGATATGTAGTGAAATGCTTGGACAACTGCTCGTGACCTAAAGAAAACAAAAAAGGAAAAGGCTATGAATAAGATAGGAAATAAATATGAAAAATTAAAAAGGGTAAATTTAACTAGGAAGGAATAAAATATAAATTAAGGTTAAAAATGAAATAACTGTACAACACAAATTAGAATGAAGGGTAAATTTAACTGGGAAGAATAAGATAAAGATAAATATATAAATTAAAGTTGAAAATAAAATAACTGTACAACAAAATACACAATATAGAACTATATAAGAATGTATGAAGAAATCTAAATATAAATAAATATATACACAATAACAGCAGCTGTACAAGTATTAACCGGAAATGAAGAATATAGTGACCAGTGTTGTGCAAAACCAAAGTCCAGAAAGTCCAGTGTGTGTGTAAGAACCATATGTGTGGGTCAGTACTGTGTGGTGGTGTGATTGAGAGACCGTATCGCCTGCGGGAAGAAGCTCCTCCTCAGTCTCTCTGTGTTGGTCTTCAGGGAGCGGAATCGCTTTCCTGACCTCAGCAGAGAGAACAGTCTGTTGTTGGGATGGCTGAGGTCCTTCACGATCTTCCTGGCCTTGGTCCAGCACCGCCTGCTGTAGATTGAGTGCAGGTCAGGGAGCTCGGAGCGGATGGTGCGCTCAGCTGACCGCACAACCCTCTGTAGAGCTCGTCTGTCCTGCATGGTGCTGTTCCCGAACCAGGTTAAGATGTTTCCCGCCAGGATGCTCTCTATGGTGCACGAGTAAAAGTTCCTGAGCACCTTGGAGGGCAGTTGGAAGTCTCTCAAGCGTCTGAGGTGGTAGAGACGCTGTCGGGCCTTTTTCACCACGGTGTTGATGTGACAGGACCATGACAGGTCCTGCGTGATGTGAACTCCGAGGTATTTGAAGCTGTCCACTCTCTCCACTGGGCACTCGTTGATGACGGGGGTCTGGTAGTTCCTCTCCTGCTTAGTGCTGAAGTCCACTATCAGCTCCTTTGTCTTACTGACGTTTAGAAGGAGGAGCTGATAGTGATTATGATTCTGGCAAATTAGTTAAGAGACATATTGCCCAGCGTATCTGCTAATCGGGCTCTGTCATTTTTAAGTATTGCTGTTGGCAGAATAAAAGAGAAGGGAGCAAAAGAGAATGAACTTTGCTAATGATGTAAGGACTCTTTTGGTAGGGTGATTTTAGTGTATCTGACACAAGGCTGATTACAAATGGTCATAACAATTCATAGAATGACATGTAATTGACCTTCTCATGGTTTATTAATGCTGATGTGTTCTGTGCGCGGGCTACAGCTCATTAGTCTGCCTGTGAAATGGTCAAATGAAAGATGTGGAAATTAGGAAAACATAATATTCATGATGACAACACTAGTGTCAACTCTTATATTGTGCAACAGTTCATTTAATCCAGTAAAATGTAGTTAGGAGCAGTGCAGTATATCCTTTCACCAGTTTATCATTGCATCTTGTGTCCAATTTCCCTGACTTTTTACCATGTCCCTCTGAGGGCTGCCACAGACTTCAATGACAGAGGACAAACAAGAGGAAGAGGACAAAGATGGTAGATAAGAAAAGGTGAAAACATCGTGTTCCTGCAGAGCTCAGTCCACCAATACACACAAAAACAAATGCTAAACATTAACTTTCAGCTAAAATGTTCAAAATGTTGTTTTTAATGTTTTATGACTTCCTATTACTTGTAAGTTCGGACATATTAAAGAACCTAAATAACTTAAAGACGTGTTTCATTGTCACTCCTCACGTATTCTGCGAAACCTGACTTTATGTAAGAAGGCTCACAGAGCAGATCTTTATCTGCTTTCAGGGAGTGATACCCTTTATTAGGCTCTAGTAGCCATCACAGTGTAACTTCACTAAAAGCCTTAAAGTATCTGACAGAAAATGAATCAGATGAAGCTTTTTTACCACGTTTCCCATAATACTACGTTTAATCTGAGTGTCCTCACTCCTCTCTGTGTCTCTCTCCTCCATTTATCCATTCGTATTACAGAGTACTGTATTCTAACAATTGCATAACTCAGTTATGATATAAAAATATATAAATATGTAGTACATAGCTAAGGAGTTAGGGCGTCTGCGGCTGAGAAAGTAGAGTGAGTCGTCTACCAATCAGAAGGGTCAGTGATTCGATCCTTGGCTCCTCCAGTCCACATTTCAAAGTGTCCTTGGGCAAACTACTGAACCCCAAATTGCCCTAATGCATCCACTGGAGTTTGCGAGTGTGTGTAAGAGGTAAAAACCACTTAAAGGCATAGAATGAAATGTTGGATGAATGTGTGTATAAATGGATGAATGTGGCTGGTAGTGTAAAAAGAGCTTTAAGTGCTCAGTAAGAGTAGAAAAATCACTACATAGATTCAAACAAACAAACAAAAAAATTGGAGCTAAGCCTCGAAAGCAAAGCCTGTTTGTTGTGAGGTCCACAGTGGTGCGTACACCTGGGTGGAATTATGATTTACTGATCAGTACATTTCAATTTCTTACTTGGATAAAGTAGTTAATATGACCAAGGAGTTGCTTCCCATTCTCCCACAGAGTAAAGATGTCTGTGTTTATCAAGTACCTGATGTCTAAATGCACTGCACCCATCTCATTTTTGTGCAATAGGCATATTACATAGTTAAAGTGCATTTTAGTGACGTTAAGCTTTTATTAAATTCCTTATAGTGGGTGTTTTTATTAGTGCTGGAAACTTTTGGTGGGTGTGTTAATCAGTTCTTGAAACCGGTGATATTATGTGGTCTGCAAAGCCAGCTCGCTGCAATATTCAATCTCTCAGCTCTCTGTATGAATAGAAACAGACAGAGACCTCATCATATGATACTCATGATAAGGTAAAGAGGATGCTCTAGTGCTGCATACTATAACGATCATATAAAATGCAGTGGAGGTGCGTTGCACACAAGATCTCCCTCACATATTATTAGCTGCTGTTCTGTGATGAAGAAGCATGAATCAGATCATGTAATCCCCTCCTGAGACACTATTAATTAATAAGAGCTTTGCTAAAGAGGCCGTCCTCCACTTAGGCGCTCTGTGCTTTCTTGCAGGAAATCGATTTGTGCCTCTCCTGCTGCCAATGTGTCTGGCGGACATCTTTTAGAGTACAACCCTCACGCCATGAGCAGTCTGCGTGTCTGCCATTGAACCATGCGGGGCCAGATGACACCTTCAGAGCCAGGGATCACATTTCATTCATGGTCTTTGCTTCTTGCTGGACTTGCAAAGCATTGTGCAGGTTGCAGGTTAGACGGTGACAGTCTAACGGTTATTATGGTACAGTATGTTATATATCTTCCTTTTCTCTGTACAGACTTTCCTCAGAGGAACCAAACTTTCTTGAGGGAAACTTTCTCTCTGACAGAGACACCGTTTCTTCCAGGATCCAAACTCGCTTTAATTAGAAATAAAAATTCTGACTTCTAGAAGATTCAGCTTCAGTTGATGCAAAAAAACCAAAAAAACACGACGTTCCCAAAAAAAAAACCCCAGAAAAAACCCCAAAAGAAAATAAAACGAAGCATATTAAGAAAAACATATATCCAAGCATTTTTTAATTGATTGGAGCTTAGGGTGAAGCAATGCAATAGAACTATGAGACTGACACATATGAAGCAGCACTATTAATAATTGATGCACCAATGCAATAAAAGAATAATTAAATAGCGCACAATCAAAACCTTCAGAGAAACGTGACATCTTTATCTATCAGCATTATACAACAAAGCAATAAATGCATTTCACCGCTAGACTTGAACAGTCTGACTAATCTGTTGCTTTTTCTCTAAGCCAGCAACTACAAAGAGCACACCCTGCAGAGAGATGCATCAATACAGTGGCGTGCACACACTGTACTTCACCTTTTCAATCTATTAAATTGAATTTCGTTGGAGAACAGCTAAAGAGTGACATTGTGGGCTCGGCTGTTATTTCTAATTTTAAAAGAAACCAGTGAGTGTTCTTCAGAGCAAGTATCTTAGAGGAAAACTATTAAAAACTTATATAAAGGCTGACCAGAAGTTCTGTTTGCCTTGAGATCTGCAATAAGCCTCTAAAGCTCTATGATAAAGGAGGATCTTAGAACTTAAAAGGGACCACAAAGCACCCAGTACTGTGCATCCAATATTTACTAATCATCTGGAATGATTTAAAGAATATTAAACTGTCGTGCACTTTAGATACATTAGCATATGATGAACGAGGCAGTGCTTTTGTTTAGCGACATAAAAATTAACCTCAATTTAACAAGTTAAAACATCTTCTACAGCTCCATAGACCTTTCAGCACACCCGATTTTGCAATTCTGCGTAAGTTATAAATAGAACGGTTGAATCTACTACTAAGGTTTTGATTCTGTGATCTTCAGAGGTTCACCCAAGTTCACAAGTCTTTGAAATTTCTAATAACCTTTTGTCAGGAATTAATTTACTGCTAATTAAAATATGCATGACAGACAGTTCATCTAAATACACAACGTGTGTTTCGATTATCTTTTTCTTTGAGCATCTGTTAGATTTGACGCAGTGTTTTAAAAATGTATTCTTGTCAACACGATATCTGCGGATGGTAATGAACAAACAGTGAAGCAGAGCACATACAGCTGAGGGACGCACGAGCACTGGCTTTAGTTTTTGAAGTGACTGGAGACTGACTGGCAGACAGTTTTAATGGATGCCCCGCCAGCACTGACTTCAGTTTATTGATTTTTCTCTGACTGCTAAATGGATCGATCTGTCCTTCCACTGAATGATTGATCTACTGTAGAAGATTTTTGGTGTATCACTGAAAATACAAACAAAAGTGGTTCGCTCGCTTGAACATAACTCAGACATCAGCAGTCCGCATATAAATCTATCCGTACTTGGAGAGCATGGCTTTGCCAGGCAGTCATTTTTATGTATTATTAAAACGAAATAAAATCATTTGCATAAACACATTATATTCTCTACTATCCTACTGTTGTAAAATGCCATATGTTTACAAAATTATCCCAGAGCATGATAAGTGGAGACTACTGAATGCGCACTCAATGTTCTTAATCTTATAAAGATATCTAAGGAAACACAATAAGGCAGCTTAATTGAGCAGTAGATCAGAAAACCAAGAAAATCTTCAAAGGGAACATGACGCGTCTATTTGCAGTGAATCAGTTCGATAATGAGACAGTTACAGTTATTATCCCCATCTCATCATGCAACCACCATTCCTCACTGTGTTAGTATTTGTTTTACCTAAGGGATGAAAACCTTTTGTGTTACATTAGTGCAGAACAAGAGATAACAGTAGTTTAGGGCTCAGCATCAGTTAACAGTGTGTTTGAAGAGTAAATGATTTGTTGTCATGTTGTTGAACTAAAACAGGCGTCTTGTCTAAATTCTCAGCTGACACACCAACAGCACTGATCCAAATTTAATTAGCAGAAACCTTACGCAGATCACACTCAATCATTTCATTAAGTACACTTGGTAGTAGTGGGTTTTGACGCCCTTTGGTCATCAGAACTGGCTTTATTTTGCATAGCACGGATTCAACAAAGTGCTGGAAACATGACTCAGAGTGGTTAAACCATACTGACATGATGGCATCACACAGTTGCTACAAATCTGCCAGATTTAGATCGGGTGACTGTGGAGGACATTTGAGTACAGTGAACTCATTGTCAAATCAGAAACCAGGTTGAGGTGACCTGAGCGTTATTACATGGAATGTCATCCTGCTGGAAGCAGCCATCAGAAAATGAATACGCTGTGGTCATAAAAGGATGGACATGGTCAGGAACAACAGGTAGGCTGTGGCATTCTCCGTTTGTTACTAAGGAGCACAAAGTGTTCCAAGAAAATATATCCTACACATTTACACCACCAGCATCCTGAACTGCTGGTATGAGGCACAATGGAGCTTTGATTTCATTTTGTTTGAACTGTACCATCCAAATGTTGGATGAGAAATCAAAACTCATCTGGTGTTGTCTTCTGCTGCTGTAGTCCATCTGCCTCAAAGTTTGATGTGCTGCGCATTCGCAGATGCTCCTCTGGATACCTTGGTTGTAATGATTGGTTACCTTCCTATCAGCTCAAAGCAGCCCGGCCATTCTTCTCTGACCTCCGACATCAACAAGATATTTTCACCCGGAGAGCTACCGCTCACTGGATATTTTATCTTTCTTGGACCATTCTCTGTAAACCCCAGAGATGGTGCAGGAATCACAGTAGATCAGCAGTTTGTTAAATTAGTAAGGCCAACACATCCTACATCGCCTTTCTTCCCCATCCTGATGCTCATTTTGAATTTCAGCAGGTGGTCTTGACCTCCTCTACTTTCCTGAATGAAGTTTTGGTATATAAAAAAAAAACTTTATACTTTATGACACTTCTCCCAGCTACAGCCCACTAAGATGACCTGGAGCACATAAACAGTGATTTTTTTTGCTGATAACAAAGAAAATCCTAATATGGCAGATTTATTAAATCAAATCAAATCAAATCACTTTTATTGTCACATCACATGTGCAGGTACATTGGTACAGTACATGTGAGTGAAATTCTTGTGTGCGAGCTTCACAAGCAACAGAGTTGTGCAAAATACAATAATGTAAACAAGCAAAATACAAGAATGGCTACATCTGAAACTAATAAATATATGTACAATATATAATAGTATATGCATTTCTGGATGTGTATACTAAATATTTTTCTACGTGTGTGTGTGTGTGTGTGTGTGTGTGTGTGTGTGTGTGTGTGTGTGTGTGTGTGTGTGTGTGTGTGTGTGTGTGTGTATACACATATTTTACAAATTAAATAGAGTAAACAATAAATAAAATATATAAAAATATACAGAGTGAGACATGTGCAAAACAGTGGCATTACTGTACAGTATGGAGTGCATAATGTTGAAGTTCCAGTAGTGAAGCTGAGGTGTCTATGACGTGTTCAGCAGTCTGATGGCCTGATGGAAAAAGCTGTCTCTCAGTCTGCTGGTTCGGGACCGGATGCTGCAGAACCTCCTTCCTGATGGAAGCAGTCTGAACAGTTTATGGCTGGGGTGACTGGAGTCCTTGATGATCCTCCCCGCTTTCCTCAGGCACCGCTTCCTGTAGATGTCTTGGAGGGAGGGAAGCTCACCTCCAATTATCCGTTCAGAGCACCGCACTACTCGCTGGAGAGCTTTGCAGTTGTAGGCGGTGCTGTTGCCATACCAGGTGGTGATGCATCCAGTGAGGATGCTCTCAATGGCACAGTGATAGAAGGTCCTGAGGATGCGGGGGCTCATGCCGAATCTTTTCAGTCTCCTGAGAAAGAAGAGGCGCTGCTGCGCCTTCTTCACTGTTTTGTTTGTGTGTACTGACCACGTAAGATCCTCAGTCAGATGTACACCAAGGAACCGGAAGCTGCTCACTCTCTCCACAGCAGCGCCGTTGATGGTGATGGGGGTGTGTACTTCTCTGCACCTCCGGAAGTCCACTATCAACTCCTTTGTCTTTGCGACGTTGAGTGTGAGATGGTTGTCTTGACACCAGTGGGTCAGGGCGCTGACCTCCTCTCTGTAAGCCGTCTCATCACCATTGGTGATAAGACCCACCACTGTAGTGTCGTCCGCAAACTTATTAAGCGATTCTTTCCCAGTGTTTTGCAGGGAAAAGTAGCTATCTGAACTCAAACCTATAAGATTGTACCATGTTGATTGTACCTAATGTTTTACTTTTGTAGGAAGTATGAATATGAGTTGATGATTAAATTATTTCCTTTCTGTCTCCTCTTCCACCTACTTCTGTATGTTAAAATATACACAAAATGTTCATTTGCAGATGTAGAGTTACACATGAAATATGGGCCATTTTAAATGCCTGCGCTTATTAAACGTTGTTACACTAATGAATATGCGCATTCAAGCTACACGAAATGAAACCTTAATGGTCCTCAAGGGTATGTTCAAGAGGTTTTTCCTTTTTTCTGCTATTATCCTATTCCACTGCATCTCCTTTGTGAATAATTATACCATTGTGACACTGACTGTTGAATTCTTATATTTTTAAAAGCACTTTGCTGTACAGCACAGCTCTGAGGGTGTGGAGCCAATCTTTAAGGAAAACAGCAGACTTCACCTTCAATAGATGACTTTTCTTCAAAACATCTGATCTTAGACATTCAAATATCAGATATCGTATGGGGAAATGTGAACGCAGGAGATAGCTATTTCTAAGGCGGTTCTGTGGAATGAAGTAATCTAAATGCATTTCTGCTCCGACAAAGCCGACTTTGACCAAGGCCTTCATTTGGCTTATAGAAATGTTGCAGTTGCCAGAATGATCGATAACCCCATTAACACTACAAAAAGAAAACATACTCCATCCACTTTTTGGGGGACTCTTCTAAAGGGTCTGCTCTGGGAATTTATTTGGATAAATGCACTCAGTTAAATGTGTGTGTGTGTGTGTGTGTGTGTGTGTGTGTGTGTGTGTGTGTGTGTGTGTGTGTGTGTGTGTGTGTGTGTGTGTGTGTGTGTGTGTGTGTGTGTCAGCATGTACGCCTTTGTGTGTAAAAGTAGAAGCAGCTAAATGAAATGATTCAATCACATGCTGCACACACTGCAGCTATGACAGATGAACATTTATCCAGAACACCTGGGAAAAAATGTTTTCTTTACAAGTTCACAGAACAGCTCACTGGTATACAGTAGCACAGCAGACTCGTAGGGGGATAAATTGTTCTTGTTCCCAAACATTTCATTACTTCATTACCATATTAAAGTCATACACCACTGCACTAGTCTTTGCAAACCAGCGAAGAGTCTCAAGTCATATAGAAAGGCAGCTGAAGCTGCCTGAAGGAAAAAGAGACAGTAATGTAATCAACTAACAGGCAACTCACTCACTAACAGACTGACAGTGTCATCACTGGAGCCACATGACTGGAACAGTTAGAACATTTAGGAACAAGGTATATTAAATTTGATTTTCTAAGCAGGCTATATTGAACATCATAGAGTCCTTATAAACTTGTCACAGCTCCCTGGTGGGAAAAGTCAATAAAGCAAAGGCTTTCTGTAAATTTATCTCTAGCATTTCAGTTGTGGTTTTTGGCTACATATGAGATAAACTAATATAAAATGATTTATCAGCCCCACAAACTGATCAAGGGTAGACATTAAAACACATCTCAATGAGGGCTGGAAATTGGGATGACCAGTGACTAAATAATTCATTATTCTTTTTATAATGAAAAATTAATGAATAATTAACGATGAAAAGAAAAAAACAAAACAAAACAAACCCTCACAAAAAAAGAGGCTATGTCTATTTAGGTCACAGGCAGGAGATAATGTCGGTATAAACACTGGAGATATCCAAAACAGGAAGGCTGCTGAACCTGCCTGAAAGAAAATGTTATTGAGATGTGCAGTGGGGCGGACTAATGGATATCACGTAGATTGACATTTTAAAGGAACAAAGCAGTCGGGCCACAACTGATTAATAACAGGTTTTCCTCCATCCAGAAAGATGCTTATTAAAACATGAATTTTTAATGAATCAGTCATCAAAACGTTGTCCACCGTCGTCCAGCTGTAATTTGTTGAAGCTTTTAGACGATGGTATCTCTTTGGCCTGAAAGAGAGGTGGTAAAAAGACCCTGGCTGGCAAATATATGGCATAACCATAATTTCCAAATAACTAACGGATTTGTTACAGTTCTGATTTACATTTAAATGAAAACCTTTTATCTGCTAGTCTAACTGCTAATGAACAAATTTGGCTTTGACAGATGTGACTCCTCTGTCCTTCATAAATGGAGCGAATCAGCGCTATAATATTGCATCCTACACTTACAAACACTTGAAAATAAATCAAGAACAAAAATGTGTTTTTATACTGTTACTCCTCTTGCTACATTATCCCTTTTTGTACATAAATGCGCAAAAAGAGGTCAAGATGGTAAATAGGAGTAGGTTAGAAAAGGTGCAATCTTTTGTGTCTGTCGGGGTGAATATAAACACTATCGCTTGTGCACAGATCAAATTACTGACAACGCTTTGTTCTAAAAAAGGAACGTAACATTTGTATATAATGCAAAGTTATGGGTCTGGATCACAGAAGGTAATTAGTATCTATATATTGCCACTTTAACATTTGATATAGATATCTTACTCTTAATCATATGCTGCTGAGCTTATGTTACTAATTAAAACAATTGAAATAGCGAACATGATTTTGCAGACATGTTTTCAGTGTTTGTAGGTAACTCTTTGTTTGCTCTGGTTTTAGACAACTAGTGTTAAAATGTTTCAAAAGAAGCGAGTTGAGTTGGTAAACTCTTTTAGGTACTAAAGAGTTATTTCATTTAAACATTTGTTTTGTTTTTTTACCTTATATGAATAAAAAATGGCAGACTGCTAATTTATGAGCTAACATTTGATAGCTTGGTTAGCAAGCTGCATTCATGAACAGTGTGTTTGTGCAACTCACAAACACAAAGAGCTAATTAGTGCCATGTATTGGACAAGTAAAACACAAAACTCTCACTTGCCAAAACTGGTCTGTATCACCAAACAAGACGTGATATTAGTCACATCCATTTAAAACAGCGCATACACAATGGTCCAATTCAATGACTTAAGGTAGTTGATGAGTCCTAGGTCAATCAGCTTAATTATCTGGTGGATGAGTTATTAAGTAGCAGTATAACATTAAGTAGCACATTATAATGTGGCCAGTGACTAAATGTCTAGTTTCCCCCAAATTGAAAATTATAATTTAATGTCTTTTTTTAAAAATTGGGGTGTTATATAAATTACCCATTGGCACACTGGAATAAAGTGGAAGGAAAAAACAAATTATACTGATTATAAGCAGTGTGTAAGTAATTATTGCCAGTCGGATCATTTTTTTCAAATAGTATGTTAGTAACATTGAGCCAACTCATGGGCCTCTCCAGTCTGACAGTCCCCCATTATAACTCTAAGCTCACCTTCCTGCCTCAACACACCAGCCAACAGGCTTCTTCTTTTCAGCCACATGCTCTTCTTTATTTAAGATTTACTGACATTAAACCAATATCTTCATAATTAACCTGAACACCAGATCAGTTCTGGGGTTCTGTTTCTTGCATTTGTGACAGTATAAAACTTAATCCACTCGCATCAGCAGGTCACTCTAACAGCAAAGTCCTTTCCTGCTGTTACAAGCAAGTAAGCATGTTTTAAATTAGTTCTATGACACACCAAGACAAAGAAAATGCCAACATGCTGCATCGTGACTACAGCGGATATGTTTCTTGATCATAAAAACGGTTTTGATGTTAGCATGTTAAATGTCAAAGTTTATGACAAAACAATTAGAAAAAGACTGAACAAGTATAGCAAAGTTAGTTCTGAAGAGACCAAAAGACTCCTGGAACAATTTCCTATAAAGTCTGAGGAAAGACCAAAATGGTAATATTTGGGGAAAACAAACACATTAACACAAACTCCTCATGAAAGGGTAATGACCAGGGCTTGTTTTACGGCCATACTTTGCAGTCATTGAGTTGACCATCAGTTCCTCTGTAAACTGGGTCATGCATCAGGGCAACAATCCCAAGCACACTGTGCAACTCAATGTCAGAAAAAGAAAAGAATTGAGGTGTTGCAATGGTCCAGTCAAAGTCCAGACTTGAACCTCTTTAGAATGCTTTTGTGGGACCGTAATAGAGCAGTGTACTAATGCCCACAAACCTCAATGAACTGAAGCAACATTGTAAAGATCAGTGAGACAAAATGTCCCTGCAATCCTATGAGTGACTGATAAAGTCATATAGATAAAGATTACTGTAAGGCAGACCTTCCCAAAGTGTGGGGCCCACCTCCTGGGGGGGGCGCAGACCCATTGCAGGGGGGGGGGGGGGGGGGTCGCGGTATGAAAAAGGGAGGGGGGAGGCTTGGACTGCCACACAAACGCAAAGCAGGAAATGAAGCATCGCTGAATATGTTTCCAAACCAACTTCATTCTAAGCCAAAGACTAGAAAATATGGTGAAGCATATCTTCCCTTTGATTTCACCTGTACAAGTGCCGGGGTAGGTCTCCCCTGCAGAATTGGTCTTTCCTTCGTCGGGAGCACCGCCGGGCTCTTCAAATCACAGACAAACAGTATCTCACATTCTTGATTTTTAGTTCACAAACACTTCTCATAATGACTAACTACTCCTGACATTTTGGAGATGTTAGCTCTTTATACAGTAAAGTTACAGTGGGATACAAATAATATCAGGCTGATCCTGCCACGATTTGTTCCCCTGGTTCAAATCACAGACAAACATTGTCCCACAGCTGTTTATGTTTTTAAACCCATTTTGCACAGAGAGGCATTTTTTGAAAAATGTATTGATAGCAATGTTGAATATTATTACACAGGAAAAAAACAACTACATGTAAAATAATTACACTGTGATGCCTTTGCTTTTGTAAATGGAGGGACAGTAACTGCGTGTGTGTATGTAAGCGTGTAAAAACTGCAGATAGTCAGATTAACAGTATTTTGTCTCTATCAGCCATTCTGCAATTCATCTCATGTAAACAATAACGTGGCGCACAGCGTGACGTGAAAAAAGGCACATACCTTTGACGTTGCATGACGAACTCTGTATTCCTTGTCCACAGGGAAATACAAAAAAGGAGTTTTAAAAAAATCTCAGTTTTCGGTGATTCGAAACGCCGTTTACGTGTGGACGAAACAGCTGCGTTTTCAAAAATACCCGTGTAGGTGCGGACGTAGCGTAAAAGAGTTAGTAGTGTATTTTATTACTACCTGTAATTTATTGCAGATTACTTGTATTTGCTTAATTGTTTACTAAATGTTTGAGGTGAGAAATAAACTGCAATGAAGCAAAATAGGTGTGTGTGTGGTTGGAGGATGTGTTTGTGCGCGAGCGCGTACATCATTCTTGTAAAACAAAGGGGGGCCTAGCAAAAAAAGTTTGGGAACCACTGCTGTAAGGTAAGTTATTTTTTGCAAGTTAATGGATCGTGGAATCACCTGCTGAATTTGTGCATTTGCTCACATGCAAAGAAATAAACAGTCTACAATTTGTTTTTAACTGAGAGATGCAGAACATAAACCAAAGATCCAGGAAAAAAACACATTACATAAGTGTTATATAAATTAAGCTGCATGTCACTGAGTGAAATAAGTATTTGATCCAGTTTTTGAGACCCGCAAGGTCCCGCTGCTCAAGAAGGCAAATGTACAGGCCTATCTTAAGTTTGCCTGTGAACATCTAAAAGATGCATAAGAGACTTGGGTGAAAGTGCTGTGGTCAGATGAAACCAAAATTGAGCTTTCTGGCATCAACTCAACCTGCTGTGCTTGGAGGAAGAAAAATGCTCCATATGACCTGAAGAATACTTTTTTCGCAGTCAAGCATGGAGGTGGAAACATTATGATTCGGGGCTGTTTTCCTGTTCAGGGTACAGAATTATTTCACTGGATTTAGGGTCCAATGGACAGGCCCATGTACCGTAAAATCTCGGACAGGAACATTCTTCCGTCCGCCTGAACACTAAAGATGGTTGACTGATCTTTAAGCATCCCAATGACCTAAAACATATCAAGAAGGCAACATAGAAGTGGCTAAAGAAGAAGCATATTAAGGTCATTTTAACAGAATATCTGTGGCAGGAGCTCAAATCTTTGAGTTGCCAAGAGGCAGTCAAGATTTAGAGTTTCTGTAAAGAGTTGGTCAAAATCCAATGAGATGTTTCCAGACTTGCTGACCAACTGCAAGAAACATCTCACAGCTGTGCTTGCCAACAAGAGTTTTTATATTAAGAATTAAATCATGGTTTGCTTGTAGATCAAATATGCAGCTTAATTAATGTAACTCAATTAAATGAAACTACTATTAAAATTAGAGACTGTTAATTTCGTTGTAAGTGTGCAAACTTATAAATTCAGCAGAGGATTAAATGATTACTTCCCCCAGTGTATTTACATTAGAAAGAGAGACAAAAACGTGATTATATTCACTGATTGTCTTCGTTATGTTTGTCCCAAGACCTGAATGATTATGATGATTAAGTACTTAATTTGCCTTAGATTTAAGAAATACCAACATGTTCTAATACTGTTGAAGCATAGCTTTGAAAGGTGTTTCTCTTTTCTCTTCTCTAAATTCCTAAGGAAATATAATAATAAAAAAAAAGCTGATTACCATGATGAATTAAAAAAAGTATACAAGCTAAAGTAACGAAGCTTCATTTTCACATTAACTCACGAAATCAATCAAAACTTGTGATGCTAATAGAAAATACTGACTTAGCTGATGGACCCCATTGAAGCAGAAAATAATCTTACACTGCAGTAAGTTCAGGGAAGGTGCTTTACCAAACGCTGAATCATGTAACTGGTTGAACAGAAATTAATTACATTAGCAAACCTTTACCATCATTAATTTAAGAAATATGATAAAAATCATAGGGAGACATCTACGGGAAAAAATATTTCCCTATCTCAGTGCTGATTGCACTGACACTGACACATTCTCACTTTTAACCGCTCTTACAATAACAAACAGCACATAATGTTGTCACACGGCTGACATTCAAACACACTGACTCGCACTCAGATCTACTACATAAAAACAGCACCAAGTATCTTTACGCCAAAAATATAACATGTGAATTTATCATAATAGCGTATGCATCACTGCCACCACAGACAGTGGCCTGCTGAAGTGCTCCACCACTGACACACCTTTCCTTGTCATTTAGCCAAAGGGGTTTCTACCAGGGACATGGAGTGTGACTTCCAATTAGTTTCCAGGAGATTTATTCATGGAACTGTTAAAATGTGTTAAAGAATGTTAACGGAGTAATGGATTTTAAATGACTGCCACACTGCAACGCTACATATAGCATAGTATGAGCATTAATGGGTTTTGTATGACCCTTTATGTAGCTTTAAAGCTTCATTTGGCTGATGCTTTTGCTTTTAATGAGACAAAAAAAAAAACGCAATACATTTACCAACAGTTTATGTACACTTTAAAAGCGTGTTTGTTTTTGCTAACGAACATCTAAATCTCATTTGTAACGTGCCAGTACACACGTCTGTGCAGCTCTTTTCAACAATTCATCAAGGATTCTGGTGATTTTAAATAATTACTTAGTGCGGTAGACAGTTTCTATGGACAGCAACGTTTTTAAAAATGCCATATATGTGTTTACACGGGTAGAAAGTAACACAGAGTGTTAGAGCACAAATTACAGACTTCTTGATATAAGTTACATATACAACAAATAAATGCCACACAGGAATTTATTTGTTTTCATTAAACGAAAAGTGACATGTTACAATCCTTAAAATAATTAGCATAATTCTTGAGTGTTTGGAGATGGGCAGAGAACTCAAACTAATTCGGTGTTTTGACTGGCTTTAGGCATTTCGAGCCCTAATGCAACAATTCAGTCACTTGAGTTAGTTGAACCCTGACGTGAATCACCATTTGCCACAAATATGACACAATATCAGTTTTGTACCGCCGACTCATTAGCTGTTTATCACAATGCAGCCTTATCCGAGGCTGGCCCACCAGCGATGTGCAAGTACATTACTTGCTTTCTAGGACCCAGATTTTCTTGTATTTGTGCTAAAGAATCTAAATTTGAAATTGTGGGCTCAAATTGCCAACAAAGATACAACAGTGAGTGTCTACAGCCATCTGTAAAGCACAGTGGAGGCTCTTTCATGGTTGTGGGCTGCATTTCAGCCATTGGTGTTGGAGATCCTGACAAAACTGATGGAATTTTGAACACAGAAAAGTGCCATGAGATTTGAATTCGCCATGCATTACTATCTGGAAAGCATCTGATTGGCATCGCCTTAATTTCTCACAATGACAACGATCCCAAAACATACTGACGGTGCAGCAAAAGCATACCTGGATAGAAAAACACACAACAGAACACTATCAGTCATTAATTATTAATTAATTAATTAGTCTCCCCAGAGCCCGGACCTCAAAGTTATTGAAGCAGTGTGGAATTATCTTGACAGAGAACAGAACAAAAGGCAGCCAACATCAAAAGCATAGGTGTGAATATCCTTGAAGAAGCCTGGAGAACTGTTCCTGAAGACTACTTAAAGAAATTACAAGAAAGCTTATCTCAGAGAGTTCAGGCTGTGCTGAAAAATAAAGGCAGTCTTACCAAATATGGACTTTCAAGCTTGTTAGAATTTTTTTTTTTAAAAATGTTTTTGCCTTATATACTCCATTTCTATTTATGTTTGCAAATCTTTCAATAAGTCACTACACCTTTTTCCTATTTTCCTAGAAGAATATAAAGAAATGAACAGTGGCTCAAGACTTTTCACAGTGCTGTACATACAGATAACAGAAGAAGCAGCAAAGTTTGCTGAAAGCTAAACCTAACCAAGCAGTGTTGACCAAAGAGAAAAAATAAACAAAATGTGAAAAAGAAGCAGGAAAACAAAAACCTTCCAAAATGCATTCGTGCCCAGAAAACCAGCTGCTCGTGCTCATAACTGACTTACTTCCTTGAGATTTAACCACGCTCATTTAGACCTTGTACATCAAAGTATTTTCCTAGCGGTCAGAGTACAAACACTGGGGACTGATGGAAGGTATGTCAAATTAGTGTCTGATGCTAATCCAATACACCGATGCGATAGTGTATTTCTGACAAGCAGCACTTTCAAATTTGTATATGCATTTTCTAATGATTTCCCACACATCTCAAGCTGATTATGACTTCCTGAACTACTCGACTCCAATTTCTTGCCTGGAAAAATGTGTTTTTGACTGGACATTGAAAGACACTATTCTGGGTAATTAGTGTAAAATAAAAAATAAAATAGGATGTGAAAGATCAATCAGTGTCATCTGCTGAGCAGAGTGCTGATGGCCTGTCTCTTAAAATCTCTTTGAACTTGAAGGCAGTCTGAACAAAAGCTTCACTCATCAAATAACCGGCCTCTGCAGTGTGACAAAACCTCCAGTGTTTCTCACTCGGGTTCATTCATTCAAGTTACAAATATCACAGCAGGTTGGGTTCATATCAAGCAAGTTAGCTTATCGCTGCTAAAATCTCTGCCTCCATGTGGTTAAGTGTCAAGGAAGAATAGTTATGATTGCATACATGAAGGTCTGACTTAATATTGCAGCATATGGTTGTTCTTTTTGTTTATTTTTCAGTTGCTTTTTTTTAGTCTTGCTACAAGTTGTTAAAATACAAGCAAATGACTTCATCATTAAATGTATTCCACTTACTAACTACTCTGGGCTTCTACACTCCATAAACATTATGGAAATCACATTAGTTTCCTCAGAATTAATTGCTAAAATGAGTTTACATTTAAGTTGTGCTATCGATAAAAGGTCATCAAAAGTAAACAATGAACATAGTGCAGCCAGTCATTTTGCAAAGTTAATTGCCCTTAACTATGCAGAGTATTGTGTGCACTTTTACAATGAATACTACTTTAACATGCTTATTTCCACTTTACTTTCTCCCCTGCCTAAAAACAGCAATTGTTGATGACATTTAACCTTCCAGATATAAGTATGGATTTACTTGACCAGATGTCTCAAATGTAACATATAGCTCCCTTGACATCTTAACCACAGTGCAGTAACAGAATTCAGAGTTTCTGCTGCGGTAATTGTCGAGAAAGTGTGCAGGCTCACTGTGGCTTTCTGTTGACATTGTTGATTCTGGTAGGGCTTCTTAGTGGACTCCAGGGGTGGACACCGTGCCAGCAGCAGAAGCCTGGGACCTGTATGGTGGCAGATGTGATGAAGAGGCACATTTAGCCAAGCTTTGTTCAAGCATGCTTCACTTTCTCTGTGTGTGCAGGGTAGAGGGTGGTTGGGGAAGGGAGGGGGCCACGATGAGAGGCAAAGACAGCGAGAGAGAAAATGTGAAAGAGAATGTGAGAGAGCTCAGAGGAATACTCACTCATTATGGCTGTGTGGAGGGGTGAGGGTGTGACAGGGATGAATATATCATTGCCTGCCCTTTGGTCAGCAGCCATCAGAAGTATAACAGATGGAACTGATGAACTGTTTCCATAGAGTTTTGGCACTTTACAAGCCGCAGTGTCCAATTATCTTTCATCATGTGCTCACAGGAATGCATAATACAACAGTGTAGACAAAAGATAAAACTGCAAGCTGCGTTTGAGCTATGTGACCCACAACAGCTTTACTATTGTTAATCACTCCTTTAAATAAAGGCTGAAAATGCAGTATTGAAATTTTTTTCCAAGCATACCTCAGTAACACTGCAACCGTAGAAAAAAAATTAAAAAGTACACACAACATTTTTCATGGCATAGATTCAATAAAGTGCCAGAACTGTTCGTCAGAGAATTTAGTCCATATTTGGTTCATATTTACATGATAATATCGAGCAGTGTCTGGTTTGCAATGAATATTCTTCAAATGAGACTCTTGCAGCTATTATACCCATCTCATCATTCGACGAACACTACTCACAGTATTAGCATTTTCTTTCCTTTTTCTTACCTAATGGGATAAAAATCATTTGTCTTATAAAAATACAGAACAAGTCATGGTGTTAGTTTAGCAGTCAGCATCAGTTAACAGTGTGTTTGAAGAGGAAATGATTTGTTGCCATGCTGTTGAAAAACAAGTGTCTGTTGTGTGAATTCTCTGCTGATACACCAACACCACTGATTCAGATTTAATTAGCAAAAACAATTACTTACACTATTACTGTAGGTACAGCTTACTAGTACTGGATTGGGCACTTGCCTTCAGAATTGCCTTAATGGCACAGAATCAACAAGGTGATGGAAACTTTTCTCAAAGATTTTAGTCCATTTTGACATGTTACCATCACACAGTTGCTGCAGATTTGTCAGCTGAACATCCATCATGAGATTCTCCTGTTTCAACACATCCCAAAGGTGCTCCATTGGACTGGGATCTGGTGACTATGGAGGCAATTTGAGTGCAGTGAACTCACTGTCATGTTCAAGAAACCAGATTGAGATTATCTGCTCTATGGGACGTGGTGTGTTATCCTGCTGTAAGCAGCCATCAGAAGATGGGTACACTGTGGTCATAAAGGGATGGACATAGTCCGCAACAATACTCAGGTAGGCTGTGGCATCAAAATCATGCTAAATGATACAGAAAGAGATAGAGCACTGTCACTACCATTAACCATTAATACATGGCGGGATGGCTCTTTCCATGCTGTTTACACCAAACTCTGATCCTTTTTTGCTTTTGTGACCCATCCTCTGTAAATCGGTTGTGTGGGAAAATCAAAGTAAATCACCAGTTTCTGAAAAACTCGATTTAAACTCAAGCAGGTCATCTTGACCATGTCTACACGCCTAAATGCTCTGCATTGCTGCTATGTAATTGGGTGATTAAATATCTGCATTAATGGGCAGTTGAACAGGCATACATAATAAAGTGACTGGTGAGGTTGTAAGGGTGCCATGACTTAATACAATACAAAGTACCAAGAGATATTTAACTCCAAATAATAATAATAATGAACCAATTTTGCATCAAGCACAGAATAACACTGTTTTACTAAAATGACTAAATGTGATTAATTACTGTCTGATACAAATTTTAATACTTTTTAATTCCTTAGAAACTGAACATTTTTAACTGACTTGTACTTGAAATATGAAAATGTATTAGAAAAGATTAAATGTGTTGTTTGTTATTATGTTAAAAAGACAAATTAATTCTTATCCCATCGGAAATGAAATGTGGAAAGTTCACTTGTTTAATTTGTTACATAAGCACTGATTTCTCAATCATTATAAGGTTCATATAACAGTCACAACATTGTCAGCCAGATCTGTATTACCTTAAGGGATGTGTACTCAGTAACCTTGACAACTGAGGCATTATGCCCGAGGCTTCCTGGGAATTCTGTTGTAGTTAAATACATTCATTTTTCTTGGATGACATACGTAAACCATCCCATTACACATGTGAGACTTGTGGTCTTTCATGGGATTGCACATTGCTGAGAACAAAACCTGATCTATTAATCATGGTTATTTTAATGAGGCTCACACTGTGTGTGCAAGGAGGAGACGGGGAGGGAAAACACACAAACATAGGCTGCACTGTACATCATCATTTCCTTTTTTGTAGCCCAGTTAGAACAAAAAGCGAGGACATGTATTTAAGAGGTGAAATTTATGTTGACATTCACAGAAACGCTGTTGAAATACACCAGTGGAAGTAGGTTAAAGATGAACATAATATTTACAGACTTACAATGCCCAGTACCAAGAGTGCTTATATTTAAAATACAAAAAAGTTGGAGTTCCATCATTCTCTTCTTGGCCTTCAGTGGCCGAGAAGAGACCAGAAAAAGAAACGTTCCACAATAAAGAATTCAGCGATGCATTCAGGTACACGTGTAAAGGTGTGTTACAAAGAAAAAGTAAATGAGACAAAAGATAAATCTACTGCAGCTCTCACAGTACATTTGGTTACCACATCAAATTTGTTGGACATTTTAATTTCATGTTGACTAAAACCTCTTTTTTAACATTTCACGTCAGCTGCAGTGATTTATGTGCGCCGGTTTCTTTCTCAATAGCCAGAAAGACCCTGGAGGTCCTTGCAGATATTTGCCACTTAAAACGGGTGAAAGAAAATGAAATTCTTAAAAAAGAAAAGAAAAGCTAAACTAACATCCAGAAAGTTTATAATGAAACAAACTGTGAGAATGTTAATAAAAAAAAGAAGCCTACAGCAGAGGGGCACTTCACTTCCACTTCACAATTCTAAATATTTGTTCAGTCCTATTGACGATGAACATCTTTCTGAGGTGAAGACATTTCTGTTTAAGAACCTGCACTAGAGAGCTCCATATAAATAATACTCCACATTCTGCCTCACATACTAGTCTAGGCTCATACTGTGCACGACATGGAAAACATAAACCTTCAGCTTCTTCCTGGGAATTCTCGTCCCTGGCAGCAGTGTTTCTTTAGGGAAAACAAATTCAAGCACGCATTGATTTTTACTATAAATTTAATCTCATGCACGTCCTAATCTTGTCCATCTTTTACTTTACGTAAAGATAAGATACCAAGCACTTACACTCCTCATGTTTCCTGTCCTTGTATTGATTTTTGTAGCAACACAAAAACACAGAGAATAATGATCAGTTAGGATGATGGAGGAATATTGATCATCTCACATTATTTTCTTCTGTACGGTGTAGTTGATCCCGAGATCACGGTTCATAAACGGAAATCCCATACAACCGCTGGCTCCCTTTATTGCCATGTGACTGTGCCAAACATACAATAATGAGACTGCATCCACATCACCTTGCTGTCAAACTCATTTCTGTGCAATGCTATGTTTGGCAAAAGGGTCAGCAAGTCAAAGTCTTAATTTGTGGATTCATTACAGAAACCTCTGGTCTCATTAGCCCATCTTCAGTCAACAAACGTCATCGCTTAAAAATCACTGCATATTTCACAGATGAAGTGTGGCTCACATCAAAGTTTCAAATTGGACTTATCTGAAGATGGAGTAGCTCTAAATGATTTCCAGACCAACAGCTTCAAACCCTGCTGAAAAAGCAGCCAAACAGCTTGCTATTTATTACCTCTCCTCCTCCAGCCAAGGCCAAACATGCCCCAGACACCTGAGCACACACATGCATTGCTGATGTTTTACTTTGGTGTATCAGTCAAACAGATGTTGTGAGAAGCAATAGTTCAGCGTCAGGTCAATGCCAAAATTTGGTGAATGTGCCACACAGATGCAAAGATTCTTTGAATGGTGTCACAGAGCATTTTGGGAGGGGGGGGGATGGGAAAAACTTTTACCTTATTCACCTTTTTGTTTTATTAAAGTTTTACATAAGACCTTGTGCTCAAAAAGTTCACGCCAGCTGTACTGTACACATTTCTATATATATATATTTATCTATATATAGAGATATATAGATATATAGATATACACACATATATATATATCCTCATACATATATATGTATATATCCTGCCAGAATTGGCATGTTTATTCATGTTTATTCACAACAATTTTAATGAAAGACAATAGGCACACAGTCATTCTCACACTTTTTGCAACCACCACGCATATCCCAAGCTGCCAAAGTAAACAAAAAATATATACCTTAAAACCAGCAACAAACCAACATCTATTTGACCCAGTTTATGTGCACTCGTTGAATTTCAGTGCGCCGTGAGAGTCGAGACTGCAATTTGCAGGCGTGTATGCTTGTGTTAGTTTCCCTCATAGTTTCTCCACCTTGTTGTCACTCTGTGTGTGTGACAGAGGGGAACTGGAGTGCACACAGCACAGTTCAAGAGAAGAGACAAAAGAGAAGATCTCATCACTCGAGTCCATGACCACTTATCAGTTATCCTACTGTAAGTGAAACAAAAGCTTCCTCAACAAGTGTTAATTTGGTGTAAAACTGCAGATGGAAGCACAGAACCTGCTGGATTGTACACTGACTGAACCTCAAGCTTTAATCATGCATTGGCAAAGCACACACTGGGCTTTAGTGGCAAATCCCAATGATTTAATAGAATTTAAAGATTATAATGCTGTAGTCATGACAGAATTAACATTCACTTCACGTCAGCATCGTCATCATCACCATGACTTGCCAATTTATTTGGAGGATTTGAAAACTGCAGAATCTGTATGGGCATATTTCAGCTAACAGACTTCTACAGTGCAGCGACAGGAAGTTGCAGAGACCTGAGATAAGCGTATTTTTTTAAACTAGTGACTGATTGGAGTTAATTAACATAGGACCTGGTAGCAAATATAAAGTACCTAGCCAACTGGAGTCAATGTGATAGGCCATAGTGATAGATGTTGCTATGCCAAGTGACGGCAACATCAGGAAGAAGAACACAAGAAGCTCAAGAAATACCCAGGGGTGAGAGAGGAGCTAGAGATGTGGAAGGCAAAGGCAACAGTGGTCCCTGTGGGAAATGGAGCACTCAGGGCAGTTTTTGGAGCACCCCAGCAGATCCCAGGAACAACATCCGAGATCTCTGTCCAGAAGAGTGCAATCCTAGGAACAGTAATGACATTCAGTCTCCCAGGCCTCTCCTCTGGTAGAGGACCCAAGCTCAAGGATAAAGACCACCCGTGGGCCAGCGGGGAATTTTTTCATACTGATTTGTAAATATTACTTTAAATGCTGCACTTACATTTTTACTATATGATAAAATAAATATGTCCACAAAGATAACATCGCAAAAAAAATGCAAGAGAGAAAAAGGAAGCAGGTATATACCCTGAATCTTTTGCTGTTGTGTTTTAATCATGTCAGCAGAGTCAGCCTGTTTCGATTTGGGCAAAGACGATAGCCTTCAATAAATGTCTAATCAGGATGAACGAAAGACAGTAAAGCCATTCGAATCGCAAGACAAATGGCTTTACTGTCTATCCTTAAGTTGAGTATTTTACACATTAGGTGGCCAAAACATTGTTATTTTGGCTCTAAATTTTGAGGTAATTCTACACAGCTTGTCAGGATGGTATCCTGGGATCATTTAAATCTCTCCTCTGAAAACAGAGAATGTCACACAAAGCCATAAAAATAGCGAGATTACCTATTGCTTAAGGACTGACCTATATATTAAGTGATTTTTAATTACAGTCATTTCTAATTGAGCACCGTGTGAGGATGCTTTCCTCTATCTTTATGTCCAGGGGCTCAAAGAGCAGTAAGTAAAAAGTAGGTGTAAATAATTAATGCACCAGCAGGCATGTGGGACTGACCACAATGTCCTGCCAGCAAGGCTAATAGAAACCCTCAAGCAGTATAGCATCTCCATATTTATGGTACACCCCCTTAAGCAGCCACATAAAATTAATCACAATCTAATCTTATTAAGTAGACTGTTTCAGTGATTCAACTGCTAGTCTATGTTTCAAGCTAAACCAACACACCACCACTTTCCATTATAGTGTCTCTCCATTGCATCTGTGGTTTCATCACTAATGGAGAAATGATTGTGAAACCGCCCGTATGTTCACACTGTTATCCTAAAAGACACGGGTACAATTTACGTCATCGCTATGGTATATATGCCCATGAGCAACGCCTGCCTATAGTTTCTTGGGCTCATGCTTCAACTGCCCCCATTAATGTCTTCTCTTGGTCTCAGTGGTTGCTGTCTCTTTGTAGAAGAGGATGGGTCATTACCATTTCATAGCAGTGTCATCCTTCTTCAATTTAAAAGTGCACATAGCATTAAGTCAGTCTCTGTTTTCTCTCCCTCGAATGTTTCTTCACAGTAATGCTACTGTTGAGACTCTGAGACTTGTCATTTTAAAACAAATAATTAATGAAGTCTTTCTTAACTGATACAGCCATAAAAATGGTTTCCCAGGATAATTAAATGCCCGTGCCTCACTTCTGTATCCGTCACAACAGTTGAAGCAACAACTTCATGCTATTCATCTTTCACAGCAATATAACAAGCTGTAAAAAAATAAATAATAATAAATCTTTGTGGAATTTATTATTTCAGTAGTTTGAAATGATGATATTTATGCTGTAACAGGAGCATTCATCCACCATGTAAGGTTATACCTGCTGAAGTCAAGAAAGGCAAGTCCTGTGACAAAGGACCTTTTCCCTTGTAATAATTTTTATTAGAATAGGCTTTAAAATCATCACAAAGAAGAGTGTGACTCACAGCTTCTACTTGTTACTACTTGAAACATGCCAGTTGTCTGCATGAGACCAAAATTACTTGTAATTGACACTAATCCTTGCTATCAACATTACTGGTTTTCACTAGGGGCTGAAGAGTGTAAGCCAAAGTAAAACAGTAGAGCAAGTTACACCAGTAGCCCTAAATTTGAAGGTGCTGAAAGAAAGCAAGTACTGGACACATGTGAGTTAATCACGTACACGTTAATGAATAGTTAATCGTTGTCCTCTATGCAGGGGTGACTGCCCGACATGTTTTTTGCTAAAAAACAAACCACAACAAAGACATCAGCCACATGAAAATAGCACACCAACACATTTATAACACATTTAAATATACAAAATTAGACTTGGAGAGAGATGTGAGACTAGGTGCCAATTATTTAAAAACTCCTTAAGAAGTGGCAGTTTGAATATTTTAAGCAACAATCTCTAACAAAGTGTGAGGAGTCTAGACGCCTTACAAAAAAGAAATGGTGGGGGAAAAAAGTTAATCTCACGAGGAATTTTAACACATCAAAAACGTTTCTACTATAAGCGTGCCCTAAAATATTCAGAATCTGCATGTAATTCAGCAGTGGCGTTCAATACAGTACACCTTTCTGCAATCAGGAAAAGCGTGCACAAGTCTGACCAGCAGAAAAGTTCAAGCTTTTTTTTATTGCAAATTCCAACAGAGCAAACCTAAAGTCTGTTAGTAAACATATAAACAAAGGCCATGGAATAACGAGCTAGCCTGTGAAATCAAATTGAAGTAATAACGTCATACTAAGTAACAGCATATATTTAGGAAAATAATAGGGTAATAGCCTAGTAAGACCATTAACAATGGATGCACTGTATATGGGTAGTATATTGAGCCATACAATAGGGTAGTCTAAATGGGCTAAAAGGGTGAGGCAAAACTATTTAGTATGATTGTACCATATTAAAATGCTGAAATGTATCGTCTCTTATATTCAAAATATTCATTTTTATTCCAGCACAATGCTTTAATAGAAGTCTAATGCTGTTACTGCTGTTGTTTCTCTATAATCACCATGAATCAGTGCTGCAGAAAGTAAACTACATGTTTCTATTTACTGTGATATTAGATTAAACCAAACATGAAGAATGAAAACACTTTTGCTGCCTCCTGTGTAACAACCATAAGGAAGGGCTGTAAAACACCAAAGTAGCTCTTTTACTATTATTTTTCTAATAGTATTATTTAAAATGTAGTAAGTATCGATTCAATATTCATGTATCAGGCGCTAGAAGTGATATAGCTATTTTACTATACAGTGACACCACGGGGGACTATAATTTCACTAAATTAGTTTCATAAAATGATGCAGCTTCCCAGACTAGGTGTTGATCTAAATCTTCAAATGCAGGCTCACAAAAGCTTATGAATAAATGTAAACGACATTTTTGCCCCAGTTCCTTTCATCCTGAACAAATTCCAACTTTTAAACTCTATCCTATACAATACATTTGTGCAGGCCCGGTATGTGGCAAGTGGTGCATTTATGTGCAAGTTTGCATTGTTTTTATTCACAACGCTTGTCTCTTTAAAGTGCAAATATGAGGACAAACTCATGCTATAAAGATGCTAATACTGCGAAAGGAGTAAAACACAGTCAACAAGGAGAATAAAATCAACCTGCATTTCTAAAAGATGAAAGCAGAAAATCCTGTGCATGACAGAAAGAGAGAGTGTATTAATTATGAACATGTTTTTATTACAGAGAGAAAAAAACTTATAGCAATTTGTCTCATTAGAGGGGCCTGGATTTAAACTTGTTGAAAGAGTGTTGCCAATGACTGTCTCACAGGGATTACTTCTATGGGGACGTGTTGACTGAAGGCTTGTTTAGTTTTCTGCAGTGTTTCTTGCTGCTTTGGCGCCGTCATTAATGTTGAAAGATAACTCCTTCTGTCATTTGCTAACACGAGTTTTTAATGCCTGTTCCTCTCTTACAAATTCTGACACTGTGCCCATTAAACTGGATCTCATTAGGCTCAAACGGTCCCTTAAATTTAAACAAATTATTTCCATTTATTTGTTGTTTATACAATTAGCATGATGATATGTTAATTTGATTCTTTTCTTCTGTTTCCTCTAAGGACATTGGCCATCAAATCGTTCAGTTGCACACCTTTAAAATACTGAAATAACACAGCAAACAAGACTTTGGACAAAATAAACAACAGGCAGTAGTTTGGGTTTAATTCAGTTTATAAATTGCTGCTGTCAAAAGTGAATTTTAACTACAGTTGTTGTTAAAACATTGCTACATTGCTAGTTGTTGCTTGGCAATACAGTGGCGCCATGTTATTTGATACACACACAGATGGAGAGCTCATGTATTATAGTAAAAGAAAATATATATGCACTGAAAATAAATACATTGTCAATATCAGCTGAATATAAAAGTCTTTAAAGGTTTTTCCTTTTCTGCTCTGTCCTTGCTACTGTAATGCTCGCATTTAATGCTAGCTACTAGTCAACATGTTGGTCTGGAGCTAGCTGAGTGGGTTGCTACACAAAATGATTTGGTATTCAACTTTGCTGACAAGGACATGCCTCCTGCAATCTCTCTACAATGCAGCACATCTTTCTGGCAGAGAATCATCTATATTTCTATAGTTAACATTTTATTCCCATTTTAAAATTATGTTTTGATTTTTAAATATTTACTTAATTACTCATGTTCTCGTTCTTATTATGCTGACTGTTGTAACAAAAGAATAAGAAGTATATCTTACCTTACTGTATTTCCCTAGCAGCATGCACATTAAAGTTATAGCATACACTTTTACTTTGCTATTCTGTGTAAAGAAAATAAACTGCCTGCAAAGTGTCCATTTCACTTAGATTTTTTTTTAAATTAATTTTTTGATTCATCGTGTGGGTCAGAGTCCCCATTGGTCCGCAACTCTTCTGGTCACAACCTTTTGCTAGGAAGTAGGCCCTGTTCATTTTGTATATGCATCATTTACATAAACACTAGAAGACATGTGCCCTTCTGGGAGCAGTGGTTAGAACTGTTGCTTCACAGCAAGAAGGTCCTGGGTTGAAATCCTCGATCTGGTCGGTTTTCCCCATTTCTGTGCAGGAACTTCAGCCTCCTCCCACAGTCCAAAGACAAGTAGTTGGTGGGGTTACATTAATTGGTGATTCTAAATTGCCTGTAGGTGTGAATGTGAGTGTGAATAGTTGTCTGTCTCTTTGTGCTGGACCCATGACACACTAGCAAACTATCCACTGTGTAGCCCTCGTCTCCCCCTATGACAGCTTGGATAGGCTCCACCCCCCTCACAACTTTGAACTGGACAGCAGAAGAAAATGGATGTGTGGACAGATGTGGCCTTATCAGGGTCATTGTGTATGCTGTTAATAATGAGGAGCAGAACGTGTATCTGTATGTTTTTGTAACAAATGATTACATCATATCAACAGAAAACCGATCAGTCAGGGAAGAAGGTTTTCAATTGATTAGATCTTTTCTTAACAAAATGTATGTTGTTGTTTCCAAGCTGCCTGTTTAACAGATTTCCAGTTGGAAGTAATTGATAAAGGCAAATGTGAAATGGAATTAAAAGGCGCAAAGCACCACACAGCTGTGAGTAGCAGGGTTTTATGTATCATGGGCCCTTTTTACCTGTCAGAATCATGCACATTTAGCTGCTGCTGTCTCTCATTATGTGGAAAATTCACTATGTGGGGGTTTTAATGCACCGTCTGTCGACACATTCAGCATCCTCTCATCTCACCTCCAGGAGGTTCACTTGGTCATAGCTGTATCTAGCTGAATGCATATGCATGAATGTTCACTGTTTATTGTTCTTATATTTTCTAGTTTAGAAATATTTCTGCATCAAAATCCAGTTATTTTTTATGAAATCTTATAAAATTTTTATAAAAATAACTTGAAAGCAAATGAGGTTTATCCAGATTCATCCAAAATGGGACTTTTATGTCAGTCCAAATACAAATTGTTCAAAAAGTTATCTATTGCCAGCAGTTGTAGATAATAGTGGACTTTTCAAACAATTTGTATCCTTCCTGTATATGATAGCACTCCAGCCTAAAAGCTTTAAGTTATGCTAATTGACTGTGTACTTTTTATAATCTTGTCAAATTATTGATGCTTCCTGTTACACCCATTGTACATTTTAAAAGAACTCTATTTTTTACCACTCCAATAACCACTTCCCAGTATGTATCCATTCCTATTTTTTAGACTGAAATTGTCTGAAAATTTATTTCCAAATCCTCCAAGTAAGCAACTTCACACATGAATCGTTGAACCTGGGGCCAACTGAGCCTGTGATCACAAACTTTGTGACAGCAGTAATCCAGGATCACTAAGGTCAGCCACAGTGAAGCCTGGGCAGCCCAAATGATATAAAAACTGTATTTACTCCCTAATACAGCCCAAGAACAGGGTCTAAAATTTGAACATGTTTAACTGGACTTTTTTAAATGGATTCCTGTTGGATGTGTCATGTTGAAGTGGGAAGCAGTATTCTTCTGACACTGACACAAAACTGACCTTTGCAGAAAATAAGACAAGTCATAGGAAACCAAAATGAGTATACAAAGGTACATTGTTTATTTCAAGATTCGGTATAGCTGACTCCTGTCTTGTATCTTATAGAAATTGATCATTAACATTCAGTGTTGAGGGGTGACAAATTATAGGAAAACGAGCGACACATACCAACAACAGCATAAATGGCACAGACGTTAAGGTGGCGAGGCGTGATTGCGGGTGCCGCTCAGGTGCGTCCGCCTCCCCTGCAGCGGCACTGCAGACCACGCCCCGCCACACACATTAACCAGGTAAAAATACATATTTAGGCAGAATTTTGCAAATATCTGTTTTTCAATTTTTAGCAGCATAGTGCTTTTTTTCCAATTATTTTTTAAAAGTCAGGTCAAGGCTCCAAAAGCCCAAAGGCGATATAAGGGTGGCGGCTCACAACAGTTTTTGTTTGCTACATGGATCATTTTAGTTCAGCTGGGTGTCTTTCCTTTTGTTATATTTCGTTAAGAGTTCAAAATGTGTTAATTACATGAATAAAATGTTAAAATGTTATTTTATCTGTAGCACTTCATGGATTTCATAAGCAACACAAAGTTGTTGTTGTTCACACAAAGCATAAAGGTAAAAAACAATATATACAGTGTTATCTTCATTTTAGATGTCAAAAAGTATTTGCGGCTCCCAGTGTTTTCTTTTGCGTGGAAACCGGGTCCAAGTGGCTCTTTGGGTCTTAAAGGTTGCTGACCCCTGTTCTAGCATTTCTGTCAGTGACACAGCCATTACAACATGGAAATGGAGCAACAAGGCACAAAAAAGTCAAAGCAAAGGTAAAAACTTCAGATGCATAACTGAAAAAACAATGAAAGCAAAATCCAAGATTTTATCCAGCCATTGTGAAACATAGTGAATCATATATATTATCATATATATTGTATAGTCACCCAGGGATACACAGGAAAATGCCTCAGTCAAAGTCACTGTCACATCATATCTTATATTGTATTATTTGGATAGCAGCAGTAAAACTAGGTTGCTGTGCATTTACATTTTCTCAAAAGCCTCATTGTTGGTTCTTACATGTTCGGCTGGATCAGAGCTTCTTTGCTACATGCAACATTCAAGATGATTTAATGGATTGCAAGTACTAAACAATGTGAAATTATTCTCTATAGGATGTCGGAGTTTCAAGAGACCTACGTAATCAAATTTGCCTTCTCTCAGGCCTCACAAACTCTGATTGCATGTTACACAGGCACAATGAAAAGGTTACTCATTGACAAGTTTATAGTTGAATACTTAACCCTAACATTTATTTTGGCTACCTCGACCTTCTTTAATTCCCAGCAGAATTTTTTGACCAATGTCCTGCAAAATACGTATTGCAACATTCCTGGTATGTAACGGAATTTGATGAAACCTGATCCCTAAATGCCGAACAGAAAAATAGTATATTTTTCATAGTTTCCATTAACAAACAAGCAGTTTATTCAGCAGCTAGATATGCACTAGATATGCACTTCCTTTAATTAATAAATTTTTTTGTATAAACAGGCCCTTTAGGAAATGAGAGATACACATGAGAAAGTCTGGGTGGTCCAGTTATACATACTAAAGCCATTTGCTGAAGGCATATTGTGCTCTTGGGCAAGACTGTTGTTTGTGTTCAGCTTCCAGATACATTCATTCTGAGGGTTATCTGCATCGCAGAGAGCACCTTTAAACACACAAAAGAAAGCCCTTAAACCCTCTTTATTTTAACCTTATCTGACTTCTCTTTTTCCTATTCACACTGTCCTCACACATCCATTTAACAAAAGACTCCTGCTCCGTACCCCAGCCCTTTCCAGCCAATGGAAAGCACTGGCCATTTGAATATCCGTGTTGTGTCGCACAGCTTGACAGCAGCTTGCCAACGGCATTAATCCTACCTATGGAGCTCCCGGCTAATCGTTAGTCCTCACAGACTCATGGAGAGGTCCACAAAAACGACAGCACAACGTTTTAACTTCACCACTACACTGACACTATTGTTCAGAACCAAAGAGGTGGCAGAAACCCAGTTTGGTATTGAAGCAGAAACAAATCTGTGTTCAGATATTCCTTAAACTGATGATGTTTAAGTGACAGTTTGGAAACTGGTCTATAGTTACTTGGAGCACTTCTTTCTCTTCCCATATGCAAAGGGATGAACTGGAGTTTTTCAGTCAGGGAGGGGAATTTGTATCAGCACTGGAAGAGACTGGAACAGGAGTGAATAGAAGAGGATAGTCTATTAGAGTAATGCATTGCTCTCTATTGCCCAAACAGATTTAATCATCCTGGATAGTACCACAATGTATGGGCCAGGTTGGCTGGAGGAGAAGCCAGAGTGGTCTGGATAAAATGAGGGTGATTGCCAAGTTCCATAAAGAGCCATTAGCAAAATCCGACATTCAGGGTGATAAGATTATATCACAGAATCATGCATTTGCCTGCGGATCCATTTTTAAATTAATATGAAATTTATTTTTCAGTGTTTTCGAAATACAATGATCTCGGTGAACCACTTTTGAGCGACAGTCTGCTGGAATTCAACTCCCAGGCTTTTAGGGAGTGGTTAGCTTGTTGATAAATGTGCTTTTTAAGGCTGAGGTATGCAAGTGCAAAGGTCTCGCTGGTTTATACGGTTTGTTTGATAGTTGCAGTGTTCCTCTTTCCCCTTAAGTTAAGTGCATGTTTTGCACAAGAATTATTAAATTACTGTTCACCTCTCCAGTTATTTCAAATATTTTGTAGCAGGGTTCTCTATGAATATGTAAAAGTTGATTAGCAAGAGAAAAGAAACAGATATTCAATTTTGAAAATTAATATTCAATTGTAGAAAAAAAAAAGAGAACTAGTAGCACAGAATGCGAGACTGGATTTCCACTATAAAAACTGTTAGACTCAGTGATGCTAGGCCGTTAATGGAGCACTATACACCCACAATACCACATAGTGTGCGGCAAAGTAGGACCAGCTGTGTGGCGTAGGTGAACCTCTCGCTATTACTTCAGGTATACTCCTGCTGGTTTGAGGAGAAAGGGCGGTAAGTGATTCACCCAAATTAGAGAATATGAAAGGATAGATATCAACTGAAGAACTGGAGATAAAAGGTGTTACCATTTGCCTGATAAATTTAAAATTTTATATTTATACATTGTAGTGGTAAAATAGGCAACAGCAAGTTAATAGATCTACAAATGCCATGGCGTCAATCTACAAGTTGAATACTTTAAAAGAAAAAAAACTGTGATGATGATGGCAGCGTTCAGCTTCCCAATATTCTGGGTTTTATTCAGTAGATAGCAGAAATTGTGGAGCCTTGACTGCTGACTGAATGATAAATAAGTTAGATGCAAATGTTTCGTGCATTATTTCTGTTTCATGCTGAGGAAAAAAACATTATTGTTCCATGTTTCTCATAGCAGAGTTTGTCCCGAGTCTGTCATGGAGAAAGAACAGCTATAGCTTAAAGACCGAGGTCACGCCCACACATACACAAGCAGGGAAGTGATAGAGTGACCCAGAGCATTCATATCTTCCTCGTATCTGCAGTGTTTTTCCTGTCTTTGCATCTCTGTCTTGTCTCTTTGTGCCTTTGTCACCCTTTTTTCTACTTTCTTTTTCATTTTGTTGTTTTACTTTTGCTTCTGGTCTTTGTCGTGATTCTGATTCCCTGATTATTATTTTTTTTCCTCTCACCTTTAACTTAATCTGTCTGGATTTCTTGCCTTGTTATTTTCTGTCTCACTATGAACCCAGCTCCATTTTTGCACAGTACTGTCGACGACACTACTGTGCAAAAAAGCCTTGAGCTAGCCTCTATTTTCTCAGATATCCACTGTTGTCCCTTACTCCTCACCTTCTCTTTAAATACTGAACCAGATTTGATGCAAGAGTCTCAAATTTGCATTCATCCGGTTGCATTCATTTTCAGTCCGGTTCTTGTATAATTTGACAAACCTCAGCCTTATCTCCCTGTTTCCATTCCTCAAGAGTGGCTTCTTGACAGCTGCACTTCCACTGAGACTAATTCTGATGAAGGTTCAGTGAACAGTAGATGCATTAACTGAAGAGTCAGATTTCTCAGGTCCTGTCTCAGTTCTTTATTGAATGTTTCCAAAGAAGAAGACAGTTTTTTCTTCTTTTGTCCTCGACTCCAATTTTTAAGAACCCATTGCTCACCATGCCAAGATATGCTAAGTGTTTGGTTAATACCGCTTTGGGAATCACCATGTTGGTGCTAAAATACTATTTTATGCCTGTCAAACTGCGTTATCTTTGGCATTTTTCAAAGGTTCAGCTAAACAAATCGGAACAAATCGATGAGTTTTTGCAACAGCCTGCTGGTAACAAAGTGCTTAAAGATACAATTTAAAATTGCGCTTTGCTAAGTTGTCTGTTATGTCTAGGCACAACAATGGCTCATCAGTTGAATTGCTTGAATAGTTTATGTTAAATGGCATAACACAAAAAAATCCTCTGAAAATTTTCAGGTACAAGGACTGAACTGAGTTTGTGAAAAAGCAAAGAACCAACTTTGGAAAAACCTATTGTTCAAGAGCACTTAAAAAAAATGTACATGATAGTCTGGATCCTTGGAGCAAAACAGCAAAATATAAAGAAATGATGGGTGGATCAGGACTTTTGCACACTGTAGTATCCTGTCTGGTCTTTATCACATCATCTGTATATTCACCTTGTGTCTACCTCCCATTCTTTTTGTTCATTACGCCTGCTTCCTGATCCGCCTCATGCATTGTTCTCTCCTACACACACAATAATACCTACAACACTTATGTCGTTCATTGAATCAGTTTTACTTCTTGTAGATGCAAAGCAATATTTCAGTGATCACAAACCTACACTGGTATGTTTCAAACTAGAATGTTACATATTACAGATTATTAGGGCGTTTTTGAAAGAAATTGTGCAGAATTTGTACACAAGAGCAGAATTGTGATCACTTTGGTGGACCACATTTGCCTTCAGACTTAAAAGGTGTGTTGGGATGATAGTGAGAAAACCGACTGCTGCTTTATGATCATATTACATTTACGTATCACAGTCAACCATCATAGTACGTTTATTTTCCAATATGATAAAGATACACTGCAATATACTTTATCTTCAAAATACAAATTTTCATGTTTCCTGCTGGAATATTTGCATATTCGATTAAAACTACTTAGTAACAATAGTGTATTTAATTCTTTAGTTATACATTAGAAAGTTATATATTCAAACATATATTTTTAAGTATGAATGTGGAGTTCTCTCAAGCATTGCACTTTTCACAAAGGTTACCTATAGCATGAACCGATCGCTTTCTGGATCCTAAGCCTTTGAATAAGTCAACAGAAAGCAGGATTTTTTCCAGGATTTTTTGATTATAATCGGGCATGTAACTCTGAGGGGTCCTGGTTTTCCAGTCCCCCCGCAGGGATAGACAGTTGAACACATTCAGCTCCCAAGCAATTCAGAGTCTCTGATTCTTTATGTGACCTGCATGCCATTAGACTGGGTGCCTCTGTTTCCTGTGAAGCACAGAGCCGGTTTCAGCCAATATGTAGACTAAAAATAACCTTTCATCAATTTTAAACCTAGAGCAGGAATACCAACAAACCTTGTAGTGTAAACAAAACTATTGAACTGTAAATACGACATACCATAGATTGAAACAAGAATTTGTCAGTCATGAATATGCTCTCAGCAATCTTGTTTAGTTTTGCTCAGCTTTGTTTGAGAAGGGGCTCGATATTACTGACATCAGCACGGTATCACAATATTATCATCAAAAATCAGACACAATCTCCTGCTTCACCTTGGTAATAGAAGCTGGTCATTTTGGAAAATGTAGCCTGAAATGGAAAGGGTTTAAAGGTTTCTCAAGGGTGCCATTGAAGCCAGAACTTATTGAGTACCTTCATCTGTGTGTGTGTGTGTATCTGAGGAAGCATCGGGCTTCATGTGCTTCGGGGCCGGGTAATGATCGATCAGATCTTGTTTTTACAATATGTTCTCAACCATTTTAGGAATCAAATAAAAGTGTCGGCTACACTCAAAGGCGAGCTGAATGAAAAGCGAGGCAACAGCGAGCAGAAAAATATAATATTGTTTAAATATGAGGATAATAACAACCTTTTATTTTCAGTCTCTGAGGAAAGGCATTCATAGCTTTGCACTCAGCCTTTCACAGTGGCTGGTGATGGAAATCCTCCATCGAGAACGGAAAGCTAGACAGATGTTCAAACCTTGGCTCATTCTATGCATCTGTATGAGATACTTGGTTGCACACAAGATATTGGGCTCTACAAGCAGTACTCCACTGTGGTCACAAGTGAGAATTCAGTCAATATCAAGACTTTCTAAAGACTCTTTGAAGGAACCAGCTCAGTTAGTTGAGGCAGATGAGCCACAGACCAACCTAAGACACCTCCTAGAGATAAGGATATTTGCTTTGCTGTAAGAATCCACATGAACCCTTTTTGTGGATGTCAGTGGGACACCCATGTGGAGTGTTCGACCAATAAGCTGGCCACTTAGACACAACAAAATGTTATGTTTGATTCTTCTGAAGTACTGCATGTATTCAATTCTCATTTTTTCTTTCTATTCTTGTTAAAGTTCTGCACACAATATCTTCACAGTGTTCTTCACACACATACAAAAACCAAACAAGGCAGTCTGATGTTAGAAAGTCACTGTTGAGATGTCTTGTAGCACACGTCGAACATGTCTGCAAATGCATTCTTTGATCCTAGTATGTGCACGAGTAAAGTACTGCACCTCGCTACAGGCAGTGTGAGACTTTTTTTAAGCACGAGCAGAATTAAACTAATTACACTATTGTCGACATTTAAAACAATTGATTAATTCAGCTCACTCCTTAAAAGGCTATATTAGATTCTCCACTATCAGACACTACTCTCTTGGTAACTACCCTGCTGACAAGACAAAACATTAGAGTGGGAGAAAGAAGGATTAATGTCTGTACCACAAGATTCATACATACTGCAGTGGATCACGCCAGCTTGGATAGATTCAAACTATAGAATTACAAGTCAAGTGCTAGGGAGCACTCAAAAATGTGTTTTGAGAGTTTTGAGAGTCAACTTTTTCAAATGAACTTGCAGTCGTTTTCACTGTTATTTTCAACATCCTTCTTCAAAGCCACTGCTCCATTCTGCAACTTCTTTCTTTGCCCTCTCCACCAAGTTTTATGAAATTCTGCCTTTTGGTTTACTGTAAGCTTGCTGACAGACATTCAAACCTTTAAAACTTGCAGAATTATAACTTGAGGCAACCTGAATACTGCAGATTTTTAACAGCTGTAGACATTCTGCCCACTGCGATGCAGGTCGAAGCACACTGGTTCGCACTGCTGCATTGGTTTGCCCTTTGTGCCGGGGCATCAATATTCTTGCTAATTAAGATTTAGGTCGGTGTTGTCCCCTGTTGAGTCTTTTGTCACCACAGTGTAAGTGATCTTCATTGATTTTATTTTCTCATTTCTTTTTAATTGCATGGATTGTATCCCAGTGTAAATTAATCCCACAATAGTCAGGTTCAGGGAATCTCGGGCATTTTTCTACACAGAACGAAATGGTTTAAAACACCAAACAGCACCTTCAGATTTTCAGGAGGTTTTTTAGTTTTGGGGGTTTTTTTTGTAACTTGCAGTATATGGAGTATAAGTACACACAGGCACAAATACAATGCCCAGTACCTATATTTGCAGACAGCCTGCAATCAATGCCAGACAGTGAATGCATTCTCTTGTAAACCAGAGAATGAATGTCCAAACCTCTCTAGTACGAATTAATTCATAAGCACAACAAGTCTTTATGATATGAAAAAATAAAAGATGTATCGATATTTTTGGATATTGTTCATTTTTGCAAATAGATGTTTTAAGAAGCTTTACACCCATTAAAAACAACAACCATCACAAAACCACCAACAAACACAAATACAGGCGTCACTATTTAGTCGCATCAGTTCTTGAGACAGATTGTTGGTGCACAGCAGACAGTGCCAGCAGACAAAACCCCCCAAAACTATCCACTATAGAGCTCTGGTATTAGCAACATGGATTCTGCTCAACACTTCCATCATTCTAGATTTGACAATGCTGTTGTTCAACTTGCAAATGATGCAATATAAACAATGAAATCCTATTTTGGCATCCAGAGCACCCACTGAGACAAATCTGTAAAAATCTGATTGTATTTGTTTCTCAAAACACCTCCACATGTAGCTTGGATTGAAGTTTTTCCCTCTCCAGTGTCTACGGGTTAAAATGGGATTCAGCAGGTGGGAGAACCCTATGAACCAGCTGAACCAGCATCGTTGTGCAGCATGGGGCAAAGAATCACTTAGATATCATTTGTATTGCTAGTGCCTGTAGATTTTTCTTTGTGAACAGGCTATAGTCAGCCAATAATGAAATTCACTGCTCTTTATGGATGCAGCCTGCTGAACATTAGCAGATGTTACATGAGCTATAATGGCTGCTAAAGAAGGAATTTGGCAAGTCAAACTAAAAAGCATCATCATCTTAAATTTAAATTGATGACTTACATAATCTAAGAGTGAAAGTGGACACCACATATGCGCCGTCCAATATAGTGCATTACTGTACAGTTTTCCTGCACTAACACACCAACATAAACTAACCAGTTTGTCATGTACCACACTACAAAAAACTGCCTAGTATTGTAGTATAATACACATTATTATTCAAAATGGTTATAAATACATTTTCTTACAGACATGTCCCAATATGAAGTAACCAGATACCCATCATGTACAGATTAACAGCCTTATTTTAAAAAAGCTTTGTATTTCACTTGCTGAGCAGTTCTTACCTTTAAAAATAATCTCTCTATCTTGATCCTGTCCTCTTTTCTTAATTTAAGACACGCCCACTTTTTTCATCCTTGTGCACATAAAGCCTCTTTACAGCTTTAGCTAGCAGATAGTGTACCAAACTACACAAAAACAACATGTCCTTGCATTTGTTGAGCTGCTTAGAAAGTTGTATCTGACATTATTTGATGCTTATGCTCACTCCTGCTACTGCTAGCTAGATGCTGAAGTACTTGACTACAACTTTATTGATATCTGCAGCATGAACATCACAGAGATGAGAAGAACGAAAACAAGCACTGAGGTTGTTGACACACCGATGTGACTGACAGTGACTCAACTGATTTGTAGAATGAGCGTCTCCATGGCATCAGCTTGAAGCTGATCAGCACATAATTTTTGTTATTAGGTTTAGCCACTGTTGAGGTTTAAATTTATCATCTTAAATGTTTATATGCTGATTACATTGCTCATTAACTGTAGGTGTCAGAAGTCATTTTCTTTCTCTCTTCGATTTTTTACTTTTCTTGATCTTTCCACCACACTTTAACCGATGCCAGAATCCAACCTGCGCACAGTTCAGGCTGAACAAGGTCTTTGAAAATTCTTCTACTACCAAAAGAACCTGTATTGGTTTTTGGAGTAAGGTTTAAATAAATGACAGTTTCCAAAATCCTTCAAAGTGTAGATTCATTGGATTACCTCACAGTCAATGCATAGTATGCAACCAAGGCATGTATCATCTTAAGAAATAATCGATGCTTAACCTTTTTTTTATACAAAGCTCAGTTCTCCCCCGCATTGTTTTCTGTTTCCTTAATTGTCTCTTTTAATCACTTAGAATAAAAACAAATTATGATGTAAATGAAGGAAATTAAGTTATATTGTTTCTGTAGCTTGTTAAAAGCTGAGTGTAGAACGAGGGGGCAGATACCCCCAGATCTTCTGCAGATGTAATCCCCACAAGCTGTTTTGGAGAAAACAAAATAGAGAAAAGAAAAGATGGGAGAAAGATTTTAAAATTATATTTCCAATTAAATAGTGTTTGGGTACCATCTGCTGTTTCAGACAAATCCATAGCATAGTTGGATCTTTTAAAGTAAGACTTTTCTAAGAGCCGTAGCTCAATCAGGACGGCTTCCCTAGAACTTTAAATGAATATTTATAGAGATGCATTAAGCTGGGAAAGGCTTCAAATCTGTTGAGGGTTCATTAATTCACCATAAGACAAGAAAAACACAGAAAATTCAGGACTCCTGCGAAGATCTCACTAATATCATAAAACTCTATCCTGAAACAACCACATTTTCACATTTTAAGACAAAAGAAACTTCTTATCAGTATAAAATCATGACTGTCTTTTAGACAGAAGAATATTTGCCTTATTGATATGATAACATTAAATTATGAGATTAATTAAAATTCAATTTATGACATTACTGAGGTCCGGTGTGTTACTATTTCACATGAGCCAATCTTAAGGCAAATTAATAATATTCTAATATATTTTTGGCCAGAACTGCTTTTTAAGGTATTTCAATATGATAATAATAATAATAATTTTATTTATATAGCACTCTTCAGAGGATAACAACCACAAATAGATAGATGCACATAAAAAAACCCACAATCGATCATATAGCACATATCTAGTTAAAAGCCAGTCTAAATAAACGACTCTTTAGCTGCTGTTTAAAAGAATACATACAAATCAAGGCAACGTAAAGATGGAGGCAGGCAAAGCCTTCCACAACCTGGGGCCACCACCCTGAAAGATCTTTCTCCTCTGGTCTTAAATGTGTTCGTGGGACTACCAACAGCCTTTGATTAGATGATCTCAGGCTGTGAGAGGGAGTCTGGGGTTCTAGAAGATCCCCCACGCAGTGACTGATCTCATTTAAAGTACTCCCTGATTTTGGTGCTGGAACAATAATCTACAGCACATGAACTGTTCCCTCACAGAACAACAGCTTTTTACAACAGCTGAAATACTCAAAAACAAGAAACAGAGCAAACTAACTGAAGCATGAAGGAACACTGGATAAAGGAGGATGTCGGGGATAGATGGCTGCACAATTAATTTAAATTAAACATGCAATACTAAAATATGCATGGCATCTTGTACCACTGATTAACACTGCTCCCTATTTTCTAGATCTGGACCAAGTATTTACTGTTGTCTGATAGTTTGCTTAAAAATGGAACTATAAGTATTTTTAATATAAAAAAAACACTGACAATATAGATGGTTTGAGTGAGAGTATCATATCATAATTAAAAATTACTGATGTGGTTAAATGGTGGTTAAGGAGGGCTTTAAGCAGCTGCTTGAAAAGCTAAACCTAAGATAAAACATTCCAGAGAGAAAATATGTTTTAAATTTCATGTTTAGTTTATGTGTAAATAAAGTAGTGGCTCCATTGTGTCGTGGTTTACATATTATCCTGTCAAGTGAATGGTCATTGGTTTAATTTCAGCCAAGGGAGTAGCCAACAGTCGCTTCGCTATTGTGTAACTGAAGAGTTACAAAGTTACAGTTTTTATTTTTCTTATTGTTAAAATAAAGTGTTAATCTGCTATCTTATGCTCTCGTTTAAAATTCCCAGGGAAAAGACAACATTGGGCACATTTGACTTATGCTCTGTCACTGGATATATTGCTGTGTCACTACTATTGCACTCTAATCCTGCTGCTGCTGGCACCTTGTTACAATAGATTCACACTTTGAATCATGCAATCTCTCATCAGTGACAGTAGCTCATTGGAAAAGAAGGAGCGAAAATGCCCTTCATTTTGTTTGCGATAACACATTCTGCTGCCTGTGAGCTGCAATCACCGATAAAACATCCGGCAGTTTTTTTTCCTTATCGTCATAAAATATCATAAATATCGTTATCGCAAATTTACTTGAACATTTCGAGTCTATACTGCCCAGCCGTAGGTGGGACAACATATTGCTGTAGAAATTCATACAAATCTGTTCTACACATTGTGCTAAATAATACAATAAAGAGTGTCCCTGCTGAATCTTGGGTAATGCTTTGTTTTTCTCTCTGTCTCAGTGGAAGTGGTAACTGTTGCACTCCTCAGGGAAGGACATCTTCAGCTAAGGCCTGTTCATTACCTTGCTACTGTTCTGAGAGCTGTCTGGTAAATGGCTTTATAATGGCTCTTTGCTTCCACTGTGATCTCCCTGCCCATTTCTCTGAATTCTGATGCTTCATCGTGCAAAGAAACGTGTGACTCAAAACTGTTATTATTCTACTAATATGCGTCAACCTTTTATCTTTACTTCAAATTATCTGCCTGTGTAACCCTGTGCAAAGCCCCCGTTGCGCTGGGTGAGAGTGGTCAGAATAACTTGAATATTTCACAGTCATTTGTTACATTTTTTGGTTAAAATAATCTGAAGCTAGGATTGAGTCAGTTCTCTATTTCCCAAGGCAAGAGCAAGCTTGCATGTAACAGCTCAGTATCAATGATGATCATTTTACCGTGCCTCGTGTTACTCACACATGCACTATGAATACAGCAGCATCGTTCTACCACCGTCTAACACCATCCACCCACACAGCCACTGACCTCTGGATCACCTTGTGTGATGTATTCATCAGTCAGGTGGTTATTGCCAAGTATTGGTGAAGCTTTTTATGTGTGTTGTATGAGAAATATATGATATGCTTTAGTCGCGAAGAGTTCAAAGTGATGGATCCTGAGCACGTGAAAACCCATTCAGGGTTTCTGGGTCTATGATGATAAAAGGTCATAACATAAGGACATCAAACTGAGGAAGTGTAGATGTAAATGTTCCCACCAACTGTGAGTGAAAGTATTTTTATTATTTATTTGGTCACGTGATCTGGTTATTTGTCCATTTGAATCATTTTCTGTGTTGTGGAGCATCTCTCATCTCTTCTTTCACTGCAAGACTAGATGAGAGAGGCAATCACAGGAACAAAGAGAAGACAAGAGAAAGCTTCATGGGAGTGACTAACATTTTCTTTTCACAGTTGTACTCCTACGCTGAAGTTCCTAACAACTTGTGTGAAGCAATTTGATTTGACCGAGGTGTAAACATTTGAATGTTTTTCAATATTGTTCAGTATGAATTGGAGCACTATTTCATTCAAATGGTCCAAAGGATCTATCATTTCCATGTTTCCCGTTCACCCGTCACCATCCACGTCCATTTTTATGCAAATCACAAGCATCCACTGTAACTTCCCCGCTATGGAAACTCCCAAAAATGTAGAGAGATTCAGCAGCTGATCCTCGGATCTTTTTGAAAATATCCTTCGGTGAACAATATAGGAAAAGAGCTGCCATGTTGGTCCAGTTTAAAATCAAGAATCAGACTACAGGAACTGTTCATCCGTTCAGGTGCAGCCGGCTCGTAGGATGCTGTAAGAGGAGAGCACTTGTCAATCATCTTTCCAGATGCTGCTCAGCGGCCCACCCATGGCCCCCACGACCACGTACCATTACAGTCTTCCTCATGAATATAAATCTAGGAACAGGAAGAGCTTCCAACTTCCAAACCACAGTAAGCGGTTTTTAAAGTTTTAAAGACTTTGAAGTCAGCAATGGGATGGAGCTGCACACTGAATTCCTGATTGACTTGTTATCATTCAGAGGTTACTGTATAGTGCTTAATGTTATCTCACGCTGACTTGCACTTTATGTTTGCTCAAAACTGGGGTGCTGATGCTTTTTCATGTCAAAATGTCAATTCAACAGTTAAAGTACTGCATTTATTCATGGAAATTTTAACAGATGGCACAAAACTTTTTCAATCTTATGGATTACTACTTTTATCTATATTACATTGTGTTTCTGACTGAATGCATTAAATATTTTGCTGTTATAAGTTATTAACTGTGGCTAGATGTATATAATTTCATCTTTTTTTATTTTGTCCACTTTGTTATTTTCCTGAAATACTACATCCTATTTCACTGGTGAAGGAAAAAAACAATAAAGATAATACTTCTTAATGCCTAATGTAATCACTAATGGAGCACATTGAAATACTATTAATGTTCTATACAATATAAAAAAATGCTGTTGTCAAACACTGAAACAAGCTTTGCATAATAAGGTTTATATTCTATAAAAATAAAGATATACAGTACTGTAGTGTACTTTTTTTATATTACAATTATGGGTAGCTAGCCTTTCTGGTCATTTTTAAAGTGCTCTTGAGCAGCAGTTCTCCGGGCTTTCTGGAGGTCTTTAAATTGCTTAAAACATTTAACTGCTTTTTCACTCATTTTCAGTCCAGTCCTTGAAACTGATCATTTTTCAGAGGAATGCTTTTGTTAATTTGTTAAGCCACCAAATGATGACCTATAATGACCCATTTAAATGTGCATAGGAATGAACCAGTGTATAACAGACAACATAATAAAGAGACGATTTTAAATTGTATCTTTAGCCACTTTGGTACTAGCAGCCTGTAACAAAAACACTGAATCTTTTGGTTGAACCCTTAAGTTGATCCATCTACTGTTCACTGAAGCCTCAACATAAATGATTTTAGTGGCAGGGTGGAAGCCATTCTTAGGGAAGGGTAACAGGGACAGGGAGAAAAGGCTCAGATATGCCAAATGACACAAGAACTGAAAATCAGTTTTGACAGGTCTTATGAAGTGATGAATTCAGATTTGAAATTTTGGTTCAAATATGGTTCAAAATGTATGAAGGAGGTGGGAGAAGTAGAACAGTGAGTGTCTACAGAAATCTGTAAAACATCGTGGATGCTCTGTGATGGTTTTTTGGGGGCTGCATTTAAGCCAGTGGTGTTGGAGACCTTATCAAAACTGATGCAATTATGGGTGTGATTCATCATACAATACCATCCATAATCAATAAAAAACCTACTTAAGCAGAAACACACACAGTGGAACACTATTAGTCATGGATTGGCCTCCCCAGAGCCAGGATGGAGTGAAGTAGTGTGGGATCATCTAGACAGACAACAGAACAAAAGGCAGCCAACATTCAAAGAGCTTTGAATGTCCTTGGGGAAGCCTGGAGAACTTTACCTGAAGACTACTTAAAGGAATTACATGAAACTTGATTGAGAGAGTTTAGGCTGTGAATAAAGGTAGTCATACCACCTTCACATGAACCATCAAGGGTGCATCTGATTGGTCCCAAACGTACTCTGCAGAATGACAATGACCCCAAAATAAACACTCTTGAACCAGTAGAGAAGAAATGTGAATTTTATACATTATGTGACAAAATTAATGTCACCCATCAACACAACAGCAAAGTTATCAAACGTTTTATTTTGCACATACTGCACCTCTGCACTTTTCTCTAAATTCTCAATTCTCTGAAGAAATCTTCAAATTATGACATACGGTAGGTAATGATGACAAGTCAAAATATAACCTTAACAAAAAGAAAATTCAAATAATGCTTACAACAAAGCTTCTTTTTTTTTTTTGCCTATCCCGTTGGATCTTTAGCCATCAGAATTGTTGTCTTAAGGCCAAGAAAGATGCCAAGTGGATTTACTTTACCAAGTGGATCATCATGGCCTTGCCATATTGGTCCATTTGATTGACCTTTATTATAATTATGTATTTATTTTATTTTCGTGTCGGGACAGACATGACTGGGGGATAGGACAGGGAGAAAGAATGAAAGAAAGAGAGGGAGAGAAAGAAAAATAGGGGGGAGAGGAGACAGGGAAAGGGGGGGAGAAAAAAAAGAAAAACAAACAAAACACCTGGATCACCTGTATGGAGATAAAGAGCCAGAAGAGAAAACAAACAACAAAGAGCAACATAATAAAAACAACACCATCGCAATAAACTAGCTAACAATAGATAACAGTAGATATTTTTTTAATTTCACCTGTTGAGAATGAAAAAAGAAAACAAGCAGAAGAAAACGAGAGCAATACAATAAACAACATCACGATGATATATGGGAATATAACTGTAAATACTAAATATTAAACATTATTGTGCAGCACATAAGATCGACAGCGCACAGTGTGCTTTGAGGTAGGAGCCAAAAAGGGTGTCGTTTGTGTGTGTGAGCACCCGTGTGTACACCTTGCTTACAACAAAGCTGATGATAATAAAGTAATAATCAGCAAAAAAGTACAAAAGGAGAATTCAAAGAAATATGCTGAAAGTTTACAGGCAAAAAACAGGTCGATAACTAACAAATACAAATACACAAGGAGCAAACAATGCAACCAATCACCTTTCCTACTCCTGTAGAAAAAGGCAGGCACTCAAAAAAAATGGAAGAAAATGAGACAAGTTAATGACACACAAAAGAATCAAACCTCAAAACCACAACAATATCCACCATCCTTCTTTAATTTTAACTTTTTCTTTCTGACTGTAATGAAGCCAAATCATGGTCGTTTCTAACCCAGAGTAATAAGAGAGCCCCTACCTCGATTTATTCTACTCTTGTAAATATTCCGACTGGGTAGATAAAATTCTGTTTTATTCTACTTTGGTATGAATACAGACTCCATTTCCTCACAATGCAAACTGTACTAATATCATAATAATGATACTAACGGACACATTCAAAAAAAAAAGCAAGCCATCCCGAACACACAGTGGTGCATTTCTCATGAAGCAGCAGGCTCCATGTATAATAGAACTGGCAAGTCATTGATGCACATTTTTTTTCTTTTAAGTACACATTCAATATTCCAGTTACACTGTACAAATCCTGCTGCTTAGTGAGCCGCATGGATTTATTTCTGCTTCAATTTTGGATTTGCTTTGCAGGCTCCACTACCTTTAAGGAAGTATGGGTCCAAGTTCTTTGTACAGTCAGTCGAAAAAAATTAACCAATTTAGACTAGCTCTCCACTAATGCATATTCCCTTTTAACATTAGACAGGGAGCTATAGATAAGTAGCAACTGGAGTAAATCCCAGCAGTTAAAAAGCATTAATTAGGGGTAAAGTATCTAAAGCCACTCGCCACCCCAAGAGAATTTCTATATTTCTGTTTAAAGGACGTTCCAGAGAAGAATCACCAGGTAATGTTAGTTTGAAATTTTGATTATTTTGGTGAACATGTAGTTCAGTGCAGACTTCCGAGGACATCTTTTTGTAGCAGAAGAGCTGAGGCACATTGGCTTTCCTGTACACGACAAATGGTGCATCATCGAAATTTCACTCGTCCCATGATAACTTGTCATTTTTATCATTTTTGAATGTTGCAAACAGCAATTAGTGTGCATATGTGGCCTGTACATGTGCTTTATTAGGTGCACATGTTCAACTACTTGCTATTGTAAATATCTAATTAGCCAAACACATGGAAGCAACTCGGTGTATTTACACATATAGACACATACAGACAACTGAGCTTCAAAATGGGGAAGAAAGGTGATTTAAGTGACTCTGAATGTAGCAGAGTTGTTGGTGCCAAACAGGCTGGTCTGAGTATTTCAGATCTACTGGATCTACTGGGATTTTCCACCAAAACCTCAGGGGTTAATAGAGAATACTCAGAAAATCCATTAAACAGCTGTTTTCTGGGCAAAAATGTCTTGTTGATACCAGATGTCTTCAGGTTGATATGAGAACCAGTTACTCAAATAACGACTCGTTACAACCAAGGTATGCAGAAGAGCAACTCTGGACACACAAACATGTCGAACCTTGTAGCATGTAATAGAAGGCCACACCAGGTCTTAAGAACAGAAGACTGAAGCTATTCTGCTGTCAAACTTTGAAAACAGCGGTTTTATTTGTGTTACTTCCTGTTTTCAAAATAAAGGAAGTAATACACACACACACACACACACACATACACACACACATGAACCTGAGAGAGAAACTGAAGATAAACAAACATGGATATATGACCGACTGCAGGGATCACAAAGATTATATAGCCTCATGAGGAACACAGACTGGAAGCAAAAAGAAACTGACGCACAACGAAACAGTATAATACTGAAAGGACTAGATACAGAGCTAAAACATAAACCACATCTCAAATCCAAAAGAACAAATCATGAGCTCTGAGAAAACTCAAACCATCCCAGAACTCAAAACTCTGGATCAAAGTATTGTGACAGAGAGATTCTCATCACGGATGTGCAGCCGACAAACCTGCAAAAACTGTGCGATCCTGTAATGTTAGTGTGGCGGGGTGCGGTGCCGTGCAGGGAAGGCGGACGCACCTGCACGGCATCCGCAATCACCCCTGCACTGGGTCAAATATTGCACTGGGTCCTGTGGTGTTGGTGTTGGTAATGTTGAGCTGGCAGCAGCAGAGAGCTGCAGCTCTGTGTGTGTTTGTGTTTAAACAAAGAATGCTGCAAAGCATGAACATGGAGTTTGTTACAGGTAGAGCTGGGCGATAGAACGATAACGATATGTATCGCGATATAACTTTTACTCGATAGAGAAATTAAACTATCGCAATAGACCTCGCCGCTCTTGTCCTCTTAAAAAATAAAAAATAAAAAAGGTCAGCCAATCCAAATTAAGTAGCGCAGAGCCGAACCAATCACAGCCGCAGCGTCACGTCGCGTGACTTGTTACGTACAGCACAAGTGCCAAGCCGCACATGTGTATTTGTTTCGGTAGCAGACGGCCACCGTACCACCGGGTAATGTAATGGAGGAAATGAGTGTGCCAACTAGAAAAATCAACCGAGCGTGACCGAAGATTACAGAAGAGAAAACAGATGATGGTTCCAATGCCGGAGAGATTGTTGAACGGAAGAGCCATAGAAGTTCCGTAGTGTGAAGGTATTTCGGCTATTTCAAGTCTGACAAAAAACAGAGTAGCGTGCACTGTAAATTGTGCCGAAAGCAAGTCTGGAAATACAATAAACTGGTGCATGCGTCACACTGTGCGCCACGTTATTGTTTCGGTGAAATGAATTTCTACAATACTGTTACTGTTAATTGTACTCTCTGCAGTGTTTAAATGCTTACATATACACACAGTTACTGTCCCTCCACACATACGACTCGGTTCTGCTTCTATGCCCCAGCTTTGTTTACTTTTTCCCACCGAGGCTTCTAGACTTCTGATTGGCCAACATTTCTGCACGGTTAGGAATCTAGCGCCACCTGCTGCTTTGGCTTGTTCATAGCAGCGTTTTCCTTCATTTCTGCCTTTATGTGTGGACGGGATTATTTTTTAAAACGAAAACGGAAAATCTCCGTTTTCAAAAATACCCGTGTACGTGTGAACGTAGCCTCAGTCTCTGACTGGAAGCGCTAATTCGTCATTCGGCTTTTGTCAGACTAAAGTAACTGTTAAAACTGTTTGAAAAGCTAAGCTATACAACAAGGAGAGATTGAGAATTTCCTTTTAGTTCTCAGTTTATTTGATATTGACAAAAGTTAGTCAGTTTTGTCTGTTCTTCTGTAAAACAAACTAAGATTTATTTTTAGAATTAATATTTTGTTTCTAAGTGGAATTGACAATTTAGTCTGTTTCGTTTGTTCTATTTTGAAACTTAAACGCTTTAGCGGCTGCCTTTTGTGTAGTTTGCAATATTTGCCTTTATTTATCTGAAAAAGTCTCATGTTCCTTAAGTACATCTACCCTGTTGAACTTCATCCATCCATTCGCGTCCGCTTAATGGATGAACTTATTGTGGGAAATAAATATTTAAATAAAAACAAGCTGCTGATTATTTCACATTTTACTTGTGAGCAACGGCACATTTAAATCTTACAAATATAGTTATTTGGCTTATATCGTGATAGATATCGTTATCGCCTGAAATGAAAAAAACATATCGTGATATGAAAAAATCTTATATCGCCCAGCTCTAGTTACAGGTAGTATGGACCAAAATCTCTGAGGAATGTTTCCAGCACCTCGTTGAATATGCACCATGAAGGATTATGGGAGCGCTAAAGGCAAAAAAGCATCCTAGGCAGTGCTAGCAAGGTATACTTAATGAAGTGAGTGTATAGTTAAAAAGACGCAGCCGATTCATTAATCCCTTTTCAAACCTTTTTCAGACAAAATCAGCATAAAGGACTGTAGAAACAGTTTCTCTACCATACAAATAGCACAAGGTCAATCTGGGGGGTTAATCAACAGACCAGTGACTGGATTTTCTGTAGCCATTCAAAGATGTACATCATACGCCCGCAGAAAAACGATGACAGCAGACTACTGTTAATCATAGGCCTGACCAATATGGGAAACAGACAGTACATACATATACAGTAGTGTTCATTCCAGTGATATGACCAAGAAAACTGTATGATTCATTCATTCAGAAAAATCACAAAGTGACTGATTTAATAATAATGAGTAAATAATAGGGCTGCCACAAATGATTATTTTGATAGTCACAGATTTTTTTTGCGATTAGTCGACTAATCATCCATTTTACGTCCAATGGATGATGAATCCATTGGACGTAAAACTACAGCTTATTGCACCAGCAGCATCTGCTCTTATATAACTATCATTAGCTTACAGCTTTAAGTGTTTAAGGTATGTGCTAACTAAAAATAAAGACAAGATGATAGTTTATTAAATTTTAATGACATTTGCAGATTGTTTCGGTGAAGTTTAATAAACTCCTTGCTATCTAAAATATAACAGGACACCGGAGTAAATTCTCGAGCATCTCACACTTCTGATAATCAGTTGTCTTCTTGATGTTTATTCAGCTGTGTAAAAACTACAACTTTAATCTCAGCCAAACCGATTCACTCAGGAACAAATAAAATACTAAAAAAAGCCAAACAATAACATTTTTAAGTTATCCAAGTGACTTACATATGTTTAACCTGAGTAGCGAAAGATGGCGGTGGGTTTGAAAAGGATTTGCCGGGAGTCCGGTGTTCTCACCAGCTCTAGTGAGCTATCGAGTTGGTGGGTAACAGACGTCTCCGAAAACGTCGGAACGCTTTTGAAAATATGTGGTGTCTTGATAAACTGAGCAGATATTTGAGGTTTACACAGCTACATTCTTGCCTGAAAATATGTCAAATGTTTATTTTGTGACCGAGAAAGAATAATAAGAATAATATTAAAACTAACTAGCAGGCGCCATTGTTGGAAACTGAGCAGGGCCGCGCTATGAATTCTGGGATATGTTGGACCACGAAGTACACACCCGACCCATCTTTCAAATCTGGGGAAATGAAGGGCACATTTTGATAGTCGACGTAATCGTGACTAGTCGACTAATTGTGGCAGCCCTACTAAATAATAAATGGACTAGTTTTTGTATGTGTTACGGCCGAGACCGTTTTGGACGAGTGACAGGACTCAAACGCAGGACGCCGAACAGCTCGTAAGTAGATTTTAAAAATAATGTTTAATGTTTCCAAAAATATTCATAAACAAAAAGGTGAGAGTGGACAAGTACGACGTTCCACCACTGAAACTAAGTAATGATCTGGTCCGGGTCAGAGAGGACAGCTATTCCGGGGATTGAATCAGAATCAGAATCAGAATCAGAAAGGGTTTTATTGCCAAATGTTGAGCAGGTTTACAACATTAGGAAATTGCTGCGGTGCTTCAGTGCAAACATACTGTCATAAAAATATAAAAATAAGAATAAGAATTAAAAGTGCTAAGTGGATAGATATATACATGATATATACATGAGTGCAGGTGGTGATCAGTGCCAAACATGGAATGATGCAGTGAACACAGCGTAGGGTCATGTGTTAGTGGTGGGAACAGTCATACGGTTATTGTTCATGTGTCCGACAGCAGAGGGGAAGAAACTGTTCTTATGGCGAGAGGTTCTGGTGCGAATGGACCGGAGCCTCCTGCCTGAGGGGAGCAGGTCAAACAGACTGTGTCCAGGGTGAGAAGGGTCAGCTGAGATCCGAGCTGCACGCCGCAGTGTCCTGGAGGTGTACAGGTCCTGCAGAGATGGGAGTCTGCAGCCAATCACCTTCTCAGCAGAGCGCACAACACGCTGCAGTCTCTGTTTGTCCCTGATAGTGGCTCCAGCGTACCACACGGTGATGGAGGAGGTGAGGATGGACTCGATGATTGCAGTGTAGAATTGCATCATCGTCCGTGTTGGCAGGTTGAATTTCTTCAGCTGCCTCAGGAAGTACATCCTCTGCTGGGCTTTCTTAATGACGGAAGTGATGGTGGACTGGAAAGCAAGTCACATTCGATCCAGGAAAAGGTCGGGGTCACTGTAACAGAGTGCAGATGTTCAGATACGGATAAGGAGACATATGAATATGTTGCTGGTTCAGAATCCTTCTTCGTACTGCGTACTTGCCAAAGGAGGTCGAAGATGACGTAGAGGGGTGAGTAGTCCGGGTGTGAAATCCAAAAAACTCCTGGCGTGGAGGCAGAGAGGCAGGTAGGTAATTCGGGTATAGCCTGTGGGACTGCCAGATGGTCCAGCATCCAAATAGGTGCTCTTCGACAGGGGTTGACAGTTGGGTGTAACTGAGAGAGAGGCGCACAAAAAACAAACATACAGTGAGGCAAGGTGATTCACAAAATAAATAGGGTATGATGGTGGTGGCCTGCACTGACTGATGTTAGCAGAGAATCTGGCGAAGAGAGATTGAGTACGCTGGCCTTAAGAGTCCCCGGCTAAATTACCCACAGGTGTAAGCGATCAGCAAAAACACTGAGGCCCCTCCCCGGGGTGGAGACGCCGGCTCGGAGGGAGACACACTGGCACACACCCGGACCATGACAGTACCCCCCCCTCAAGGGACGCCACCTGGCGGCCGACCAGCACCCGCCCCACGACGTGACCTAAGAAAATCAGAAACCATCACAGAGTCAAGCATCAAAGAACGAGGAACCCAAGAACGCTCCTCCGGCCCATAACCCTCCCAGTCCACCAAAAACTGCAGCCCCCTACCCCGCCGCCGCACACCCAGAATGCGCCGGACAGAGAACGCAGGGTGCCCGTCAATGAGCCGGGCGGGAGGTGGGGGCACCGGAGGCGGGCACAGACGACTAGACACCACCGGCTTCACCTGAGAAACGTGAAAGACCGGGTGAATCCGCAAGGCAGCAGGCAAACGGAGCTTGACAGCCGTGGGGCTGAGGACCCTGTCCACAGAATAGGGGCCGATGTAACGAGGAGACAACTTGCGGGAGGATGCCCTGAGAGGGATGTCCTTCGCGGCGAGCCACACCTTCTGTCCCGGTGAATAAACGGGCGCAGGAGACCGGCGACGGTCGGCACAGCAACGTTGGCGAGCCACAGCACGCAACAGCGCCTCCCGCGTACGAGACCAGACTCGACGGCAGCGCTGCAGATGATGCTGGACCGAGGGGACAGCAAGATCAGCCTCCTCCTCCGGAAACAGGGGCGGCTGATAACCCAAAGAGGCCTCGAACGGTGACAACCCAGTAGCAGACGAAACCAAGGAGTTGTGGGCATATTCCACCCACGGCAGATATGAGGCCCAAGTCACAGGGTTATGACAGGTCACACAGCGGAGCGCGGCCTCAAGCTCCTGATTTAAACGTTCCGTCTGGCCGTTCGTCTGAGGATGGTAACCAGAGCTCAGACAAGGCCTGGCCCCCAAAGCAGCGCAAAAAGAACCCCAAACTTGAGACGAGAACTGCGGACCCCTGTCCGAAACTATCTCCACAGGAATGCCATTAAGCCGAAAAACATGGTCCAACAACAACGTAGACGTCTCAGCCGCAGTGGGCAACTTCTCCAATGCCACGAAATGGGCAGCCTTAGAAAACCGATCCACGACCGAGAGGATAGTGGTCTTCCCAGCCGAAACCGGAAGTCCCGTAACAAAATCCAGGGCGATGTGGGACCAAGGGCGATGAGGCGTAGACAACGGCTGCAACAGCCCAGCAGGACGGTGAGTACGCGACTTACACCTGGCACACACCGGGCACGCAGCCACATATTCACGAACATCTTTGTCCAGAGTGGCCCACCAAAAATGTCTCTTAACTAAAGAAGCCGTCCTGCCCCTGCCCGGGTGACACGCAAACCTCGAAGCGTGCACCCATTCCAGTACCTTGGAGCGAGCAGCCGCGGGGACAAAACACCGGTTGGTCGGTCCCGTGCCCGGATCCGGTTCCGTCCGGAGGCCCCGGTTGATGGCGTCCTCCACCTCCCAGGTAACAGCTCCCACCGTACAGCCGGCCGGAAGAATGGTGGAAAACTCCGCCGGATCCGTGTCAGAGCCAAACTGCCGAGAGAGGGCATCCGGTTTGGTGTTGCTGGAACCCGGGCGATAGGAAATGGAAAAGTTAAAACGTGCGAAAAATAGCGACCAACGAGCTTGACGTGCATTCAACCTCTTCGCACCGCGTAGGTACGTCAAGTTCTTATGATCCGTCCACACTAGGAACGGTAGCGCCGCGCCTTCCAGATGATGACGCCACTCCTCTAATGCCAACTTAACGGCAAGCAGTTCCCGGTCCCCTACATCATAGTTCCGTTCCGCTGGTGAAAGCCGCCGAGAAAAAAAGGCGCACGGCCGTAGCTTAGAAGAGGGGCCGGTACGTTGTGAAAGCACAGCCCCCACCCCCACATCAGAAGCATCCACCTCCACAACAAAAGCCTTAGATGGGTCGGGTTGAGCGAGGATGGGCGCAGTAGAAAACAGATGTTTCAGTTTCGTGAACGCACCGTCTGCTTCGGCAGACCAGCCGAACGGAAGCTTCGTAGAGGTAAGGCGTGTAAGCGGGGCCGCCACCAAACTGTAGTTCCTGATGAACCGACGATAGAAATTGGCAAATCCCAAAAACCCCTGGAGTTGCTTGCGAGTAGAAGGCACAGGCCAGTCCGTGACCGCCTTCACCTTAGCCGGATCCGTCTTCACCTGCCCCCCTGCCAAAATGTATCCCAGGAAAGAGACCGATGTCAAATGAAACTCACATTTCTCAGCCTTGGCATACAGTCTGTTTTCCAAGAGGCGTTGAAGGACAGCTCGGACATGTGAACGATGCTCAGCCAGAGTCTTAGAAAAAATAAGAATGTCATCTAAATAGACGAACACAAAACGGTCAAGGAAATCCCGTAGGACATCATTAATCAGGGCCTGAAACACCGCTGGAGCGTTCGTTAAACCGAAAGGCATGACGAGATACTCAAAATGGCCCAGGGGGGTGTTAAATGCGGTCTTCCACTCGTCTCCCTGACGGATTCGCACCAAATAATAAGCATTGCGAGGATCCAACTTAGTAAACACCGTGGCACCCTGTAGTGAGTCAACAGCAGAGCTAATGAGTGGTAAGGGATACTTATTTTTAATAGTGACGTCATTCAAGCCCCTGAAATCAATACATGGCCGAAGGGACCCATCCTTTTTGTCTACAAAAAAAAACCCAGCTGCCACGGGGGATGAAGACGGACGGATTAACCCAGCCGCTAGTGAATCCCTAATATACTCCTCCATCGCAGCACGTTCTGGCTTAGAGATACTATATAATCGGCTCTTGGGCAGGGACGCCCCGGGGAGCAAATCAATCGCGCAGTCATAAGGACGATGGGGCGGAAGGGATTGCGCTTTGATCTTACTGAATACTTCCCGCAAATCATGATACTCAGGCGGCACCCCCGAGAGATCGGGGACATACTCGTCAGTCCCCGTAGCCACCCCCGGGCTGGGAAAACGTGCGGAAGTCAGACAATTGGAGTGGCAAAAGGGGCTCCAGCTGATAACCCTTTGCCCCTCCCAATCCAAGTGCGGATTGTGCAAGCACAGCCAGGGATAACCCAAAGTGAGCGGAGTATCAGGCGAATCGAGGACAAAAAAGGTGAGTTTCTCCCTATGATTTCCCGAAGTGCACAGTGACACTGGACCAGTGTGAAAAGAAATCTTAGTAAAAACCTGGTTATCAATCGCTCTAACTGGAATGGGCGGCTCAAGGCGCACGAGCGGAACGCCTAATCGTTCAGCGAGATCGAGACTGATTAAGTTCTGTTCAGAACCAGAATCTAATAAGGCTGTGCACGAATGAGTAATCTGTAGCATCTCCAAGGTGACAGGGAGTTGAAAACGGGGTTTCTGACCAGAATTCGAACCGCCCACCCGTATCCCCGATTCTACCGGCGGGCGACACCTTTTCCCTCCTTCGGGCATGCAGCAATCAAGTGTTCCACCGAGCCACAGTAAAAACAGGCATGAGCCCGACGCCGCCGCTCCCTCTCCTCCGGTGTCAATCGTGACCGGCCAATCTGCATCGGCTCCGGCTCGGGATTAGTGACGTAAGCCGAGGCGACGAACTCATGCGAGTCCACAGTCGGAGGTGGCGATGGTGACGTACCCGGAAACGAGTGCGGTATACGACGCTGGGATTTGTAGTTCCTGTCCCTCTCCCTGTCACGCAACCTGTTGTCAATGCAAAGGGAGAGGGACGCCAGCTCCTCAAAAGATTTTGGCTCATCACGGGAGGCAAGCTGGTCTTTCATACCCTCGTTCAATGCCCAGAAAAATACCCCACGCAGAGCGTCGTCAGGCCAACCGGTTTCGGCGGCGGCAGTACGAAAATCAATCAAAAAATCGGCAACCCTCTGACGGCCCTGGCGAAGATCCAGCAGCCTCTGCGCAGAACTACCCTCAGAAATGGGATGCGCAAACGTTTTCTGGAAGTCTCCCAAAAACACCTCATAAGAACAAGTAACCAAAGGATTCTTCGATAGATACGCCTCCGCCCACTTAAGCGCACGATTACGCAGTTTACCCACCAAATAAGATATCTTATTAGAATCTGCAACAAATGTGCGTGGAGAACGACCGAAAACTAGGTCGACCTGAAGCAAAAAACCGCTACAACTCCCTGGATCCCCTGAAAATGGTTCGGGCTCCGGGGACGTAGCATCACGAAAAGCTGATGTAGGTGGAGATGCAACGGCAACAGATTGTGGCAGAGGAGCTGACGTACCGGAGTCTTGGCCCGCGGAGCCCGAAGCGGAACCAGCAGCAGTTGAAATACCCGCTTATAGAGTCTGGAGAGACTCCAGTATTTTACTTTGGCCATCTCTAAGAGTCTGCTGCTGGGCTAACAGGAACTGAATAGATTGTTCATGACTTCCTAATATCGCCCACTGCCTCTGAATGGCTGACCGTTCCGCGTCCGCTGAGTCCATAACTGCTGGCCAGATTCTACTGTTACGGCCGAGACCGTTTTGGACGAGTGACAGGACTCAAACGCAGGACGCTGAACAGCTCGTAAGTAGATTTTAAAAATAATGTTTAATGTTTCCAAAAATATTCATAAACAAAAAGGTGAGAGTGGACAAGTACGACGTTCCACCACTGAAACTAAGTAATGATCTGGTCCGGGTCAGAGAGGACAGCTATTCCGGGGATTGGACTGGAAAGCAAGTCACATTCGATCCAGGAAAAGGTCGGGGTCACTGTAACAGAGTGCAGATGTTCAGATACGGATAAGGAGACATATGAATATGTTGCTGGTTCAGAATCCTTCTTCGTACTGCGTACTTGCCAAAGGAGGTCGAAGATGACGTAGAGGGGTGAGTAGTCCGGGTGTGAAATCCAAAAAACTCCTGGCGTGGAGGCAGAGAGGCAGGTAGGTAATTCGGGTATAGCCTGTGGGACTGCCAGATGGTCCAGCATCCAAATAGGTGCTCTTCGACAGGGGTTGACAGTTGGGTGTAACTGAGAGAGAGGCGCACAAAAAACAAACATACAGTGAGGCAAGGTGATTCACAAAATAAATAGGGTATGATGGTGGTGGCCTGCACTGACTGATGTTAGCAGAGAATCTGGCGAAGAGAGATTGAGTACGCTGGCCTTAAGAGTCCCCGGCTAAATTACCCACAGGTGTAAGCGATCAGCAAAAACACTGAGGCCCCTCCCCGGGGTGGAGACGCCGGCTCGGAGGGAGACACACTGGCACACGCCCGGACCATGACAGTATGGTGCTTTTCTATTCTATCTAAGCACTCAAAGCAACTCTACATGTATTAGGTATATGTGCTGTCCAGTAGTTTTATGCTGTTTGCTGTTGCCCTTCAGAGGATAGGTGTAAATATCACCTTTGCATTTGGATTGTACCAACTGGGCTAGGTTTGGCTGTTTTGTTTTGGGGGTTGTTTTTTGTGGGTTTTTGTGGGTTTTTGTCAGGCAGCTCTGCTTTTTTCTGCGAGAGCTCTCTGTCTCACCACCTTCAATGCGCCAATAGATGTGTCACAATGAAATGAAGGCAGGTGCTGCATTTTTGCCTTTCTTCTCACTTAGCGATGCTGTCTGTGTGGCCAGAGGTATCATTCAGTTTGCACTTGGGAAAAAGAAAGGTATTTTTATTGGTTGGCTTTTTAAATGCATACATTAAACAGAACAAAATGTTATATATGTGACACATAACATTTTACATGTTAAATACACAGCTTGTAAAAATGCCTAAGAGCTGCAAATAATGCTGTAGTCCCACATAGGAGCAAGTGGCCAATTTCAATGTGTCTGTGTTACATTACTATATTTCACAAAGCACAAACCTCTGTGCAGAACAATACTAATTACCAACACTCATGGTCAGTCAGGTCTACAAAGCCTGTGATCATGCGGCTGGGACACCTACAATTAACTGGAAATTGGTGTGCAGAATATAATGGACAAAGAAGGAAAAATGTACTACAGTATAAACCACAAAGACTCTTTCGAGTGTTGGTTTAGTGGTACAGATGAACCAAAGTATTGAAATAGTATGTGTGTTGTGCAAACGATTCATCTTTTATTAAGTGCTGTGCTGTCCACTGTGTTTTAGTCTGTTAGACAGCTACGAATGTGCGTGACTTTTTATGAACAATATTTTGTGCACTGTATTACTGACTGAGCATCTCGCATGAATCATTAGCCTCTGAATCTAAAAGATGAACTCTTGTAGCTGAAACAGTAAAATAACTATTGACTTATATTTAACTAAACCCAGACCAAAGGTGCTGACGCATCTTCGTGCCTCCTCTGCTCTTCTTCCCAGGTCCTCTATTATCATATTGAATTTGCATCAATTCCTTGCTGTCCCAGAGCAGGAGCAGCACCTTTATCACCATTCCAAACATGTTCTCTCTCAAGCAAATCCTTGCATTAATCTCTGCCCACTAACTCAGAGATGTCACCACTCTCTGTCTTTGTATATGGACTTCAGTACAACCACATGAATATTTACTGTACATGCCAACTAGTAAGCATGAATGATACGACTTCTAAACAGTAATGATAAAACAAAAGCAGTAGTGCAGGTCCTCTTCATCGTGTATTTATTTTATTTTCAGGCTGATAAATTGCTGCATTGGAATCGGCTTGTTTTGTTGGGTACGTTGTTTAATGTCGTTTTTGACCATTAATTATATCATAATATATTGTCGTGGCGTATAATAATCATTTGCACTGCTTAACTGCACATATATTTGCTCCAATGTTTTTAAAAAATGAAAGCTTGTCAAAAATGTCAAATGTTTATCTTGATAATGTGCACGAAAGTGCAGCCTAAATATTTCACATGAAACATGCTGAAAAAAAACCCACATCAACATTACTACTACGACTAAGCAGTATTTGGGCCTGAGTGGAGTAACTCAGATTTACAGGGTTACAACAGTGTGCATTATATTGCTGTGGTAACTCATGCTTCACACCTATTCTTCCACAGAGCAGGTTATCTTTGAGATAACACATACATACAAAACCACCACATACTGTGACCAATTCTCTGGAAAATACTGGCATTATTCCTGGAAGATCCATCAGACCTCACTGCACAGATAGCAAGAGGGTATCTGTGTTTTTAAAGATTCTCTGAACCCTTTCATGCCAGCTGCAAGCAAATTTAAAGCCTACTGTATGGCAGTATAATTCTGAGAACAGCAAATCCTGCACTTCACTGGACTTGACATGAAATCTATCAGCATATTTAACCATTTCAATTCTGATTTTTAAGTATTCTTACTCAGTCTCAGAGAGCAACTCCAGGGTTATAATTGGACAAAACGTGTGCCACAAACTAATGGAATAGATCTCAGCAACACGTTAATTTGTCTGTAATTATAGTCAGATGGTGTCATTTAACTTCCACAGTCCACATTATCCTTTTCCCACCTGTCCTTGGTGGCTTTAAACAGCTACACAAAAAGTACTTTGAAGAATAACCTCACTTATTAATACAGCACATTTTGTAATAAGACTACATACACTACTGTGTGTTTGATAAAAACTCATACACTTCTGCTTTGGCTGAAATTACTGTAGTGAAAAAAATTTCAAAATAATGTTCTTTCAGTTCAATTAAATTTTATTTATATAGCACTGAGTCACAACAGTTGTCTCAATGTGCTTTATATTGTGAGATAGAACAAAGTAAAACTGAGAAAACCCCAAGAATCAGTTATTCACTGTAAAATTATGAAAACATTGAAGATCTAAATAATCAAAAGAGAATCAGAGAATCTTGAGAAATCTCTGTGTTCAAGGGACAAAGCCAAAAGTCAATATTGGATATCTCAAGTTCTTCCGGTACTGAGGTAGCACTGCATTAAAAACAGGCACGATCGTCTCTTGGAAACCACTGCACAGACTCAGGGACACTTCCAGAAGCTCCGTCATCAAAGAAAGAAGCCAAATGTGAGCACGATCTAGAAATACCGCTGTCTTTTCTATTCGAAAGCTCATTTAAAATGGACTGAAGCAAAGTGGAACACTGTTCTGTAGACAGACAAACTGAAATTTGAAATTCCTTTTGGAAAACATGGACAGTGCATCCACTGTACTGAAGTGCTAAAGTTCAAAAGCCTACGTCTTACATATTTCAGAAAGACAATGCTAAACCACATACAGCATCTGTTACAATAGCATTGCTTCATAGTAGAAGAGTCTGGTGCTCCTCAATTCCTAAACTTTTCTTGTTCAAAGAAAAGGGGATGCTGCACACTGGTAAACACGGCTCTGTCACACTTTCTTTTTGAGATGTCTTGCTGCCATTAAATTTAAAAATACGTGTTCACTGACTTGTGTGATTTGCAAATCATTGCCTTCAGCTTCTAAAAACAGTTTGATTAAGGTGTGCATCAATTGTTTGTGTGTCTTTTAAAATAGGTTTCACAAGTACTGTTGATGCACGCCAAGGTAACTAGCATTTTACCATTTTCCTATGTTGATGGGTGAACTTGACGTTTAATTAACTAAATTTCACTGTTACGAAGTTTCAATCCTGTGTTAAGTGTTACATTATGGGCTACTGCAGCAGGTGTCTTTTAGTACTAATAATAACTTCAAAATTAGAACCTTAGTTATACAAAATGAATTGATATTATGTTGTGTTGTTATTCAGTTAAGTTGAAGATAAACACTTATATCGCTGATGTTTTATGATCACAATCACTGATTAAATTAAAAGGTTATGACTGTTTTAAAAAAGGTGGAATACACTAGAACGTCTGCACCAATAATAGTGCTTTAGTAAATAACTCAATGTATTTATTTACTAATGTGTTAAAGTAGTATTTTTATTTTGAGAGTTTTTATTTTAAATAAATTATGACCACTGAGGATTAGTATTTCTTGATTTATTACAATAACAATCCCTGCTTTATACAGTTTGGGGTTTTTAGATTCCCGGAAATCCATGAATTGGTGCATACCATAATTTAATCACCATATGAACAAATGTGCTTCTAAATAAGTATTTACGCAGACTTTTTAAATGATACCATGACCCACGAATAGCTCCTAAATAACTCATTTGCACCTTGTTTAATATTTTATTTAGAAACAGTTATGCCATCATTTAGAAAGAAGAAAAATATTGTTAATAAACATGTTATATATGAAATTATAAATGAAGAATAAACTATTCTGTGCTTATAAATTAGATATTAACATGTACTAATACTGTGTGTGCCGTTATTTTTTATGTTTCTTGGCTGTGACGGTGAAAGTGTGCAGGGAGAGGGTGTAGTGTCTGAACTGGAATTCAGCCAGTGAGTTATTAACCAGCTTGTAATGGGACCACTTAGTGAGAATGCCGATGTTAGGGTAAGAAAACTAAGGAAAAAATAACCTGAACTTACTTTGTAGACAAGGCACTATAGGGCTCTTGTTGCTGATCAGAACTAATTGTATGTATCTTATCACAAATCCACATCGTAGTAACCACATTTGGGAAAAGATTTGGTTGAGTCAAGACCTTTTTCACAAAGGTCTCATTACGGGAAACAAAGATGCACTTAAGGATGACTCATTTCTAACAGTAGTTCCAATAAACAATGGCAAAAGCTAGGCCTCCCGTAAGTGAGCTGCAGTTAATACATCTGTGCTTTTCTTGCTCTAACATGTATTAATGTCTGCTGCAAATCATCTATTGCTTCCCAGTGATGACAGCTTCAAGCAAAAAATATTCTTTAAAAGCATACATGATGTGCCATTCACAATTCCTGTTTCCGCCGACTTATAATTGTAAGTAAAATGTATAACGTGCCATTTCTTAAAGCTGGATTATAAAGGCATTTATTTAAAAAAAAAAAAAACCTCTATGTTCTGTCGAGTCATATTTAATTTTTTATATCAATATTTTAAAAAAATATAAATTTGATCCTTGTTTGTTTTTTGTTTATTATCTTTACAACTTTTAATTTTGCTTATTAGTTATGTAAGATAGAGTGGTAATTAAATGTGGGTGTATCGTATCTTTATTACAGGCATGAGGGTATTGTACTTGAAAAATGCAGATAAAGATTCAGAGGAAAAACATGAGTCATAACATGACAAATCCATACAAGGCCATTATCAAATGATGGTTGAACTGCATAGCAAATTGATGAAATGTTATAATTACAGGTGGCTGATGAATTTCAATACAGCACACTGCTGGACACATTCATCAAATAAAGTATGCTTATTCCACATCAGACATGCACATATATTATCAGTTACCAACAATGCAAACAAACTCAGACTAATTAATAGCAGCCATCACTAAAGTCAGCTGAAACTTTTTCGTGTGACCATGATGAATATAAACAGTAACAACTACCAGGCTGGTCAGCAATCACCCCCAAACAAAACAGTTTCAATACACATATAGAGTGACAATCAATAAATCACCACAGCATATTTACAGCAACAATATAGTCAACATTGTAATAATCAATAAAAGCTTACTTTGTGCTGTTGCCCCTTCACTGCCACATCACAGGGATCCAGGGTAGTCCTGCAACTTTTCGATTGCATCTTACTTCCTCTTTTGCTTCATCTTCTAATGCTTTTCTAAAGCTCATTCCTCTGTCTGACTGGAAAGGTGCACCACCCAACTGAAATTGATAACCAAGAGAAGTTAGTATATCCATTTTTTCCTCCTCTCCAAGTATATTTAGCTAGTTGGTGCTAAAGGCTATATTTTAGCTATTGGCAAATTGCTAAAGCATAGTTGTTTCTGACTGGCAGTGGCGAAGGGGTTAAATTGTAGTTTTTGGTCGTCTTGTGTCTTTTGTGTTATGTGTTCCCATCATCATGTTTAGTATTAGTCTTATTCCTCTGTTAATTTTTTAAAGGTTACTTCCTGTTTTATTTTGAAAGTTCGTTTTCTCATATGTCTTTTGTCGTCCCCCCCCCAGTCGTTAGTTTGACTTGCTTTTCATTGTTTCCACCTGTGTGTCAACCCCAGTCACTCTAGAGCACACAGAACATACAGATACCTTAGTCCTTCCCTTTGACCTGTTTGGATTGTCTCCCTTCCCGTGTTGCCAGTACTTCCAACTTACTATGCTCTTCCTATTTGTATTACTTTTTTTTATTTTATTCTTGTTCATTACTTGTTTTTGTGGTTTGCGTGTTGCTCCATTTCTGTCTATCTTCCTAACATGACATGACACAGGAGCTTAGACTGGTGATCCTATGCAATATTGGTATTTCCACTATTTGCACTAATTTTATTTCCACTAATTTTATTTGAAATTTTAATTAAACTGAGTTGAAAATCAGTTTAATTAACATTTTTGTAGAATAACTAGATACTCACCCACCCTTTAATAATTTTGACTCTTGAAGAGGGACCTACAGCAATTTCCCTTTAAAAAAATGTTTATGTTGATGACACTCGGCTGCAGAATGTAACATCTTGATGCACAAGCTACTTATTTTCCTTACATTAAAGGACACTATACTTCAAAACCACTTTAGAGGCAAGCAGTAAGACAAAATAAGATCAATCCTGCCTTTTCCCTCAAATGCCCATGATACAGCCACTCTTTGGTTCTTTTGAGCTGCAGCACAGCCGGAGACTCAGAAGTTACATTAAAATGCAATGATAATTGGAAAATCTCCCAGGTGACTGGCACTGCAGAGGAAGCACTCTCAGTGTTATCCCAGCCCACATCCTGTTGTGATAGTGTTTCAGACCTTGGCAGAGACAACATAGACCAGACAGTAGGGAAGAGAGGGCAGAGGAGGTGAAGAAGCCAGACTGTATTATGGCTAAACCTTGATGTTAAGGAATCATTAAAGCTTGTAATCGTGGATATATTTAAATATTTTATGATTTAATCCACTAAATAAGAGCAAGTGGAAGTCCTCAGTCACCAAAACTTCCAGATCACTGTTTTAAACCTGCTTTACTCATCTGGAAATCATTAATATGTTATTTGTAAAATGAGAAGGTAAGTAGTTGTTAACAGCCATTCTTGTGTCTATAAATTGTCACCTTTTTAAGTATTTCTTGTAATCTTTATGGTCATAGTACTAAACTACCAAAAGAAAAGGTTATAACATTTTAACTTTAATGCTTGCAGTCTTATACAATAGAATGTTTTATGTTTTTAAGCAGGAAAAGAAGGTAAAAGGTTGGTAAGGTGGCTAGGTGTGATAACACCTGAATATACTGAACCAGTCTTCTTCCATTTGCTGAAAAAGAAATGTATAGAAATTAATTTGTGGAGGCAATATCAAATGAAAAAAAAACGTTAAATTAATTAATGCATTTTTTAAAATTCCAGTATGCATAAATATCTGGATAAAATATGTAAACAATCACCACACTTGTAAGGGGAAACTTCTTCCTCTCTCTGCCTTTTTATGCAGTTCACAGAAGAGCACTCTTGGCAAACCCTCCAGCTAATGATCTCAGATTTAAGTGCAGGACCCTAATGATTCACTAATGCAGTCTATACTCCAAGTATAACATTACTACTGTAAAGCTCTCACTCTTTGTGTAAAAAAGCCAATATATAGTACATTAGTTATGAAGACAGACATATCAGGTTGATGCCACCAGTTTCCACCATGAGCAGTGTGTGAGAGTAACAGTTTGATTGTCGGAGACGGAGGAGGAGGTATGATGAATTTAGATGAAGTTCCTGATAAAAAGTGTCTGAGCAACAAAGAGAGGGAGCTACACATAGAGAGAAGCATTTTCCATTGGTGTGATATATTTTTTACCAATATTAAACTTTAAAAAAATATATAATTAAGATGACACACCTTAATAAATTCATTACATTTCATTAATGATCAGATAATTATGTTTAAAAAAAACCCACTATGTATAAACATATTGCGTAAAACAGTTATCCATTAGAAATTCAGCTGAGATGCTTTAAAAAAAACAGCATGAGGTAATATAAATAATAAATAAAGTAATAAATAGAAAGAAGGAGAATATTTTATTGGTACAAAATTTCCTTGGTTTTCTCTTCAGTTCCTGTAAAATAAAAAAATAATGGAGGACATATTAGCTGTTGACTTCGCAGCTTCTGACAACCGTAATGATGGCGGGTATAATTGAAAATTGAGTATTCTGAGCAGCATCACATTACTCTTAACCTCACTCTGGACTGGACCCAGGGGAACACATAAATGGAAAATATGGGAAATAACTGCATCATGTGGAGGCAAATCAGACTGTCGTCATTGTCCATTTCACTCTCCCTTTCCCCGTCCCCTTCATCCACCCTAAACCACCCCCTCCAGTTGAGCCATGCAGATGCAGAGTTACAGCAACACCCAGTGGCAGCCCAGTGCAACAGATTAGTTCATCGGCTATGATAAGTTGATGCATTCATATGGACCCATAACATAAGTAAAATGTAATGCATTACTTTTGCAGTACTTTTTCTTTCTTTTTTATATTTAGCTGTTCATGCATCAATAAATTCAGGACACATTTGTAAAAAGGACTCAAAGACAGAGAGCAGAAGCATTAAAGGTATTGTACTTATAAAATCTGAAACCAAACAATTGAACGGTAAATCATTTTTTCACTCCCCAAAAAACAATTATGCTAATTATGTGTACATTATTTATTTAGCTTAATGTCTTGACTCCTTATTACATCATAAGCTCCTGGATCGTTTTACAGTGATTTCAGTATAGTGATTACTCAAACTACTAATTGTAGTTTACTAGGCATTACATCTTTACATTCAGTTCAGTTTATTTATACAGGGCCAAAACACATCAACGGTCTTCTCAAAGTGCTTTATACTGGAAGGTAAAGATCTACTACCTTTGAGAGAAAACCCCAACAAGTAGATGATTTCCTATGAGCAGGTACTTGGCAACAGTGGGAGGGAAAAACTCCCGTGTAACAGGAAGATAGCTCTCCCAGAGGCAGGCTCAGAGAGGGTCAGCCATCAAACACAACAAGTTAGGAGGTGAGGGGAAAGTAAAAGAAAAAAAGGCACAAAACACACACTATTGCAGAGAGAAGACACAATTTCATGACATTAAGTAGTGGTCTCTAAACACCTGGGGAGTGAAAAGGGTGAGTGGAAAAGAAATGCTCAGTGCATCATGGGAAATCCTCCAGGAGCCTGAGACTATAGCAGAACAACAGCAGCGAGGGTTCAGGGTCTGATGAAGAAGTAACTTTAAGCTTTATCTAAGATGGAAGGTTTTTCTTTCTGGTTCCAAAGGAGAGGGGGCTCAATTTGAGTCTTACCTGTGGTAAATTCAGTTGTTGGACATGATTTGGAAATGCACACATCTATCTATACAGGTCTAATAGTTTCTAGTACATGTTAGAGCACAAACCAAACCATGATGTCCAATAAATTGTCTGTAGGCATCCAAGACAGGATTGTGTTGAGGCACAGATCTGGGGAAGGACACACAGAAATGTTTGCAGCATTAAAGGTCCCAGTGAGCACAGCGACCTCCATAAAATGAAGAAGTTTGTAGCCACCAGCTCTGCTAAAGACAGAAGTGAACCTTTCAGAAGGACAACCATTTCTGCAGCACTTTACCAATCAGGCCGGTACGGTAGAGTGGCCAGGCAGAAGTCTGTAAAGCCCACCTGGAGTTTGCAAAAGAGACACATGAAGGACTTTCAGACCATGAGAAACAAAACTCTCTTGTCTGATGAAACAGTGATTGGTCTCTTTGGCCTGAATGCCAAGCATCATGTCTTGAGGAAACCAGGGACCACTCATCGCCTGGCCAATATCATCCCTACAGTGAAGCATGTTTGCAGCAGCATCATGCTGTGGGGATGTTTTTTGGCAGTAGAAACTGGAAGACTAGTCAGGATCGGGGTAAAGATGTGCGGCAATGTACAGAGACACTCTTGATGATAACCTGCTCCAGAGACCCTGGACTGGGCTAAGTACACCACAAAGATAACAAAGGAGTGCCTTTGAGACTACTGTGAATCTCCTTGAGCCACCCAGCCAGAGCTCAGACTTGAACCTTGTTGAACATCTCTGAAGAGATCTGAAAATGCTCATGCGCGATGCTTCCCATCCCGAGCTTGTACCATCATATCCAAAAAGGCTTGAGGCTGTAATTGTTGTAAAAAGTAAAGTACTGAACAAAGACTGTGAATATTTATGTACAGGTTACTTTTTTTTTTTCAATATATTTGCAAGAATCTCAAGCAGAAATTTTTCACTTTGTAATTACGGGGTATTGTGTGTAGAAATTCGAGGTGAAAAATTAATATATTCAATTTTGGAACAAATCAAGGGTGTAGCATGCCATAATGTGGACCACGTGAAGCACTGTGAGTACTTTCTGGATGCTCTGTAAACATTCACTGAACATTCATCCAGCATATATTAGAACTAAAGAGATTAGCCTTTTGGGCTTTATTCTAATCTATTTATCGACCAGGTGTTCTTGAACAATCACAATAAACACACATCTTATCATTTTATATACACAATGTAAATGGATCATCAGAGGACCAGTGATGTTATTTACATCCTTGTAGTTGATGAGTATTTCGTACTTGGGCTTATAATCCTATTCCTTATCTAATCAGTGGATCAGTATGTGCAACAAACCCTCATGCCTGTAATAAAGATGAAGAGTCATTATGCTTTTTCAAGTGTGCAGCACTTGTGAAAGGGGTTGTGTAGTACCATTGTTGTTTTTCATCTTGGATAGAGTACTTTATTCATGAAGAACATAAATCAGTGGCCAGCATCTGACATAAAGCCTCATCAGGGCAGGAATTTAACAACCTAGAGTAATTCAAGCTTCCATCAAGAACCACACAAAAGGTAAAAAAAAAACCTTTGGTACATAAATACCACTCTGAATGTGCAGAAACAGAGGCAGCCTTTTCAGTCACCGCTGCTTCTAAGTTTCCTGTTGTTTTCAAAAATGAGTGGAAAATTGATGTCTGTGGCTGTATCCTTGAGTGAATTTCTAAAGATGGTCAGTGCACAGAATTTTTTAAGTGTGAAAATTCTTCTGTAAAATATCAGAACACTGAGAACAGCCTTACTTAATTCTCACAAAAGAGCGACAGAGGATTTATGTTTGAAGCCCAAAAACAAAGGTGGGGAAAAAAGATAATCCCTATTGTTCTGTGTGCATATCAGGTGGTTCAGGAAATTATCTTTTAATTTCCCAGTTTAGGTAATAAATGGAAGGTGTGTGAAGATTATTGATTCACATAATGTTCTTTCTTCTTAATAGGCATCTCATTAAGTTTTCTACAGTGTCCTACACCTCTGCACCTCATTTTACTTTACAATTATGTGATTCCATCACAGTTTCCTATACAGTCCACCTCCTTAGGCATTTGGCAGAAAATTAGATTGGAGTAAGCACGTACTGTAATACAAGATGAGGCCAGTCCACCCTGTTCTCATTATGCTTTCAGATGTGCAAATAAAAAGGAAAAAAAAGAAAGAAAAACAATTTTCTATTCATAGACATAGCTGGTGAAGAGACCTGCCCTTGATGATACTGTCATGTTTTGCGTACGGCAGAGGGCTGGTGCTACAGAGACTGACAGAAAATAACTTTGACAAATGGAATTAAAGAAGAGAAGGAGATTATTTTTTATCTGTACCTAATGCAAATATATAATTTTGCACATTTGCTATTTAAATATAGCCATCCTCTGAAGTTAATAGATTACATGGCTTGCATTCTGCATACTGTGTGATCGAACGTGATGTCTGGATCAACTAGAAGTGAGAAAGCAAGCTCAATAAGTGCCACTGAATGTACTGCAGATGACAGTTTGTATTTGGTATGTAGCCATGTAGATGGCGCAGTAATGCAGTAGTTGCAAGAAGAGTCTGGTTTTTAAATATACTGTCTTCTCGGGGTCTTCCTGCATGAAGCTTGCATGTTCTCCCTCTGCCTGTGTGGATAACCTGTGGGTGCTCTGTTTCTTCTGCAGTCCAAAGACATGCACGCCCGGCTAATTTGTGATTCTAAATAGGTCGCTGATGTAAGTGTGAGCGGTTGTCTGCCTTTCCTTGTCATGAACTGTCCAACCTGTCCAGAGGCGTACTTCTCCTCATGCCCTATGAGAGACAGAATAAGCTCCAGCTCGAGCTGCCGGGTTGGTAAGGATATGGATGGATGGATGTAGACATGGATGTAGTTACATCTGAGGGGTTAAATTATAGACTCTCAGTGGTGTCACTGACATGCAACTAAAATAAGGACCAATACAAAGTGAGAATTCAATGGGGTGCTTTTATACTTTAAACACAGTTCATTTCATTTTGATATCTTAGGCCAAGAGAGATATATATTCTCCATCAGAACTGCATTACTATGATCACACTGGGAAATGAATTCCACCTAGAAAGCTTGATATGTAAAAAAAATAAGACATTATACTCTGCTGTATACGCTAAAAACGACCTTATTTAATGTATTTATCTATCTTTATCTACTTTTTGTTATTAATTAGGCTCTTCAGTATTTGAAATGTTAAACCCTCATCTCTTGGTGGTGCAGTGCAGCCGCTGGCCAGCAGGGGGATGAAGAGTCTACGCTCCCCTCCTCGGCTCATCTTTGGTTTCGCTTCAAACTTTGCCTGAAAGTTTTTTAGTGGGCGGAGACCTTCCGCTACACTTCATCCAATAAGCGGAACCTGTCAGTGATGGGCTCCGGGGTGGCAGGAGTACGGACGGTCCGGTGTTAAACTGGGTGTCAATTAGCGGAAGACTTTCACCGGTGAGCAGCCAAGCCACAGCGTAAGGTGACCAAACAGGCAGAAATTATTACTGTGCCTTTTCTTAAAGTATCACTTGGATGTGGGTGTGTGCTGATACTAATTGACCTTATTTGATAGGCTTGCAGCAGGTTCGTGGCTTCCGTGCTCCGTAATTAATGAATGTAACGAATTCTCGCCTCTTTTTGCCCTCTCGTTAGAGTTGTTCAGAAGACTAAGATGGAGTGGCGTCAGCAGACCAGTGTGAGCAGTGCAGACGCATTCAACGAGGCCAAACGCTGGATTGAGGTAGCTGCAGGTTCAGTTCTTCACTCTTTCCTCTCCCTTTATTTACTTCTAAGACGTGCTTCTCTTCACTTATTGCAGACAATTAATTACAAGCAATTAAGAAGGTTTGATGTCGCTTTATTTTAACCCGCTGTGAAGACAGGAAATCTAACGTTAACCAGAAGCAGCCATGCAAAAGCACCTGTGCATAATTTGTATCGTTGAAACTCACTATAAACTCATACACTTTTAAACTGACTGAGGCTCTGTGCTCTCAAACATCAAGTGTGGCATCTTTTGCATACTTAATCTTTCGTTTCAAAGGCAAAGTATGCTTTGATAAGACTCAGGGCTTTTTTATGACCCTTACCTATCTGAGAAGTCTGTTTGCTCAGAAAGTATTTGACTGCAGGTCTCTGGGCTTCAGAGGTAAATTCAAATACAGAAAAGGCATATAAATCGTTAATATTTAAAAGAAGCTGGAAAATAATAATGTGCACACTTTACTTGAGGTTTGTTTAGTATCAGTGTGCTGATATTATATAAGGCATGGGTTAAATTTGCTAAATGTAACACTTTGCATGCTACCCTGGCATGTGGTGTAGGCAGGCAGGCTTTGCCTTGCATGCATTGTGGAGGATGTGGTTTGAGTGTGGTGCATTTTCTAGGTTATTTCAGGCTGCTCCTGTCCAAACTAGAAACTGTGATCCTTAAATCATAACCGATGGCTACAACTTGTAGACGGTGAGCACTGGATGTCGACCAACTCTAAATGGGACCATTAATGTCACTTGTGTCCGAGCAGATCATTGTGAGAATTTTGTGCAGGGGTCTCTTGGCAGAAAGCCCGTGCCAGTTTTGCACGTCTATTTTCCTGCACTGACGGATGAAAGAACGGGTGAACCGTGATGAGGCATGTATGTGTTAGACGGGAGTATAGCGAGGCCTGCTGCTCGCAAACAAGTAAATGCACCGTTCCTTGAGCCAGATCACAATGGGAACGTGTTGGCACTAATATCTCCAGCTACAGGTTGGGGGATAATAAGCTTCCGTATATTCAAGCATCCAAACTGTTTTATCATTGGCACAGAACTGGCAGCAACATCATGTAAGTGTTTGCTGTACTCCAGGAGAAATTATAATGAATTGGGCTATTTGATATGACGTCATAGTTTCTTGGAGAAGCAGAAGATTCCCCCTCCTGCTGTCCAGCATGTATTCTCCTCATTTAGAGTAACACCATCATCCCTTCATTAATATGAAACATATTGACTGTAATTCAGGTTTTTTTTTTTTTTTTTTTTTTTTTTTTTTTTTTAACAAATCTTGTGTTTGACCAGTGAATATTTGGCATTTTTGAAAAATTCCTGCTTTATTTCCTGATAGCAACTTGCTGCGGATTAATTGGCGGATCATTGCAGCTCTTAATAATACATTATTTTAAAGACTACATGTAATGATGCTTGTTTTTCTCCCACCCGGGGTCATTTGATCCTTTTTTGGCTGGGAGACACTCTATTTAGACAAATGAAGCAATCTGGCGAGGTTTGCGAGTTGCACACGGATAAAATTCATTTAATTTGTGGTTTCTCGGGGACTGTTGTTCATTAAAATGACCACGTTACATGTTTGATGCTGTAGAACAGACAGCATGCCACGGCACAGCCGCATTGTGTGTTATTGTGTTAACCTTGCGCTGCATTGTTTGTCTGATTCCACTGAGACGCATTCGCTCTGTACCCAGCGCCCGATTCTACTAAAAATGAATTGTAATTGTGGATTCCTGGGGGGACTAATTAGTGAGAAGCATAGCCTTTTGGGGCCCCATGTTAGTTATGGAGCCGAACCTTAATAGTCCCATTTTTATGTCCTCATTACAAAACCCCGCTTGCCTTGTTCTTGCTCCTGCCATGTCAAATCATTTCCATAGGTTATGCTATATTTGTTGTTCAGAGCAAAAACAACTTTTGAGTGGTTGTGTGAATGCTTGTTTACATACATTTTATGGCTGCTTTTCTCTGTAGATGTATTGTAATTATTTGTTTTTATGTGGCAGCTGGAGAATATTTCAGCTGCTCTTACCCAAGTCACTTAATTTACTCTTATAGTTGACAGCAACAACTACAAGAGGTAGTGTGTATATTTTTGCCTTTTTAATTAACTTCAACTGAAACTATGGCTTCCTAATGTTTTTCGCATAGTTGTTTTTGACACCAAGTGGTGTGTATACACTCACTGGCCACTTTATTAACTACAACTTGCTATACTGGTATAACTTGCTTGCAAAATACTTAATTCTTCTTGGCATGGATTAAATAAGGAGCTGGAAACATCTCCCAGAGATTTTGCTCCGATCACACGGTTTCTTGATTGGACTCTGCTGTTCCTGCACATCCCAAACGTGCTCTAATGGTCTGAGATCTGGTAACTGCCAAGGTCATTTGAGTAAAGTGAGCTTATGATCATGTTAAATAAACCAGCTTGAGATGATTTGAGTTTTTGACATCGTGTTTTATCCTGCTGGAAGCAGCCATCAGATAATGGGCACATGATGGACACAAAGGGATGGACAATGGTCAGCAAGAATACTCAGGTAGGCTGTGGTGTTTGAATGATGTTCAACTGGTATCAAGCAGCCCAAAGTGTGCCAAGAAAATATCCCCCAAACCTTTAAACCATTACCACCAGCCTAAACTGTTAATACAAAGCATACCTTCTGCTTACCTTGATGGCGGTAGCCAGCAGTCATTTGAGAGACTGTTTCCATCCTATCGGCTTGAAGCAGTCGGGCCATCTCCAGCTGACCTGTGATATCAACAGGGTGTTTTTACCCAGAGATCTGCTGCTCAATGGAGATTTTGTTTTTCAGACCATTCTCTGTAAAGCATAGAGGTGCTTGTTCATTATTCATTATTTAGGCACCCATTAGTCGTTACCACAGCAACTGCTAATTCTTCCTGAGGTCCACCAGAAGATCTGGTGGGATTTTCCGCAGTTCTTGAAACACTCAGAGCTCCGTCTGGCTGCGTCAACCATGTCAGCTTTCTTACACATTCTGATGATTGGTTTGAACTTAAGTCTTCTTGACCTTGTCTGAATGCCTAAATGCACAGAGTTGCTGCCATGTGATTGGGTGATTAGAATGTTTGTGATAGCTAAAATAATGGGTGACTGTATAAAGGGCAAATATCATCTTTAATAGTTGAACTCTGCAAGCACTTTAACATACTTTAATCATTAATGTGCTGGTTTACACCAGTTTATACAGACAGTGGTGGATATATGGTGTTGGTGTCAGTACTGTAGAAGTATGTGGTACTATTTTAAGCATGTTGGAACCTTTTTAAAATGTAGCATGAATTATATACAGTCATACGTATTCATACAGTCATGCTTATTTCTGTTACTTACTGGATTTGAACACTTGTTCCAAACCTGAATGTCACTGCCTAATAGGCTGTGGGTCCATTGTGGGGTGCCAAAAAAGCTCTGATTGAGATTGACGTGAGCTGGAAAAGACCTCTGAAAGTGTGTCATCTAGCAGTAATCCATTAGCAGCGCATGTGAAGCTGAGCTGCCGTGAATCAAGCTTTTTCCAGTATATTTGGACTGGTGTGGTGCTTCTGGTCAAAACGACATACCAGTCGGTCCTGTGTGCCTTTTTTTTTTTTTTTTTTTTTTTTTTCTTTTTTCCAGTGTTTTCGGTCCATTTTATTGTTCATTCTTTCTAGTAAAGGGGCACTGCCAAAACAACAAAGCAACATTAAGCAAAGAAACGCAAATAATTGACTTTTTTTTTTCTCTCCTCCCCTCTTTAGGAAGTGACTGGAAAGTCGTTTGGATGCAGTGACTTCCGTGCCGCATTAGAGAACGGAGTCCTGCTTTGCAAGTAAGTAATGATGCTCAAACTTTAAGTGTTTTGCAGTTTTACTTTGGTCAAACTTTTATCTGTAAGAATTAATTTGAAAGATAATTATCATGCAGACCTATCATTAGTGAGTGTATGCAGGCTAATTTGCCAGCTTGCCTTCAGCAGCCTTGAAACAATTTTTTAAAAACAGTAGCATCCAAAACTACAGTCTGGAGGTTGCTGAGTATCTTTAAAAGTAAGCAAAGATAAACACTCATAAATTAACAAGTGCAGACGCACAAATCTGATGTTTGCTGGTTAACCCAGAAGTTGATTTTAGGATGATGGCTTAAAAAAGAAAAAGTTGTGGTTCTTTATCTAAAATGCCGTCTGCCAATGGAAGTCAAAATTAGGACTGTTTACCAGTTATCTTTTGTGGCTGGAATATTTTGTAATCTGTTTGCTAATTGTCTTCACTCGCAGCCTAATTAATCAGTTGAAACCCGGAATAATCAAGAGGGTGAACAGGCTGTCTACTCCAATCGCTGGTCTGGTGAGTTTACACTTCAGCTGTATGACGTCTGCATAATCAGAGTATGCAAGAAAACAAAAAAGACACCTGTTGGCCAGGAAGTGTTGAAACATTGTGTGGTTTCCTGTTGCAGGCACAAGGAGACAGTGTTGTTGTAGTCTGACTAAACATGAACGTGCATTTCAACCAACTGCAAAGTTTCAGCTTGTTTTTATTGGGCACTGATGCAAATGAAGATTTTTATTTTGGCTTCAGGCTGTTTCTCAATAGCTTCATACAAGTATAATTGCCAAAACAGCCCAAAGCAAGACCAGGAAAAGATCAATTTCAGGCTCCCAACAGGGCCCAATAGATGGAGCCCAGCGGTGGATGCACTGGTGGTGATGGCGGGGTGGGAGAGGGAGATGCAGCCGAGGTTCAGCTCTTACTTTCACAACCTAAAGAGCAATACTGGAGCTTTTGTTTGTTTTTAATCTGATAACTTCAAATTAAACAATTAAAAATCAACATCGACACTTATCGAGAAACTCTTTGAATAACACAATAAATATCCTCTGTCCGGCCTTTGAAGCTTTGGCATTATTTATAGTGAATTTTCAGTCTTTATTATATTTTGTTACATGGGAGTTGGAATTGTTACATGCTAAAATGCACAAATGGGGACAAAAACATTGATCATTATTTTAAATAAATTATGCAGTTTGTTTATTTACCAATAGAGGCTGCTAAATTATCCACCTCTGACTGTTTTAATATCATCAACATAATAATCATGTTTTCATATTTAGTTTGAGAAATGGTTGTAGTGATCTGTTGAAACGCGTGTAATCATACACAGAAACACGGTGTATATTAGGCAAAAACAGAGTCTGCACAATTCTAACATGCTTGAAAGATAATATTTGGTATGAGCACCTTTATTCTTGAGCATAGCCTGAGTGCTTTTAGGCAAACTTTTATTTGACTGGTCTTCAGGACTAGCTGTCCAGTCTTCTTGAAGTCTACCAAAATTCTTTGGATGTTGGCTGCCTTTTTGTTCTGTTGTGTCAAGATGCTCTCAAACTGCTTCAGTAATGATTTCTGTTTCCAGAAAGAGAGCTAACTTTACCTGAGTCGATTACTGTATATAAAGTCTGTGAACTTAACTTGGCAGCGAGCAGGTTTTCTTCAACAAACTGAGTTTCTCTCTGACTCCTAACCTCCTGCTGCACATGAACCTGCTGTGTGACACCCCAGTTCATTTCCTCATTTATGAAGTCACAAAGCTCAAAGTGCAGTAAGCCAATCTGCTGAAGTTTACGTTTTTACAAACACTGAGGCTCAGTTCGATGTTAGTGTCCTATTTTTGTGTTTAACATGAGCGCTTTTCATGTGTTAATGTGTAAGGGTGGAGAATGTGATTACCTTGCATATTTATCAGCTCAGAATAAAATCTATATAATCCGCCTTTGTAGCTCCAACTCTGTGCCATCAGGCTGTCAGCCAGTCACAACACAATGCAAACACTTACTATACGTTACACACTGATCAATGGTAAATCATTTCTCGTATTCTAAGTGGTCACACTCAAGCAGTCAGATGTCTCACATTTGGATCTTGGAGATGATTCGAGTATGAAATTCAGGTTGAAATTACTTTAAAATCTGAAAACGGCTCTAAATGTATTTGTAGATGGTTTGTTCTGAACATTTCATCTTAACATGTCAAACACTTGAAAAAGGAACAAATTTAGAGTACTGGTCTCGATGTATGTTTCTCCCCTGAAATATCTTTAAATCAGTTGGTGGGTCAACCCAGAACCAAAGGGTTTATAGGGTCTTGCCTGCCAGGACAGATCCAAAAAATGATAAAGATCACAGATTCAGACTGGACCAGGCCTGAACTGAGATATTTATGTGTTTGCCTTTTGTGATCCTTTATATTTAAGACTTGGAAAACTGCAGTTTTGTGCCTCCTACATTTTGTCGCTGTGAGATTATTACTGAATGATTAGAATTTAAAAATTAGGTGTAAAATTACAGTCCAATGAATGTGCATTTCTCAGACCCTGCTGTAGACAAACATTTTCAAATTGCCTTGTGGTGCAAGAAAGGTACAAGACCTGAACTGAAAATGAGTGGAAAGAAAACCTTTGAAAGACAGGAAAACAAGAACTTTACAAGTGACAAAGTCCTGGAAGTAAAATGTAAAGAAATGAGTGGTTTCTCAATACTTTGAACCGTACTGAACTACTTCAAAAATGATAATGGTGACCTTTAGGAGTAGCTGTACTAACACTGACAGACGACTAGATAGGATATGTTAAGCTAATCTAAATAGATCTGTTTGCAGCTCTAGAGTTGTGCTTTGCTGTAATCCTGCCTGCTGTAGTGGTTGAACAGAGCAAGTATGATTTCTAAACAAATGGGTTACTTATTAGATAAATATCTACTGAGTGTTTCTTGACAGATGAATAGATGATTAATGATGAATCAGAATTGATTGTAGGTTGTACTCCAAGCTGTTCTCACTTGGAGAATCGTTTGGATGAGGTGGATTTTAACTGTTTGAGGCTGGAGTTGGTCATTACTAGTTTATCAGAACAAACATCAACTGTTTCTCTAGTTTTTCATGTTGGTTTTTTTTTTTTTTTTTTTTTTTTCCCCCTCATCTGTTCTGATATTTCAGGATAATGTGAATGTTTTCCTGAAAGCCTGCGAGAAACTGGGACTAAATGAATCCCAGCTGTTTCATCCAGGTGACCTGCAGGACATCTCCACTCGTGTGACACTCAGGTGAAGTTGCATGAACACATACCGCTGCACCTGGACCTTTAACTCTAACTTTATTGCAATTGCACAGTGATACTTTGTACAATAGTACAGTGAAATAGTTGTACGGTCCCACATCGGTGCTATAAAAGCAAGAAAATCAAAAGAAATGGCATATACAGAATAAAATAAAAAATACAGTATGAGCAGAACCACTGTGTACTGGCAAAATACACGAGGGCCTAATGTTTTCTGCGTAGGTTATAGTTACCACTGACTGAGTTTTCAGTGTGTGTATTTAAAAAGATAAAAGTGAACGTGCTGCTTTGCATTAATAAATGTCTGCACTTTCACTAACAAGCTGCTCCTTTATATGAGCTGATGGCCTGTTCTCCATAAAACCTGATAAGTTGCTGATTAGTGAGGATTGCAAATGAGAAGGCTTAAGATGTCACTAACTTTTTTTCCTTCACAGTTATCTCATTCACCAGGACTTTTCAGTGACGCAATCGAAATGTAAATTGTAGCAGCAGATGTTTGGCTCTTTTGTTTAAGTACTTATTTCTGTCTTGAAATTTTATTTTAGGCGTGACGAAGGCAACAGACGACTCAAAAATGTAAGTCGTTATTCTCTTGTTGGGGTGTCTTTTCCTTTCTGGGTAAATGAGTTGGATATAAAGCCATAAAGGGAGCAGTATCCATCAATATATTAGCTTGAACTACTGATGCTGAAGACTTGTCCAGAAGTATGACAAATAAGGTGGCCTTGAGGAGGGGCTGCTGAGCTTGCTGAGGTTGAGGCAAATCCCAGGAGCCTGGTGTTAAAGCCCTCATAGAGTTTAGAGTGATGGAAATATAAGAATACATAAGTGGCAGAGGCCGTCTGGAAACTCCCATCTTAACTGCCTCAAGTCTGTGTGTGGAACTGAGTGATGCACATGGACGTGTGAAGCCTCATTTAAATCGCACAGTAGCTGTGAACTTTAACCCCGGACGGAGGGTGTTTTGTTTTTTCCTCCAGACTACAGTCACTGATGTAGCCTTCTTTTTATTTCTGTGTTTTTAGTTAATTATTCTTTCAAATGAACCACTTGGGGTGAATTTGGGCCAATTGGAACGGTTTACCAAAACAATGCAGCACACCAGCATGAACTGTTGCACTCCATTTAAGATAAAAATGTTAATAAAATACAATACAAAATACACTTGGTCTTTTATATAATCCATCAGATCTTTTCTTTAAAGTTCTCATTTTGTTTTTGTGAGTACATTCAAAAAAATTGTATGACTTAAGAAAAATATTTAAATAATATTTATTTAGATGAGATTCAGATTTGTGATAAATTAGCCCGATTCAAGGATTTCTCTTGCAGAATAATGTTAACATCAGGGTTTATGTACATTAGGGTAGTTTTTTTTTTTTTTTTTTTTATTAATCCAACCTTCTGTTAATTTTCATCTGTTCCCCTTTTTATAAGGACTTTTTGAAAAGCCAAGAGTAATTATGGGTTTCTTGCTTTATTAAATAAAATGGAATCATGCATGGCTAATATAGGATTAACCTGTGATCTGTTGCAAGCAGTGAAGTAATTTCCTTGGCATGAGAGAGAACTGGAGAGAAAGAAACACATTTTATCCTAATTAAGTTTGACATAAGCCCCGAATGCTTGTTTACGCTCTGCTTGTACAAATTAGGGGAAAATAAAACTAATTGCAGCTATAATGGCGCCAACAGTCTAATATGACAAACAGAAATGCTTACTTTTGAAAAAGGGATTATTATAGTGAGTCGTGGAACATCGTTTTACTTGGAAAATCGAAGTAGCTTGGTTGGTGCACCTTGATGCTGACACTGATGGCTGAAATTCAGAAGTGAAACTAGTGATTTCTTCAAAGGAAAAATTGATTCTTACACATGGCAAAAAAAACTGAATGCAGTTCAGAGGTGCATATTTCAATTCTTCATTTTCCTCCTCTTCATTATCATCATCTTTTTCTTCCTCTCACTGCACTGCTTTAAAGAAATAAAGGCACATTCGATCATCAGAGTTTTGAGCAAAGTCAAATTTCAGCTAGGAAGCATAAACTATCATCAAACAGGTTCAGGCAACAACAAGAGAACCAATTAACCGGGAGTGGTGTTACAGGTGGGGGCTATAGACCACTGCTCGCTGCGTTTATCCCTCCTGACTGAGTTTCCTGTAGTTTAGCTCTCTGCTAGTGTCCTTGACATTACTGGTAGCCCACGATGGACCTGCAGCTCATTCAGGCTGTGCTGTCACAAGAAGGTTTGCTGTTTTTTAACAGTGTGGAGGAGATCACAGGAGACGGGTGGTTTTTCACCAGGAGAGCTAGACGGGGCCATAGAAGGGCATCAATCCAAGTTGCTTTATGTGAGGAGGAAGAAATTGCAGAAAATGACAGCTAGCGGGCAGCTCATGTGCACGTTTCTGACCAAACTGTCAGAATTGGACTCCATCAGAATGGCATGAGGGCCTGATGGTAGGACCTGAACTGGCAGTTCTTTCAGTGGCATCCCCTTTTACATTTGCTACAGCATCACCGGACTCTTCCACGTGGTTCAGAAGAGAGGGGTCTTAACAACACTTGGAAATAGAGCAGGGCGATATGGCCAAAAATATTTATCACGATATATATTTGAAAATTTGCGATAACGATATAACTGACGATATAATTGATGCGAGACAAAATACAACTCCACAACATTACTAGCGCAAAAAGACAACCTTCCATTTATTTTCACTTAAACAAGAAGCTGGTTTTTATGTACATTAAAGCTTTATAAAAATGTAACAGTGCAAATGCAAATTCCTTGCTGAAAGTTTAACCAAAAGGCATTTCCAGTAGAAATGGGCTGACATATCCTGAGCATAACCATGTATAATATCCACTGAAGTTAAAAAGAGGTGCTTTGCAACATTAAACTGCAGTGTGCAGTACGTATTTTTCGGACCATAAGGTGCACGGGATTATAAGGCACATTAAGCGAAACAAAGCAGTCAGATAAATCAAACTTTATTAAACTCATTCTTCTTGCTTCCTCCACTTCTGTACCTTTGATTCATTAATGTTGAATTCTCTGGCAGCTGCTCTATTCCCATGTTGTTGCAGTATATTAATGACTAACCTCGTATTGTGGATGGATTATCTCAGTTGTTCTCCTGACTGAAGTTTGGTCCGTTTACAGCATCCTGCTATGCGATTGCATTTGTCTCTAACTATCAGGAACCTTAACGTTAACTTTTATAAGTGGAAAAGTGTTAGTGTTCGTCCTCCAGCTTCACTGTTTATGTTATGCCAACATAGCTGTGTCGCTAGCGATCACGTAGCACATCATTATATACCAGCTAGCCCAACTTCAGTAACCCTAAAAACGTCACTGCTGTTTAGTTTCCTGTCTTCATTTATGTTGGAAGTGATAGCAGAGCTGTACGTTTGAATTTTTTCAGAAATCTCTCAGTCAGAACATGCAATATCATGCTTAGGTAACTAGCGAAACTAGCGAGCTAACTTCCGCTAGCTTCCTGCTAACTTCTAACTCCGTTAAATGTAATAAATTTAGTTTTCATGGATGCCTGGAAGTTAAACTTCATAGCTACACCTGATAAAGCAGCAATGCTGATCGTTTTATTAAAGATGAAAGAATTTAGACAGTTTTTAACTCTCAGTGATGCTGCAGTGTTCGTTTGACCTGAAACATACGGAGTTTAGGACCCAGATTACTCCCAGATTTAAGAGCATCTTACTCCAACAAATACGACAATAACGACAGCCGCTTGCATGTTCTGCAAAAAAATGTGCTTTGTCGTGTATCTGACGGACAAACACCAAACCAGTTCCACATCACTGAAGTTGCACCATTTTACAAACCAATTCTGGTTCATCTGTTTCACTCAACAATCGGCCATGTACGTATGAAAACAAAGGCACTGCGCATGCGCGTTTTACTCACATTCTATCGCGATTTTTCATTTTCCTATCGTTGCCTAACATTATACCGGTATTACCGTGAACGGTATAATATGGCCCAGCCCTATTGGGAAAGTTGTCTTGTTGGTGTTGTTGTATCTGTAGTACGCCTGTTGTTCTCTTAATTTGTTTTGAGCAGTGTGGTGTCTTTTCTTTCTTTCTTTTTTTTTTTTCCCCTTTAAGTAAGGAAGTAGGTTGGTGTGTTTGGTCATATTTGTAATTCTGTCTATTCTTTCTCAGGTTCTGATAACAATTTACTGGTTGGGTCGCAAGGCTCACCTGGACACATTGTACAATGGCCCTCAGCTTAATTTGAAGGCTTTTGAGGGCCTGTTGGGGCTGGCCTTGTCCAAGGTAATTTTTTATTTTTCTCTTTAAGTATTTAAAGATTGTATTACTTTATTTTTATACTTCTGTTAACCCTTCCTACTCCAGGCTCTAGATGAGGGTGGTGTACCTGTGAAAGACAGCAGCGATAGTTTGTGCCAAAATCCAGAAGAGGAATGTCAGTACAAAAATTACAGGCGAGGCAACTCTGCAGACAGCACCGACTCCTTTAACTCCCAGGCCCTGCACCCGAATGTTGAAGGTACATTTGTGATACAATGACTGGGGTGTGAAGGAATCTGTTTCGTTTCTGCTAAATATTTTGACACAGCACTGCAATTTGTGGAAAGATTATGGAGATTATAGCTGATGACGGCATTTTTTTTCCCCCTTTATTGCTGTCTTTTGTTTTTGAAATGTAACTCTGCTCATTAATTTTACACTAACTGCTTTTGAAACTTTTGCAAAAGTGAAACTTTTTTTTTTTTTTTTTATCCTTGTAAGATCAGCCTGAAACTGCTAAAGTGACAGAAATGTACCCCAAAAATGTGTTTTCACAAACTTATAATAACACATTTTTGGGGGATTCCATGTTAATACTGTTAATCGATGTCATTTTGGTGGATCAGCAAAGTTCTGACCTGCTGCTCTTTTATTCAAGTTTTTTTTTTTTTTTTTTTTTGGTCTGCAAGTGTTATGTCAGGCTCAGTGCATGTCAGTGATGGATTCTGCACTCTGGTGTGATAACTGTGTGTGTGTGATGGGAGAGGTTAAATACTTGCCCTGATACTCCCTAAAGGCTTGACTGTGTGACGGCTCAGTCATCCAGGAAAGGTTTTTTTTCTGATGTATAACCTTCCTTGTATTTTGATGAGGTTTAGTTCAGCTTTTGTCTTTCATACATGTTTTATTTTCCCCCATTTAAATGTATATTTTTGGGGTAATTTTTGTGTCTCTGTGATATCTAGGTTTTGGAGGCGACGCAGAAGCTGAGCAGGTATTCAAGATGGAAAACAAGCAGGTGACAGCTCATCAAAACAAAGGCTATGTCCCACTACTCAGACGAAAACAAGGACCAGAGGAGAATGGAAGTGGCTTCGCGAGTCAGTTTACCAGGTGCTCCAGACGTTTCTGTGACCAAATAAAAATTCCTCACAAACTGCTGCCTAACTTACCCGTAGGCGACCTTTCAAAAAATAGCTTTTATATTTCTAACTTCTTGCTTATTTTATGTGTGATATGAAGACGAGTGCATAATGTAAATGATTAAAAGAATAACATACTGCTGTCTTTATATGAAGCTGGAGTTCGGATTCCTTAAATATGAGCCCGAGTTCAGTCAGTGGAATACAGTTGGGTTGTTTTTCTCTCAGGCTCGGTTTGGATTGAATTTCACACTTGTCAGAACTGTTAAAGGCTGCTTGGTTTCCGACAGTTTGGAGTTTCTAATTTGCAGCTGAGTGCTTTTTCCTTCGCACTAAACCCTAATCCAAATCAATTAACAATATGAACAATGTCTGCATCCATTCATGGGCACAGCCATCACAAGTAGTCACTTTGGTATGACACAAACAAGGTGGTTATTGTTTTCAAGGTATTTAAGCTGTTCTTTGCCTGCTAGACTTGTTTAAAACGTCACTGTCAAGACTAATTGCCTATTTTATTTTTTTTAAGTGTCTGTTACAACTTAAATTATTCTTCTAAGGATTATTTTTGAGCTTGGATATTGTCACTTTTTAAAATTCCTTGTCAGTAAAGATCAGCTGGGTTCTCGAGTTTCACACTTGCTAGTGATTTTACTCACTTATCTTTTTAATGAACAAAGTGTAGCAGTGGCTGAGTGCTCGTGTGAGATGAGCACCAGACTTGGTAACACGTCACCACAAAGGGTCAGTTGGCAAGTGAACCTCTGCGTTCTCATGATAGCAGTTCCCAAACTATCAACACGGGTCATTTGCTATAAATTCTGATCCGATTTTTCTATGAGTAAATTACATTTTGTAGTCTTTGACAAGAGTGTTGGTTTAAATCATTGATGTGCAGTGACTTTTACAGAAGGGCAAGCAGAGATGTCATACATGTTAATCTGAAAGTGCTGGTGGAGCCAGCACCTGTTCAGTTTGCCTGTTTTATTAAATCAGACATGGCAGGAGCCATGTTCCCCCTCCATTAGCATTGCATTGCTTGCTAAAGAAGTGATTAAAATGATCTTTTATTGGATGCTGGTCAAGGGTATCAGTAAGAGAGAATTTATCATAAGTGCTTGTTTACTTGCTAATGCTAGCTGTTTCCACACAACAGGCAAATGGTAGCTGATCTCAAAAGCAACGAAAGCAGAGCCGCAGGCAGCTTGTCCTCAATTTGCAAAAAACAAGAAAAAGCTGCTTGTTTCCCTGCTCAGTCCACTGTTAACAGGACACAGACACACCCATAGACTAAAGACATGTTATAGATTTCATGGAAATTGAAGGCAAGTGGAGTTGTTCCCCCTCCAGATACTTTAGCCAACTGTGGCGACAAGATGGCAGTAATGTAAAGATGGAAGCAACTGGATGAAAGGTTTTGACAGAGTGCTGCTTGAGGTAAAAGGAGATTGCTTTCACTTGGTTTTAACTGATGCGTGGTGTTTTTGTTAGAACTCACAGGGAAAGCACAGTTTGCTTTGCTTGCCCTGATGGAACCTCTGTGCTTGAAACTATGTTCTTGTGCTAATTCATAGACTTGCCCTCTGTATTCTGCATTTGAAAGGCTCAGTTGTAGCACTTGGGTTATCACCATGTTGGCTATTAAAAGCCATGGTTGTCTATAAAGCGTATAGTTTATGGATGTTTTATACATGCATCACACAGCCTCAGCTAATAGGTACGAAGTAACTGACAAAAGTTTGCTTTATAGCATCCACTCTTTGAGAAGTTTTGAAACTAAGTTTTGAGGAGTGAAATTCTCCAAACTGGTTGACTTGTTTTTAATAAGACCTCCACAGTACAGTTGTCACAAAGGGAGACATCCTCTATAAAGGCCTACTCTGTTTATTAAGGCTGTCTTTAAAAAATAAAAAAAAAATGCTTTGTATCTTATTTTATTTAACATAAGCAATACCCTAAAATAAGCTAATAGGCCTCTCTGGCTTTTTATTAGCACTGTTTTTGTGGCATATTTAAGCTTAGGGTTTAAAATCTCACAATCTAACTACAGCACATGTGCTCACAGTTTGCCAGACACCAAAAGTTTGAATGCTTCAAAAAAGAATCACTAAAGCTGATGAAGATTTGAATGGGTACATGAAGCTGAAGATCAGGAATTTTTCATAGCGAGCGAATGGTTTAGTTTAGGTTTGTCTCCATTTATGTCCATAGTGATAGCAGAGCCATATGTTTTAGTTTTCCAGAAATCTCACAGTGAGAACGCAGGATATCATCTTTACATGGAAACTAGGAAGCTAACTTCAAACTCCATTAAATGTCATGAATCCACTCTGATACTTACTTTGAAACTGAGCGAATTTAGGACATCTTTAAGTCTCAGTGGTGCTGCAGTGTTTGAGCTTAGGAACCAAGAAGAGTTTTGTCACTGAAAAGAGCGAAATCGCTAATGACGTCAGACTTGAGAGGTCGATGGGCACGGACCCATCTTTGGAGTCAGGCTCACTCCAGGAACTGTAGTGTTAAACATTATTTTTGACTCCACGGGTTGTTGCTTGTGCCAGTCTTTTTTTTTTTTTTTTTTTTTTTTTTTTTTCCCCTGAAACTAAATATGGATGCAAATGCTCTGCTTTACTATTTACTTGGCCACAATAAAAAGCATGTTCACTGCATGAACAATGAAAGTAATTTTGTAAATCTAACAATATCCTCAAGAACTAAAGAGTGATTTGCTTTTAGGCATTAATCAAATGTCTGCTTGGTAAAATTTGGAGCCGCTTCCATTCAAGCTCATTCCAGCTGATTTATCTATGATCACTATTGGCTGTGGCTAAACGTAGATTTGGATATATCACTGTTTACTGCAGCACTGCAGATGCCCCTCCGTCTCCTCAATGCCACTTCACTATCTGTTCTCCTGAGTGTGCCACTGAAGAGCTTTTCCTGCAAGCTCTGTGTGAGGAAGACTCGGAGGGTGATTATACTGAGGCAGACCCAGTGCTAGACGACTTGCATTTTAGACGAATGCAGCAGACACTTCATCAGACATCTGCCAATCTGCATTATGACCGCTTCTTACCCCAATATTGGACACCTGAAGAGGAGGTTCGTGTACGCAGGATCTACCTTGGCTCCCAAAGACGTCCCTGGTATCATAAAATGCAGCGCCTGAGGTCTGTCTCTTTTTATCATTCAAAGCAGTGTTAACAAAGAAATATGCTTAAAACTAATACAAAACAATGGTAGAATTGCAGTATTGTACTACTTAAAGCTGGAAATAATTCATGGATTGCTTTGCAAAGCAGAAATAAAATAATGGCTGCCTTTACTGGCTTGAGCTTAGTTTTTACTTACATTAAACTCTAACATGAAGATGTGATGCTAAAATAACCAAAAGTGTGACGCAGTGGTGGATTTATATGGCAGCTGTAGCAAACTAAATATTAGTTTGCTAATCCCGTTTTTAATCCTTCATTGTAAGACCTGTGTCTATAAGGTCTGCTGCTAATTGTGTTGCACACATTTCATATATTTGCTGTTCTTTTCTTTGACTGTAGCCGTAAAGCCTTGGCTTTTGCAGAAGAGTTTGACGTTGACTTCGTATCTGGAGAGCCCCAGAAGCCTGAACACAAGCCTGAACTTTTGCAGCTGTCTTGAAGAGCCGTACATAACAAGCACACGATCATAACAATCCTAACCACAAACTGGATTGAAGCCTTTCCACACATTTACAAATATCCAGCTAATGAGAAGATGTTAAAACATGCACAGTTTTTCTCATTTATTGTATGAAATTATCAAGATCATTGTTTTGGTTTTTTTAAAACCACCCAAATGTTGTATCTGCCACATTGCTGAGTGATGCATTTGTTAGTTTGTTCACATTCTTTATAACATGAGCTGTGCCTTCAATTTATTTTTATTTTTTTTTCAGTTTACTGTGTGAATGTCATCGCTTTTGAAAAATAAAGTATGATGCCACAGGTCAAGAAACTGCGTGGAGTATTTTATATGCAGTACAAAAACATTTTGTCTGGTGTGTGTTAGTGTGTGTGAGATGGGTTTGAGTGGCTGTGGTCTTGAAGTCGTGTGTATTACAAAAACATGGTCTCATTCATACAGCACCTCTTTGTGTTTTGTGGTCTAACCTCTTATCCTGACCACTTTTTTTTTTTTTTTTTAATTTATGTTATGCAGCATGTTGCTGGATGCTTTATCAAACCAGGTCCACTACATGTAGGCACACAATGTTCTTCAGTCTTCATATCTGTTTCTCTGGTTCTTTAGAGCCAGTCAAACCCAGGTCAAGCCTGAGAGACCAGTTCAGGTCAATCCTGGCTGGATTTGGTAAGTTCCAAAGTTTTAAACATAAAATCGTAGCAAAAATGTTTGAGGCCGCTTTGACGTGACTGCTTTAGTGCTGCTTCATCCAGGTATGCTTTTGTTTGCATTCAGGTTGTAAAGAACCAAAATAATGCCACCAGAATAGTTTCCCTTTTCATGAAGGTGGAGCGTGTGGTGCACATCACCTCTATTAATTTTCTGGGCACAGGCTTGACAGTGGAATTTATGACAGGACTGTTTGTAATCAGTCTTGGTTCCTCCCATCAGATTATGTCATTGTTTTGATAGACCACCTTCTAAATGCTGCTGTAAGTTATTTGAATGTCATGTATGACATCCTCTGTTGCCCAGAGCAGTGTTATTACCTGTTATGAGTCATGACTGTTGTGTTATCCAGACAGCAACATCTGTTACTTTTTTTTTTTTTTTTTTTTTTTTTTTCTCAATACTTTTGCATTGCTTGACTGGCATGCTACATTCGTGCTCGCACTTCGCTGAGGATTCTGTCATTTCATTGCAGAATGTGCTGCTACAGCTGGCAGAACTGCACCCTGTTGTGTATACATGTGTAAGCGTGTGCTGTGTGTGCGTGCGTGTGCATGCAAGCAATGTGGCTGTTATCATGCATACCCTGCTACGTGGTGCTCAGAAGTGTCACTTTCATGCAATATGAAGCTGCAGTGTAATCATATGTCATCCATCATTGTTTAAGTGCCTTGCCTCCCGTGTGTCTGAACCAGGAGCAAATCTCTCAGTGACATCCCCATGGTGTACCCTGTGCGAAAGGCTCCTGATGCAAACACTAGTCATGATGAAAGTCAGGACACCGGATTGACAAGACTGTGGAATCAAGACAACAGAAGGAAGTGTAGCGTTGCTGCCAAGGATGCCGAAGCTCAGTGGCAGGATGTAAGTTGATGCATAAATGCTGACACAGCAATATTTTTCACGGTCCGTTTGGTGTTTTGAAGCTTTTGAGCATTTTTGTCATCAGATGGTAATTGTAGATCTTCACATTTTGCTTTTTCTGCACATTTAAATGACTCGTCTTTCGTATTCTTATAAGTTGAAATTTAAAGCTTATTTTTGACATTTCATATTACAAATTCAAGATTCGCTAAATTAGACACTTGTTGTAAGAGAATGGCAAATGGAGTAAGAATATTGACAGCAGCTCCTGAGTTGGGAAGGTCCTCGGGTACTAAGGAGAAACCTGAGAGGTAAGAAGGTGGGGCATGACATTAATAGAATAAATAAATAAAAAAACAGCCTGTAGAGCAGTAATAGAATAAAAATCAACTTTATTTTCATTGGACACGTTACAAGTGCAAGGCAACGAAATGCAGTTTGCATCCATCTAGAAAGTGGTTTTAGCAATAATATGGTCGTCTTGCTCCTGAAATTTGGATAAATCATCTCTTAAAAAGTGGAAAATAGTTGAATGTTTAGAGATCAAAAAACTCCGTGTGTTAAGAGCATATCTGAATATACTCATGCTGGTTAATAGTTACTGTATTTGTAAACCAAGAATGCAGATGTGGTCTAAATTGAAGTGGCTTTTTGGGGGGGTACTTTTTGATAAGTACACAGGCAGTGGTGTAGTTGGTTGATGTTGTGCATTTCTTTCAGGACTTGAAAAAGTGGAAAACCCGTCGTAGGAGCACAAAGTCTGAACTTCGAACTAAATCACAAGACAGAGAGCATGTAATGGATAAGATGATCAACGGGTCTGTGACAACTATTGAGAAGAATGAAGCAAAACTAAAGTATGTTTGTGCTACAATTGGTTTTTAAAAAGAATAAATTCTTAAATATTTTTAAACAATGCCTAATGTACAGCTATTTGCAGTGGCATGAAAGAATTTTTTTACTCTTTATTCATTTATCTTTGGCTTATTTGTTTCAGATCATCGATCAGATAATAATAATATTAGACAAAGATGACCTGAATAAACACAAGGTTTTTTTTTAATAATTTAATTTATTAAGGGCAGAAAGCTATCATAGCAAAGCTGGCCCTGTGTGGAAAAAGTAAATCATGAATTGTGATTAATCGCATTTATTTCAGAAAGCAGATTTCAGTTTCACTGAACTGGGCTGTTGCTGCTTCAGGACATGGATGACTTGCTGTAATTGATAGAACCATGAATTCTGCTCTCTACCAGAAGATCCTGAAGCAGGATGTCCGACCATCAGAACTCAAAACCACTTGGGTTATGCAGCAGGACAGTGATCCAGACATACCAGCAAGTCCACCTCTGAATGGCTCAAAAAACCAAAACAAACCATGAAGCTTTAGGAGTGGCCTAGTCAAAGTTCATTCTTAAATAATATTAAACAGGACAAAAATCCTCCAGTGTGACTGAATGAAACTTATTTTGCAAAGATGAGTGGGCAGCAATGTGAAGGACCCTTTGCCAGTTATCACAAATACTTTATTGCAGCTCTTGCTGTCAAGGGCGGAACAACCAGTTAATAGATTTAGGGGGCAACTACTTTTTCCACACAGAGCCAAGTAGGCTTGGATAACTTTTCATTTAACCTTAATTCATTTTATTCATACTCTGCTTATATTTGTCTTATATTAATATTTGTTTGATATGAAACATTTCACATATGCAAGAAATCAAGAGGTCAAATACAGTTTCACAGCACTGTACCTTTTTATAACTGTATATATACTCGTGAGTTGTGATGCCTGTCCTTCCTTCATGTTTTCTGCTACCTGTAATCCTTCGGTTACTCTTCCCCTGCATATTAATACCCCAGATACCAGCAGTCACCTTGGACCAGGAACACAGCGCCTCGTCCTTACTCAACAACTTCTCCATCAAAATCAAGCTCTGATCTCCGGCCACATACTCGAGCTCTGCTGGCCCGCAGCTATGCCACCGAGGCACCTTTCAGCCCCACGGTTCCTCTTAGCTCCCAGAGCTCAACCCATGCTCAAGTAGGTTTACACTATTGAGTTTTACCTCCCTGATGTTAATGAGCACCACACACTGTTTTAATAATGGGATTAAAAATGCTTATGATTTTAAAAAATTTCTTGAGTACAGCTGAGTTGTGAAAAGTGTTATAACCTATTAGGTGTTTTTATTATATTGCCAGATGGCATAACTGTTCTCATTGTTGGCCCTTTCCTCTCAGGGTGGAGCAGTGGTTGTCCCTGATGGAAAAGTCTTGGGAGAGGAGATCCACTTTGCCTCCACGGCTTTAGATGAAGCAAGAGTTGGCATGCCTTCTCTAGGCTTTCCTGTGATCTCTCAAACCCAAGTGAAATCCCAGAGCAGCACAGCTCCTTTCCAGTCCACCTGTGAACTTTCCCAGCCACAAAATGGCCTTACAAACCAAATCTCCACTCATTTTACAGCTTTACAGCTGAACGAGACCACAAATTCTAAAAGCAACAAAAGTCCCACTTTATCCATGTCTAGTGAACGAAAAGCATTTTTTTATGTTCATCCGGAGCTTAAAACTGCTGGTGAGGATTTATCGCATCAGAACGACAACTCTCAGGAAGACGGACAGAAGTCCTCTTGGCAAGCAGCAGCAGAGCAAAGCACGGCCCCGCAGACTCCAGGCGTCTACAAGTTCTTGCCCAGAACTGTTTCCTGGTCTGGCTCAGCCAGCCTTCCCCGTGGTTACCGTCGGTCTGAGGGCTCATCCCGTCTCTCTTCTGCTATCACAGCCAGACCCTTTGGGACCAAGCAGTCCAGAGTGTCATCACTGCCCAGGATGTACAATGTGAGTTCACTGGTTGCTGCGTCTGTGGCCCTGTTGCTCTTTAAAAAGATTGGTTTTATCACACCGTATCCATTTAACTGCATTAATCCAGCCTAACACCCATCTTCCTCCTCAGCTGACTCAGTTTAAATATTAACAATGTCACTGTCAAACCTGCAATTCATTCAGGTTTTTGATCAAGCTTAAAAACCATGTTTGGGCAATTATAAGAGCTGAAAATGCTTATGGTGATGAACATGGATGCCAGGAAACCTTGGGTCTAAATCCAAACTTTAAAAAAAAAAGTGTTATTTAATTTTTTGCTTAACAGAAAAACATGTCGTTCTGACATTATTTTACAGTCAGCCTGTTATTTTTCTGGCTAAATTGCATTTTAGTGTCTGACGTGGTGTACAGGGATTTGTTAAGACAGCCTAATAAGCTTAAGTAAGTTGGTGTAATGAGAGCATTGTGTATGTATGTGTCTGTCTGTGCACACTGTTTGAGCTAACTTGTTACCTTTTGTTTTGATTGCCTTCCTCATTAATAAAAGAAGTGCTGCTGCACTGCGGAGTTCATTCCCAGATTACACATTTCTCACGAATCTGCTGGTTTTACACATTTTTAAGGCCCTACTTTAACATTTCAGCGCTGCAGATTCTGAGCACATCTTGTTTTTCTTCATCTCCAGGTAGATGACAATCAGGGTGTGCTGCTGAACAGTGAGAGAGAGGATTCTCCATCTTCACCATCTCTGAAAAGACAGACTGCGACCGCCCAGCTGAGCGGTCCGTATCAGACCAACCAGGGGAAGCAGACTGGTGCAGGACAGGAAGAGCAAGTGACTAGCTCCAATCTTTCCAGCCAGACCTCCTTTCAGAGCAGTGGCTATTACTATCGACCCTCCATTCAAAGCCAGATACTGCCTCAACCTTATTCAAATCTGCAGTCTCGTCAAAATAGAGGCTTGACCTTCTCAGCTGATGGAAGCACAGATCTTCCAAAGGTATGCTGGAGTATTTTTGAACTTGTAAGATCATATCAAATCAATGGCATTTATGTGATTACCCACTGCTCTGTAGAAAAAATGAATGAAACAAACTCCTATAAAAGTTTGCTGCCCTATGGCCAAGTCTCACTTGGAAATGAGATTTAAATCTCAATTAAACTTTTCACCTGGATAAATAAAGGATGAGGAGGATGATAATATAAAATCAGATTTAAACTGGCTGGATCTGGACCAGTTCTAGAGCTGCTGCCATTTTCAAATCACTCCCTCAACGTCACTTTCTGACCCCCTGCAGTTATTGTGTAGTTACACTATGGACCCCAGACTTGTGCAGAGAGCAAACATCAGCTTCTGTATCGAATGTACTTGACTTTCATGAACCTGGGCTACAGTGAAAGCTAACAGCAGTTTTCAGTGGAAAAATCCAGTTTCCACTCTCAAAGTGCATTAGTTCAGGGGCCTGACCAGCTGCATGTGTGCGGCTCTTTTGTTTCTTTGGTTTTCTTTTTGTTGTTGTTTTTGTTTTGTTTTTTCACTGTCCCAGAGCTAGAGCATTGACAGTCTGCTCCTGGGGGTTTCCTCAATCTTTGTCCAAGTTGGAAGGTCACAATTTTACACTAGACAATGAAGCCAATGCAGAAACATCTTAAACCTGCATTACATGTGAAAGCCACCAGGTGGCAAAAGCTGTGGTTGCAGAAAGACTTTTGGTCCTATAGATGTCTGGGAAAGCAGCTTTCTGTCTTTACCTCTGTAAACAGTTTCCTGCGGAGTTTTTGACCCAAAATTAGTTTGACTTATTTTGGGTCGTCTTGGGAGGAAAAAAATGTTTAAAAAATTGAGAATTATCTGTGGTATGATTATTGGCTAATGACTTGTTTGACAGGTTGCACACTTGTGCACTTTCCTCTTTGCATCTATCCAAAAAACAACGGTGAGACTGCTCATCCCAAGGCTTTAAAATGGGGCTTGATGGGATGTAGAGAACAGCCATGATGGCTACATCCGTCTTTTATATCATGAAATTAGACACTTGGAGAGGGATCGTAAGGTGTAATGAATGATTGTTCTCATTAAATAAGCTCAGTGACGACCAGAAAATTAACATTTTGGAATATTGGGAAATGTTTATGTTCAGACATTTTGACTTGTAGACTGGTGTCATTTATATCATTAGATAAGGTTAAATGGTGTTGTCATGACAACTTCTGAGGTCACCCCCCTTACTTTTTATTTTTATTTTTTTATTTTTATTTTTTAATTACCATTCACTACAGTGTTTCAAACTTAAAGCAGCATTAATATGGCATTTCTGACCGTAACTGGTCATTCAGTTTATCCCTTCCTTACTATATTTGTGTAGCGGGCCACTCAAGTCTCTAATTTCCACTAGGAAGCATTCGACATTAGATCACACGGTGTCACCTTTACGTGTGTGTGTGTGTGTGTGTGTGTGTGTGTGTGTGTTTTTTTTCCGTTTCCAGGTGGATCACAGTGACATGAGAGTGAGCCTTACTCTTAAACCCAACAGTCTAGCTGACTTTGGTTTCCATACTCACTGGGACTCGACGGGGGTGAGAGTTAAGCTCATTCAGCCCGGTAAGACTCTTGTTAAATGTAACTCTGGAGTGCTGAAGTTTTGTCACAAGAACAGAACGTTACATTTAGCATCTTTGTGTGAGACAGGAACAAGTCAGTGACAGATGTTTTCTTTTTTGCTTTTTATAGAGGAAATTTGCTCTCACAGGTTAGCGCTTAGAGAATAAAACGGTAACAGATGACACTGACAGTTCAGGTCACAGACTAAAAAGGCATCAAATTTGTTAGTGGGTCGATTTTTGTTATGAGGGAAATTGTATGCAGCAGAAGGGGAAGAGTGCAGAATTTCAAAGCTATTTTTTATTCTGGTGGGGGGGGAGAGATGTCAAAACGGCTACATTTTGATTATGTTTTCTGAACATGGTAATTATGTATACGGTTACTTGTAGGGAAGAGAAAATTTAACCTAGGAGTTTTACAGTATTTGAGGGCTTCTGAGCATCAAACTACCAAAGTGATTTAAAACGCAACCATGAATAATGAATTGGACATGAGAGAGGTGTCACTTACTCGCTGCTTAGTGGCCCACTTTCAGATAGGAACAGTTCCTACTGTGTTTCTCACTTCATGCTAAGCAAATAATTTCTGAATTGGCACTTTCGTTTTTTCATGTTATGCCATACTCGTTTTCATCTTTCTTCATTTCTTCCCTCAGGCAGTCCAGCCGAGCTCTGCCAGCTGCGTGTCGACGACGAGATCGTGGCCGTCGATGGAGCTGCGGTGGCACACATGAACTCAGACCAGTGGAGGGATAAAATGTCATCTGCCCTGCAAACCGGCAGTTTGACCATGGACATTCGGCGCTATGGCAACAAGGGTAGGATATTGAGTAAAAGCGGCTCTGTTTTACCACTTCCTGAAATTATTAGCGTGGTCTTAGAGTTGATAGCTAGTTGTTTTTAATTAGATTGGAGCACCGGCGAGGGGACTCATCACAGCCAGCCAGGCCAGAGCAGGGTGACCCTCAATCTGACTGCTGCTTCTTCGCCTGTCCTGATAGGGTGCCCTGATCACCATGCCAACAGTGCTGCCTTTCCAGACACACAAGTCACACAAGGGTTCAAAAGCAATGGGCACACAGACAACGTGAGCACTATTTTAGCAGCTATCACAGCAATTTAAAAAAAAAAAAAATGATCAAAGCTCTTCTTATAGTTTGTGGTGTCTTTTTTTTTTTTTTTTTTCACCTGCATAGGTGATGCAGGGTAAAGTCATGGGTGGAGAACTTTGTGAGACACATGGGACAACCAGAAATAAAGGTAACACCAAGCATAAAGTGTGTAATCGCAGTGATATTTTAAAAAAACACTTCCTCTAAAAATAACTCGGGTGTAATATGTGTAATTTCTCACTTTGTCCACCCTTCCTCTTCATGTAGATTGTAGTACTATTATTAGAAAAAATCAGAAAAGGAGGGCAGAATTTTTCAGGCAGCAAGGTAAAATGGCAGTTTGAACTTCATGTGAAGCGGCTTCGGTGGCTGGTGCTTGGCTTGGTTTGAATTGTCATTAGAATTAAATACGCATTTTTAGTATGCTTGTTTTTTTTTTTTTTTTTTTTAAAGAATATTTAGGAGACGCTAATTATAAGGAATCAAAAGATGCATGGTGATTAGCTGATTGCCTTTTACTAGATAACCACTGTGATAACATCAGTCTATTATACTTTATAGCAGTGCTTTAATCAGAGCAGCGTAACCACAAATTACACCAAAGTAAATCAGCTATTAAAGGATTTCTATAAATTGCTGTTCGTTGTACAGTTTGTTCATGAAAAATCGCAGAAGAACTGAGGGCAGGGGCGCAGACTGTACTGCTTTTCACAGTGATTGGCCAATTTTAACCAAACAGCCACAGAGATACGGCACTGATCATGTCCAAAATATAGAGACCACAATAAATATAAGCCTATATTAAGATGATCTCCTCTCATTTCTCAGTTTTTGCATTGATTTCCTCTTAGTTCCTATCAGGTGCAGGAAGGGGTCAGGAATTTGAGGCATTTAACAAAATGACAATGATGCAGCTTTGCAGCCATCATCTTGAAGTCATTGCAGATGAATAGTTATGTAACAGGTTTTCCAGGACCGCATAAAGTCCTGTGGAAAGCCCCATGATTCAGTAGCTTAGAATCATCTTAAGCAGCAAAAACTTGAATTCATCGTTTTGGGGATGATATTGGTCTCTCAAATCATTGTGGATGAACATTGGTTCAGTTCACTTAAGTATGAAGGCGTTTGTTTATGCAGAGGTCCCTCAAGGTCTGACCACAGCCTCTCAATCAAGTTAAGATCTGGACTTTGACCAGGCCTTTGCAACACTTCTTTGGCCGTGGTCTCATATTTGACTCTAGAAGAGTTGAGTGAACTCGTTGACTGCGAGGTGCTCAGCTCCCGTGGTTGAAAAACAAGACCAGCACGCCATCCTTCTGTGCTGATGTGCTTGTGTGTTTTCATGCGTTTAGTTTTCACCAAATGTTACACTGTGCATTGTTGCCAGACATCTCCACTTTGGTCTTGTCTGTCCAAAAGACATTGTTCCACAAATCGTGCACTTTGTTCAGATGCAGCTTTGCAAACCTTTGGAAGCTTTGCTCTTAGAGAGGAGAGCATTTCTCCTGGCAGCTCCTGTAGAGTCTGAAGATGCATCTCTTGGGCTTTTTGCATTTTCTCGGAGCATTGCACGGTCTGACCTTGGGGTGAATTCACTGGGATGTTCACTTCTGGGGAAATGATGGCATTGTGTTAGCACACTTCAGTGCTCCAGACCTGCAAACTGCCAAAACTTCTGCTTCTGTAAAGGTGCTCACACGTGCTGGTTATCTGTCAAACAAGTGCAGTTGATCACCAACATCTGCTGCTGCTGACCTTTTCCTAGTTTTTTATAGGTCTGTATGTAGTCCTATGAAAGTTTTTAAACTTTTTTTTTTAACCCCCCCCCCCCCTTTCATATAACTATGTGATGTCTGTTTTGTTTAAGCTTACCATTATATTTTATGGCAGCTTCTATACTTTAATCATATACCAAAGGTAAATGGTAAATGGCCTGCATTTGTATAGCGCTTTACTCAGTCCTTAAGGACCCCAAAGCGCTTTGCACTACATTCAGTCATTCACCCATTCACACACACATTCACACACTGGTGACGGCAAGCTACATTGTAGCCACAGCTGCCCTGGGGTGCACTGACAGAGGCGAGGCTGCCGGACACTGGCGCCACCAGGCCCTCTTACCACGACCAGTAGGCAAACACGGGGTTAGTATCTTGCCCAAAGATATTTGTCATGCAGCCAGGAGGCAGCCTGGGATCAAACCACCGACCTTCTGGTCAGTGGCTGACCTGCTCTGCCACCTGAGCTACAGCCACCCATGGTACATCATGATGGTTCTTTTAAATATATCGAGAGTACTTCCTCACTCATATGTCCCTTCAGCAACCTGCAACCTCTCTCCTGGCTCCTCTCTCCTTGAGATGCATTTTGGAAATTAAGGCATCCCTAAATAATGACACACTGGAATTGATTTCAGACAGGAGGCGGAGGAGATGAGGAGGCACAAAACAGAGAAATGAGAAGAGCCCACTGTGTGCAACGGTTCTTTATGTTGTTTTCATTGTTTGATCAGTAACTTTCTGGCACGAAGACTGATATCCTCTGCTGTCCTTTGTGGTTGTTGATGATTCTGTGTGTCCTACGATGGCTTTTCTCTTCAGGCTGTGCAGGATTCAGCTCGTGGGTGTACTTATGTGGTAAATATTTGCACTGTGTGTAGCTGCTGTTGCGATGCTAAAGACCCACTGTGTGTCATGCTGCATCATCAAGCAAACACATCAAATTTGTACTTGCTTTACCGCACACTGTGATACCTTTCTTGCATTTACAAGTTCTTGAGGCTTTGTTCTGCAGCAGCTTTTTCAGAATTTGCAGTGCGGCATCTTTAGCTGGGGATACATTAGCAGAATAGTGTGCTGAATTTTGATAAACTGTCGACATGTTGGCCCTGATCATTGGAGAGTGATGATCCTGAATGAGTGGTGAGAAGTGTTTAATTCAGTCCTACTGGTAAGTCTTCAGTGACCGGTTGGTTTTTTTTTTTGGTTTTTTTTATATAGCTTGTCTGGGATTGGCCAGATGAAGGCCTCTAGCAGAGCTTTCCTGACTGAAGCAGGAACAAAATCAAATATCCACTACATTTTTCTCCAGTCTTCCTTAATCTTCTAATGTGTCCCCAGTAATTGCGTCTGTTTAGACCTGCATGATGCTACTCTACTCTAGGAAAAAACAAAACACTAAACAGGTCCTAAACTATTATTCTCTCTCACAGGAGGGTCAGAATCTGCGATATCTGATGTAAGTTTCTGTACTATTTGATTAAAGGATGTGCACAGTCAGAAATATGTCACCTGCGTGTGTTTAAAGAGTTGATGTACTGCAGTGTGATCACGTTTGAACTTACAGTCTGTCTGTGCATCACCAGCTCCAGGTGCCATCGCTCAGCCCCCCCTCATCCAGCTGGTCTTGGGACCTTGAGGAGGATCGCAGGAGACAGGAGAAGTGGCAGGAAGAACAGGAGCGCCTCCTACAGGTGAAGCCTCTTTCAAACAGAACTAAGGAGCATATGCTTGAAGTTCAGTTCAATTTTATTAAAGTGCTCTGGTGTTTTTGGATTTGTTTTTAGGAGAAATATCAGCGGGACCAGGAGAGGCTGGAGGCAGAGTGGCGAAGAGACCAACGAGATGTAATAGACCCCAAGAATTCAGGGGTAATGTCGCTTTCATTTTACAGCAGTTTTTATAATAGTTTTTTCCTTAATAAGGCACCAAAGAAGGGAAGTTTTTTTTTTTTTTTTTTTTTTTAAAGATCCTAATGTATGACATTTTACTACATTTTGAGATTACACTGGTTACACTATAATGTTGCATTTTCAGTCAGCAGCTCTGACACTGACACCGCACTGAATTATTTTGCTCACTTTTATCAGTGTTATATTGTTTTTCTTTCTCTAAATACTCTACACGTACAATATTCATGTTTCAGAGCCAGAAAACCTTTGAGGTGACCTCTGGTGATGTGGGCCTCGCCAGGACCCAGCAGCAAGAGAATGCAATGCCGAAGAAAACCAGAGAAGAAGAGCAGAGCACTGATGGAGAAAAGCTGAAAGAGTTGTTGGGGCCAAAACGGCAAAGTAATGCACACGAAGTGCAGAATGAGATGGTTGCCCAACAAGACTGGTAAATAAAGCTTTGCTTCTTTCTTAATGCTGCTCTTATCCATGTGGTACAAAGAGCATGTTTATTACAAAGAGTCTCATCTGCAAAACATTCTAAAGCATTTTTTAATCATCATCACTGCTGTTTCTGCTGTGCCTCCTGTTGCTTTTGCTGGGCCTTATTTCTGCTAATGCTGTACCTAAGGGCTGATGGCTCATGTGGCTTTGCTCAGCTGTCCCCTGCACACAGGTCAGATCAAGCCTGGTCCAATTTCCACTGTATTTGTAGTTTTAGTCACGCAGGTCCAGGTTTTGCACACCACTTCAGTGATTTTTGTAAATTAAGCTATTATAAAGGTAGATAATTGTTTGTTTTTTTCTTTTAGAGAAAAACACTTTTAACAAATGCTTGATTTATGACTCAAAGCACAATTTCTTAAAAGAAATAAAAGAAAATCACATCAAAATATTGTGGACTTGAATTAAAAATTGCTCTCAGGGTTGAATAATGCAGACTTTCTTGTTCCCATAGGACAAAGTCCTTGTCTTCCCCAGTATTAGCTGGGCCTCACAAGTATTCTAGAGGTGAGTTTAGCTCTTCCTCTTATATTATCCATTTCTGTGTTGGAGATGTACTTCTCTAACCCGTTCAACGTGCTTTTGTTCAGGGGATCAGAGTAAAAGAAAAGGACTGTCTGTGGCCAAGGCTGAGAAAGAAAGGCAGCAGATTTTAGAGGAGATGAAGAAAAGGACTCAGCTTCTGACTGACAACAGCTGGATACGTCAGCGCAGCAGCAGCTTTTACAAGGATCCCATGATTGTTGGGCTTCCTCTGAAAAGGTGAGACCTCAGCCAAGCTGCATTTAAGATTGGACTCATTGCCCAATGGCCTGTTTTTCAGTCCGTGTGTTTCCAATTGTTCTTCTACTACTGTGATTTCTTACCTGCAGATATGACTCTCTGGATAATCTTGATAATTTGCGTCAGCCCCAATCCTCAATCTATAGTTACCCTCGACCACACTCGGCTGCTGCAGGTTACGTTACACCGAGTAGGAATGCCTCTTCGCGATACAGCACTGGATCAGTATTATCCCTGAGAAATCCTTACATACAGTCCTGTCATCAGGCCAGGTACACATCTATGTAAACTACAAGCTTTCATCTCTTGTACATGTACTTAAAAAAAAAAAAAAAAAGGTCTTTACAGACATTTTTGGCCTTACTTGGTTACCATTTGCCTGCCCCAGGATGGTCAATGGCAGGAGGAATTGCTCTGTCTGTGGGCGTATCCTTGGTAGTAGACCAGCTATGGTCATAGAGGCTCTTAGTCTCTACTTCCACCTTGGCTGTTTTCAGGTGAGAGGGTTTACCTGGGTTAAGGTGCAGTCACAATAGCTCCAATACCTGCAAATAGCTGCAACTGCTCCTCATCTCTAAGGAAACTATTCCATTTTTGACATGAGGTCCTTCAGTTTTTTATAGTTAAAATGTGATCAGAGTTCATGGTTGGCCAATAGAAACACGGAACTTATTTTCTTATAGTTCAGTCACTTAAACTCTGAACGCAACAACAATGGAACAACAACAAATGGAAACGGCAAATGATGCACAAAACACATGATGACTTATTAGCAATAATTTCTGTGAATCTGCATACAATGCTGCAGAATCTGTAGGCAAGAGACAAGAAAGCTGCCCCTGCAAGACAAGAGACTTGGTCCTGATTTCTTATGTGTTGACCAAAGTTCTCATAATTTTGGAACTTTAAAGTTCAATACTGCCGGAGTGTAGGATTTCCACCACAGTAGTGGATCTATTTTAATTTTTTTCTTATTTTCTGCCCTATGGTAGATGCACATATTTTATTTTATATTTTTCTAAAGAGGTAAAGTTTCGGACTTAGATATGCATACATGTGCAAGTTATCCCTGTGAGCTAAATGCTCAGACTCCTCTAAACTTTAGATTTATGACCCCTTTTTTTCTAATCTATGATCTCATCTGGGTATCTATCATCTATATGATAGATATATGATAGATTTATGATAGATATTATGATATGATAAAAGGTATATCTTAATATGGTGATATCAAGCACACAGCTCTGGCTTAACAGAAGCCATACCCATCTGCTGTTTGAATCTGTTTGCGAGGGACAGCCTATCAGAAGAAAGTTGATTTAAAGGGAGAGGCGCTAAAATGACGTGTTTTATGCAGAGGCCTAATATGTACATGACTTATACAAATTTTCAGTTCTACTCAAATTTTCAGTTTTTATTCTTGCGCCCTACTTAACATAACAGGTCCCAGTTAAAATGAACATTTAAGAGAAGAAAAACATACACCCAGTATAACTGAACCCTGTATGTGTTTTGGGGGTTAATTCTGAACAAAATTTTAGGGTTGAGACTAATGTGACTGCAACTTGCTTTGTGAGGTTGGCAGGAGTCTCATGTCTGTGGTCTGTTTTCCAATCATAGTTATCAGTTTGCATCTGCTAGGAGGAGTGTTTCTATCACTTTCATGAATCTATTTTCATTAGCCAGTCTGTCTCTTTGTCTGTGAAGCTTCTGGGGGTGGTGGTCAAGCCCACTGTTATGTTTGTCATTATTTTCTCAGTTACTTATTATGCGCATAGTGGAAGAAGCCAACCTGCTGTCCTGCTTTGCTTTTAGATCCTTGCTGTGAAAGTCTCACTGGCAGGGGACCCCTAGATTTAGCTGGCCTTGGTTCATTAGCATGTAGATGTAAAAGCAATTTCACTTCTGCCTCCCTGTAAGTCACAGATGCACATCACACTTGTTGTGATATTTATATGCTGTGGGGTTTTTACGCAAAACAAAGCTTGGTTATCCTGTGCTCGGGTGGCGGACCGTCTGGTGAAATAATTTAGACGCTAAAGACCCACGTCACAGCTCGGCTGGATTTGTCTTAGATGGTCCCTGAATCCTTTCTCACTTCCCCGTCCTCCCCTCAGTGCGTGGGCTGCCATCAACATCTCGGAGGAAGAGAGAATGGAGCCCAGGTTCAAATCCGAAACAGGAAGCCCTTCTGTGAACGCTGCTATTTCCAACTCAGGTGTAAGTATTGGTCATTGTGAGACATGAACATCACACTTTAGTTTCTGTCCCTCTATTAACCTTCCAGATTGCTTTTTCATTTTTTTTAACATTGCATTATGTATGACTTAGTCTATAAAATCATTTTTTGTTTGATTATTGTTCTGTAGAAAAACTGGAATTATTACCCATCACTCACTGAAAGCTAACTTTTCTTATAATACTTTAAAATGTGTTTAAGATGTCACATATTTACACCTTTAAAAACTTGTTTTTCAAGGTACCATGTTTACTTGCATTTTAGTCACCCCCATGTGAGCAGCTTGCTGTACTCCAGATTGAAGAGTAAATACAGTGGCATGGGGGTCTCTGAGCAAAGCTATGCTGTACAGAGGAAATCGCAGCCAATTCACAGCTTCTACTTCCTGAGCATCGGTAAAACTTTATATAGAGTTTTGGCAAAGTAGAACCTATACTTCTGTTTTTTTTTTTTTTGTAAATGACATAAGTGGTGCCTCGTTTGACCACCTTTCTCCTGCTAATTTATTTCCAAGTTAGATTTAATATATGAAATAAAGATATGATGGGAACTGTTTGATTTACGCCTTCATCTTAATGCTAGTGTCTTCAGATCCGTGTGCCGTGTTAAAATTATCAGCTATTTCTTGAGGCTATTCGTGTAACTCTGGTATGGAAATGAATTTTAACGTGTACTGAAGCACTTTCTGTTCTGTTGTAATGTCACTGAATACACACTGGGGTAAATCTCGTGTGTGTGTGTGTGTGTGTGTGTGTGTGTGTGTGTGTGTGTAATGTATGACTGTCTCACATACAAATCAGCCTCTTAATTGAAATGTCTTTGTAAATAAAGTGGACTGAACATATACAAGTGTTGTTGTTCATTTGTATACCACATGGTGGCAGCATTGATCTCACTTTGATCTAATTGTCACTGTAGAAGAAATGACTTCACAGTTGACTGTCTTTACTTGTTGGTGAACATACTGACTGTTCACGTAATGCAATGACCAGTGCACCTTTATTACTGGACGTACTAATGTCCTAACTGGAGTAAAGTGTCATCAATAAACGAAAGAAGCAGAACATTTACACAACGTGTTTCACATTGGTAAAAGAAATTTGGAAGAAGGAACAAATTGAAAGCCTTCGCCCAGCCGGATACTGGATGGTGTTGCACCTTTAGTCGATGATGAGGTAATAGAAAGCAGTCCAGTCATTTCTGTTTTTAAAAACAACAAAAAACCCCAAAACATCAAAAAAGCCAAGTACATCGTCACTGCTTTCTTAGTAATTCAGAGGGTAAGTAGCAGCCAGGTGCTGCTAATAAAAAAAACCAAAAAAAACCCCACTTGATTTAATTGATCATTGGGAAGTGTGAGTGCTTCTGTAAAAGCATAAGCTTTGCTGGTTTGGACTATTTAGATTTGTTAACACAATGCAGCAAAATTCCCAGGAGTGAGCACCCTGCAAACCAAACCAAAGGAAAAACAAAGCTACATCTCAGACTACACGCGCAGTCAGCACACTGATTATTGAACTTCCTGACAATACAATTAGAAAAAGACTAAAATATGGCTTGTCTGGAAGAGTTGCCAGGATGAAGCCTCTTCTAAAAACATGGCAGCGCAGCTTAGGTTTGCAAAGTTGCATCTGAACAAAACCACAAGACTTCTGAAACTATGTCCTTTGGACAGACAAGACCAAAGTGGAGCTGTTTGGCAGTTGTGCACAACTGGTGAGCACAAATGCCTCATACCAACTGTAAAGCACAGCGAGGGGAGGGGTGATGATCTGGGCTTGTTTTTCAGCCACCATGGACACCTTGGGGGCAGTTCAACCATGAACAATTACATACCAAAGTATTCTAGGACTCAAAGATGAGGCCTTCTGTCCGACAGCTAAAGCTTCAACCAAACTGAGTCATGTAGCAGGGTAATGATCCCAAACACCAGAGTAAATATACACAGTGGCTAAAAAAGAAAAGAATCAGGATGTTACAATGGCCCAAAGTCCAGACCTCGACCTGAAATGCCAGCAAATCTTAATGAACTGCAGCAACTTTGTAAAGAAGAGTGAGCCAAATTCCTCCACAGCGACACGAGCGACTGATAGTCACATACAAAATGATAACTTCAAGTTATTGCTGCTGAAGGTGGTTTTACAGGCTATTGAATCTTAGCCTCTGCTACACTTGCATGCAGTAGCAATGACAAAATGATAGCACTGGTTAAGCATAAAGGACTTGTATGGCAGTCATTTTTGGCAAAGTTGCTGCAGTGCAGTGTAAGGTGCAATATTTTTTTTTTTTGCCTTCCAAGTGTGAAGGGAGTACTTTTTGCTTTTTAAGGAGTTTTGAAGAATGTCAAAACATTAGTGGACACTTTGTCCATTTATGGACCAAATACCAATCCCCTCAAAGCTTGTAAAAAGGAAATGTCCTCTGTTGAAATGAGCAGTGACAGACAAAACTTCTCTCGCCTCCAAAATGCTGGCGTAAGAGAGAAAATGTCCGTGTGTCATTTGAGTGAACTGTTTTACAGGAAGCTGATGAAGCAAGCTTAAAGCAGCAACAAGGAAGAGAAAGTTTACTGTCCTCTAACCTTTCAATGGGGAAGTGCTGTCCAGTGGTAGATTGTCTGTCATCGAGCTTTAAGAGGCTGTAATGTTACCTCCAGCTTAATATGGGCATTAAAGGTCGGTTCGGGGTTACTGGTGACCGTTTCTTTGAAACATGAGGAAAGCTACTTGCATGAATATGGCCATTATGCAAATACTGGGGCAAAACAAAGGCAGCATTTCATTCGTAGGAGGAAGTTGTGCGCCAATGCAACTGTGTTGTTATTCACAACACAAAGACAACGTTGCCTGATATGTTTTGTTTTGCACTGGATGAATAAAATGAGAATACGGCAACAGCGTTGTCAGAGGTAGCTGGATCACTGAGCTCTCTAGGAATACACACTCGCTCTGACATGTTGAACACTGGTCATTCGGAGCTCTGGGCTTAAGAGAAGGGATTTTTTTAAAAATGTTTTACTGTGATCTGGTCTTTCGGAAGAGCAAGGTCAGCTCCCCAAAGACATTTTTTCAGTTTGACATGCTCCATCTGTTGAGCATGACAGTTGTGGCTCCGCTGTGACCTATTTAAATACCAGAAGTACAGTAAGATGAGGACAGCGGAGAACCAAACACAATGTGCAGCCTTAACATATTTACCACGAGCTAAAAGACTAAACAGAAGTAGGACAATGTTTACAGAGATGTTATGCCAAAACACATCTCTCACCATAATGACTGAACTGTCGCTGAGACTTGAATTCTTTACGTGTCAAGATGTTAACGCTTTCCCAGTCACCAATAAAACTGGGAATGCAGCAGGAGTCTGCTGTATGTCTCTCTTTTTTTCCCCTTTTTGCCATGATGTTTGGAGCGTCAAATAAGCAAAACCTGTGAGGCTTTAACAAAAGGCCGCATTCAGTCACCAGTGTAGCATGTACCAGGAAGAATTCTGGACCACAAGTAGACAGCTGAATGATGTGGAATTATTTTTAAACTAAAAAGCTTTTATGTTTTTAAATCTGACAAATCTTTAAGTGGCCATAATTAACCTAAGGATGCATGATGGGAAAAATCTGCTGAACATCACTATAGTGTATGACAAGGGCTACAGCTGCAGTTTTTCTTTCTTAAAAACAGGATTTCAGAGTGGCCAAGTGGAAAATCGTGACCCTGGTCTTTGTCAAGAAATCTTAAGAATTCTTAAGGCTTATTGCTTCCTTTGGGTAAAGGGAAAGTACCTCGAGATGTCCTAAGGCTGTTATTTATGGTACTAATTTAAAATTGCTTCTGCCGGTGGTTTCGGAGGACAGGGTTTTTCATGCAAAACTCTTCCCACAAAATTTCAGAGTGCTTATTTGTTCAGCTGGACACATTTAATCATAGCGTGCAGACTACTACTACTCTCTTTGTTAGATTGGCATCTTCTTCCCACACAGTTTTGTACTCAAATTCCCCGTCTGACAAATATGCAAAACTATCCCAAGGCATAGGACCAGAAGAAATGGGGTCATTTGTTTTCATCTCTGCAAATGGTAAAGTTAAAAGACCATCGCTTAATCTCTGAGCTTTGTGATGTTTTACAACACAAAAACTGGTCTTTCTGAGATATAGCACCTGTCTCATAACTGCTGATGTTTTTATAATAACACAGCAAACAGCTTGACCGTTAAACATTGCCAGCCTGCTGCACTGAACAGCCAGTGTTTGTGCAATCTCACAGGAAAGATGCTGACACGAGGAAATTTAAGCTACAAATATGCCACAAAACCACCTCCTTGTCTACATGCAGATCATCTGTTACACTATGACCCCATATTTGGCTGCCTATCTGGGCAACACAGGAAGCACCCAGGAGGAAGAAGTGGGCGGGCCGACGCCTTGCAGATATTGAAGCATCCTATGAGTGAAGCGTGCTGTAACATTATCCAGAGCCCCAACAGACAGGCACAGAAATCAAGCTAAACAGACGGCCTCCAGGCTGATCTGGAATCTGTTTTGACAATCCTCATTTCATCTCTGATCATGACTGTTTTTCAGCTGTGATTCTAGTACATTTATTCAGATGATGAACATTTATGAAGGTTACATTTCCTCGCATGTAATTAAGGACCGTCATAAAATTTTTTGTTTCATACTTTTTTTAAACTGCACTTAAGATTTAAGAACAGTTGTTCTTAAAGCTAAATGCTACTATACTTATGGCAATCCTCTGCTGATGCTGAGCATGTATTGCTTGCGCTGTATTTACAATACAAACCTGGCAACCTACCAAAGGCTGCGTTATTCAATTAATTTAATCAAAGTACGTCAAAGTAGTGGAAAAATTCTTGTATGTTGATTTAAAAAAAAAAAAGGTCTGGGAATCATCCCCTGGTTACCATAAACATGTAATTTTCATGGCAGGCTTTTTATTATTAATGACCAAGTTCACTTTGGACTGAAGTGTTGGTCGAACCGGCAGGCACACACTTCACAAAGAGGATGAACGAGCTAATACTTTCTGAAAATATATATCGGTGCATTTAAATAAAGCAGAATATCATGAAAAGGCAGAAATATTTCAAGCCTTTTATTTTAATTTTGACAATTGTGGCTTATACAATGGGGAGAGACCACAGTCACCAAGAACACCATTGGTAACACACTATCAGTAATGGACTGAAATCTTGCAGCACCCACAAGGTCCCCAGACTTCAGTCCTATAGGAAATCTGTGGAGGGAGCTGACACTTTGAGTAGGGAAGTGTTTTCTCTGGTTCAATAGTGGCTCCGTATGTGACAATATGGAGCCAGGAATGTGACAGTTGCAGCTCCTTTCCTGTCCGTGCCTGCTCTTGGTGCACTAGCAGTCCTTGTGAAGATCTTCCAAGTTTTTCAGTCAACTCTTCTTAACAATCCTCCCAAGGTTGCAGTCATTCCTCTCATTTTCCCTTCCAGTCAACTTTAGTAATATAGCACTCTGACAGCCAGCCAGCTTTGCTTGCATGTACTGAACTAGACTGAAATATGTACAATAGTACAAAACCAGCCTGTAAATAGAAAGATTGATATGAGCCAAGTGAAACACCCAGGAATCCCCTCAGAATCAGTTACTGACAGGAAAAAATTTTTTTGTTGAAACACATTACACCAAGTAAAAAAATAAATAAAAAAGCACTATCTTGCAACTGAAATGGCGGCATAAAGGTTTAAATTAAAGTGACCTTTGTAAAAGTCTTAGACACACTGAGAATAAGACAGTTCAGTGATGGACTTTGAATCAGCTCCTTTCACGTCTTGCCCTTTCCAATAGCCCCTGAGAGAGAGGGAGGGAGAGGGGAGCTGCACTTCTTGTGAAAGGAAACACACTGCAGCAACAGCAGGGGAGGAGGATGCTCCCTCTCTTCCTCTCTATACCCTGCAGCTGATTGATGCTGGCAGCCTTTTACCTTTTAGTTTACCGGCACAGTGCAAGGATCAGCTTTGTCACTGGGAGCTGCACCAATCTCCGGTCTGCTGCTGGGTGCTGAGAGCAGCTCAGCGGAGACTGGCGACATTTACTCCCCCCGCCACACTCCCAAAAAAAGAACTCAGAGCAGATGAGGAGAAAAAGCTTTGTAGTCAGAGATAGGGGGGTAATGTCCTTGAAGACACATAACATGGCCACTGGAGGATCACAGATTTTAATCTCTCTGTCTGTAGCTATACCTGGCTTTTATCCTCCTCCAGACTCTCGATTTGATGAAGGCCAGCTTCCATGTTACCTAGCTGCAGTTTTGAGCTGTGTTTGTCACCCGAGTGCACCTAGAGAAGCGTCTGTAATTGCTTATAACCAAGAGACATTAAAGCCATTCTTAGCTTTTTGCATATTTGTCACAATAAAATGTTTCAGATCATCAAACACATTTTAATATTGGGGAAAGATAACACGAGTAAAGGAAAAAGTTATTCAAACCTACCACAGTCTCAAAAATTACTTTGTCACATATTAAACCCTGTTGTTTTTGTCTAATATTAAAACTTGTTTGATGATGTGAAACATGTAGGTGTGACAAATGTGAGAAATCAACACTAAACAAAACTAGGAAGGGGAGCAGCACACAGTTTTAAATGGCCTCTTGCACATCATAGCTGGCTGTAAAACAATTCAAGCAGTTTAGGAAAGAAGAGAAAACGGGCTTTATGGGGATGTTTATCACATTAGAACAAAGCATTCAGATTATCATATGATAGCATAACTTTGGACTACAGCAGGGGTGTAATTTCCAGCGGGTTTAGGGGGGTTATGACTTTACTCCTTTCAGGTATTACCAGCAAAATAGTTGCATGTTTAATCATCTGGGAATTTACGCAGATTTATTTATTTATTTAGACAGAGATCTTGATTCCCACAATGTTCAGCACAAAGTTACGCTGATGGACTATCGGAGAATTCCGATTGTTCCTGACAGATGAGAATTATTTTGTAATTTTACAGCCAAATACAACAAGTCCAGCAAAAAAGTTCTTTGGAGTTTTTGTGTAATTGTTTTGTTTTTTTTAAACATTATTATTATTGTGTTACCGTGCTCATATTTGCATCTAATGGCATAGAAGAACAAAAGCTTGTCTCCAGGTTCCATAAGTACATCTTACTGCTGGGAGTTTGTAAGCTGAAACAGGCTTATGTCAGGCTTGTAGAGTCAGAGCCGAGTTCTGACTGGAATGTATTATTCCTTTCATTTCCTGCATCTTACCTTTCTTGTGGTGTATCTGAAATTTATAGTGTACTTGAGCACAAACATGTACTGCCCAGCTAATCTATCACAACTGAAGAGAAAATCGGTTAAAAAAAAAAAAAAAGCTGCAATCCAAATGTCGCATTGTAAAACTGCACGGCAGTACAAAATGAAAGATATCAGTATTAAATTGTTGTGGATTAGAGTTGCGCAATTCGAGAGCGTAGTACAGCTTTCAGATGATGGATTGTGGCAGTGTTTTATTGCTTCTGCCACACTACTGCTCCGGGGAGGGATTTGTGAAAAGGAGTGTTTGTTTTCCTATGAAAGCACCAGCGTACTAACAGAAAAGTTCACTTATACATATACGTATAATGAAACACAACTGCACGTAGAGAGAGCCAAATTCTAAATGTTGGGGATTTAAGGAATGCGAGGACCTTAAATGGATTCGTTCCTTAGTAACACAAACACTTAATGGTGTTAATTATGCTGTTAGGGGGTTAGCAAACACTAAATGTCTGTAGTGAAGCAAGACTCTGCTGATCTGTTACATTAGCCATCAGTGATGGAAAGCCTCCTTAGGCTTATTCAAACAGTCAAGTATTTATTCTACTACCAAGATTAGTGAAGAGATTAAATGGCTAAGATAAAGTTGCAGAAAAAGTGGAGCTTAAGTTGTTTGCTCAACTGCTGTTTCTAAAGTCAAGAATGGAATTAAAACTTTTAAATAAATTACAACTTTTAAATAAACATGGTTAAGGAGTCTTGGATTTCATGCAGACTCATGTAGCAGGTTTGGATTAAGACTACTGTCAGACTAAAGGAAAAATCCAATGGAGAACACCACTGAAAAACAGTGTCATACTAGACTTGTCCCCCTGTGGCTATGACAAAAAAAAACTTGCATACAAACTTTTTGAGTATGGAAATAAACTAGTTTGTTATTGTTTATAGGTCCAAGGTGGTATGTATCTTAAGAAAAAAGAAGAGGATTGTCTCATGCTGAACTGGCTACTTTTAATCTGAGTTAAAAATGGCCTACACCGCTTTATGTAGTTATATAGCTATGCTGTGACCTTGAACTGCATGGGTGGATGGAGGTTTTGACCTTTATACCATTACAAATGCTGAATTTGTTTTGTGACTCACTGTGGACTTTTGGGTCAACAGTGCCTTGCTCAAAATAAGCACTTTTAAAGGGCACTGACCCATCCTAAGGACTATGGAATTAAGCAGTGTTTTTCTGGGTAATTGCCCTTGACTATGTGTTTTGCAGCTGAGAAGGAACTATGTCATAAATTGCCCAAGTTTATAATTGAACTGTTTATAAATGAACTTGCAGGGTCTCTATGTTGCTGTTTAATATATTTGCTTTTTTTTTTTTTAGGGTAAATTAATAAGAAAAGTTCTATTCAATATCAGTCAGTTCACCTGCAGGAGACCATAAAAGGAGTTCTTCGTACTGACAAACACACTTACCTGTAGATGTGTTGAGGGAGGATGACAGTATCAAATTGACTTTTGTTAAGCTACAGCCACAGCTGAACAAGATATTTAACTAATTAACCAGTTATTTATTTGTGAAACCTGCAGCTACAGAAACTTAAGTAAAACAGTCGATATGTTTGTTTTAATTAAGTTATTGTGAGCAAAGCTAACAGTTCTCCTTTCTTTCCATTTCTACTCTGTGCTAAGCTAACCTGTTGCAGGCGTTAGCTTCACGTTTAAAACCGGCCACTTTATTAGGCACTAGCACCAAGTTGGACTCCATGTTTCCTCCAGAACTGTCTTATTTCTTCATGGCATAGATTTAACAAGGTGTTGGAACCATTCCTTAGCACCTTCCTCATTTTGGTCCATGTTAACATGATAGCATCACACAGTTGCTACAGATTTAGCAGCTGTGATATTTCATTCCAGCACATCCTCAAAATCCTCTATTGGACTGAGATTTGGTGACTATGGAGGCCATCTGAGTACAGCAAACTCACTGTTATGTTCAAGAAAGCAGTTTGAGACTATTTAAGCTTTGTGACACGGTACAGCCATCATGCTACATCCCTTTATCACTGCAGTGTATGGTGATAAACAGATGACCATGGTCAGCAGGAATAGGTTATCTTTTTAGACCATTTTCTGAAAACCCCTGATGTTCAGTTTGAACTTCACCAGGTCGTCCTGACCGTGTCTGCATACCCAAATGCACTGAGTTGCTACCATGTGATTGGCTGATTAGATATTTGTGTTAACAAGCAGTTGAATGGGTGTACCTTTCAAAGTAATATTAAAAAGTCTAAGACAGAAAAATACAGTTAGACGATAGAAAACTAATTGATGTCAAACACCTGGTATAGTAATATAGATCTTGTAATACATCAGTATATGAACAGAATATGTCCATTCTGCAAACAGTTTTGTTTGTTTGTTTCAGAGATGTGGTCACATATTTATGCAGATCTGTTGCTTTTCTTTTTATTGCTATTGTCAAAATGTCTTAAGGATTGTGGAGCATTTTGCAGTGTGCTGGTTTTTAGTAGTGGCCATGCTACTTGTTTCAACCTTCAGAAAATAAATGCAGAAAAATTATATGATTACTTCTTCCTGTTGTTTAATGGGGTTTTCTTTTGTTATTGTTAAATGAAAAATCATTTAGGTTTAATGTTACATTTCTCATTTAGGTATTACTTTAGCATGAGCTTAAGCGCCTATAGTATATGTCACAGTATTGATATATATAAAAGCAACAGAGCAGCCGTTAATGTGAAAACTAGCAGCGAAGGAGCTCTAAAATAAACGTTTCAGATAACACAGAGAATGAAAGGAAAATAGTCTTACACGCACCTGAGGGCGATCATTTTTTATACAAGTTCTCACACCAGATCTAAACAAAGACAAACACAGCTTGAATTAATAATTTATGTGTTGTTCTCTCTGTGCGAGCAGTGTGATGTGTCTATATCAGAGGAGCTGAAAGCAGTATTAAAGACGAGCAGGTCACAGCGAGCTAGAAGTAGACACTGTGATAAAGTGTGAAAGATTTAGCACATAGAGGCTGATATGAAAAAAAGCCAGCATGCCTGTTGTATCTCCAGCTCCTCAAATTGGCTAATTTGGCTGGCTTCTCCCTCCTGCGCCGTGTGTATTCATAAGTGTGCGTGCACATTTTTAGCGTGTGGTGACCAAGTTTTCTTACTGAGACAAATTAGTGTGCGTCGAGGGAAATGTGTTTTGGAGGTGTTTTATCACCAAGGACACAGACCACACACACACACACACAGAACGAGAGTTCAGTAACAGAAATAATTGTTAGGCAAAGAAACTCGCCATTGTCTCAGAACATAAAAAGATGGCTTAAATTCAAGTCTTTTAAACGTGTGTGTGTGTGTGTGCGTACGTGCTTTCACTCTTTCATATGATTTCAGTCCAAAGCAGAGGATGTAATTTGCCTCTCAGAGCATTTTTCAAGCATATTGTTTCTGCATAATAACAAATTTAAGGGCAGACATGTGGGTCTGATTATCCTAAGCTGTGTGTTTGTTTCATTTTGCTTGAGGACAGTGAGTCCTACGTCCTGTTTCTGGGGATAGCACCAGAGGAAGAGTCGCGGTCTATCCTTCCCTTTTCCTGTCCAGATGGCAGCATCAGCTGACGACAGATACGAGCTTTCTTGTCAATCCTTAGAGCTCTTATGAAGCTTCTTGGTTGCAGAATAGTGCGTGGGAGGTTGGAGAAGCGAGAGTGTGTGTTTATGAAAGAGAGAGAGAATTTGTGCCTATTTGTGTTAATGTATATTTGCTTAGGGAGATTTAAGGAACAAACCCATTATAAGGTACAGTAAACCGTTTCCGATGTTTGTGGGCATCTGACAGATGATTCGCTTTGCTGTTTTTTCCTTTTTTAGTACATTTGTATTCAAGTACACTCTCATACAGCCCACACAATGATTTTTTTGTATTAGACTGGATCCTGGGATAGCTTGGATTTGTGCCTCAGGATCCCACAAGGGAACAGACATTTGATTACTGTACTTGTCAGCCAAACAGAACCACCCCCCCCATCCTGCCTAGGGGAGATAACAGACCTCATCTGTGTTGGAAAGGACGCTGTGGTCTGCCTGATCAGCGAACAAGCTCTCGTTCTGGTTCATTCACATTTAGCAAAACTAAACACTAAAGGAGAAGCCAGGGAGCTGAAATCTTAAACATAGAGTAAATTATTTTTAGAGGTGTGCTTGACGGACCTCTTTAAAAATGAGAATGTGGCATCATTCGATTGGGCTGAAATTACGTTTTGTTTGCATAAATCAGATAACTCATAATGGGGTTTGAAATCAAGACACCATCTTTGTATTTTAGCACATCTCGCGTGTTCGGTGATGTCAGCCTTTTCCAGGAAACACGACTCGGAGGGAGATTGCGTCTGATATTCTGCAGTGTGCAACAGCTCATCGCTCTCTTCTCCATTTAGTGACCTTTGAAAGTGTGCTTTGTTCACGTCACATTTAATGTTAATAACAATACTGCTGCAACCTTATTCGGGTCCGGTTTTCATCAAACCTCTTGTATCAGGCTACCGAGGTCAGCACCCGCTCAGCAGGGGAGGTGTGTTTGGTCTTTGATGTGCCCACACTTGTAAAAGTATTCGCAAGTAATGTTATAGATGATTAGGATGCTGGATAAAATTATCAATTTATTTTGATACTGTGGATCCGATGAGAAAGAAACCTTGGTTGGAAGACGTAATACACTTAAGTTAACAGGATGAGGAGTTCAATCTTGTTACACTGTCAGACTTTATTGGATGCACCAGAGAAAACATCTACAGCAATGTATGCACAGTCAGTCTGAAGGAATTCAGCATAACCAGTAAAAACAAAAACCCCATGAAAGGAATTCACTGTCAATGCACGAAATAGACATGAGAGTTACAGGAAGAACACAAGAAGAGGTGCATTAGAGTATTTACAGCGCATGTGCATGGTTAAGGTGTTCAGCAGTATAGCCTAGTAGCGAGAATATATCAGCCCAGATCACTAAAGATGAGAAAAAACAGGAGCTCCTAACATGTCTGCAGTCCCATGGAGCAATTTATGACATTTACTTAAGAACAACGCAGGCTTTGTGAAAATCAGGAAGGCCAAACTGGAGCATAAAAATACCCTAACCAAGACCCAGGGCCATCAGAAAGGTCGCTGTCTTTGTTTGTTAAGCAGCCAGCAAAGAAAATAGCAGAAAGTTCATTCTAGCTGCACCCTGACCCAACTGCACAGAGCAGAGAGCCACAGAAACAGAGAACACAGAAACCGAAGTTGACAAATCGACAGTTTTTGGATGGAAATGCAACTACTGTAACCTTGTAACCTATTCATTTCTCCCCGGGTCAACCGTACGCACTCCTGCCAGTTCACCGGGAGAAGATATACTCGGTGTAGCTGGTCCACAGCTTGTCCTCTCCGGGGTCATTACTGCCGTATGAGCAGGTCCCGGTGGAGTTACAGGCCACCATGTGGAAACCAGCCTCGGCCAGCCGGTCAAACGCCTGCTCCAGAAAGTTGTACTTGAGGTAATACCTGGAGGTGTACTTGTCAGGTGGTCTGTCCGGGTCGCGGCTTTCGTTCAGGGTTTCCCCAAACACCTCCTTAGCCAGCGAAATTTTGCTGCACACGGTTATTCTGGCCACCCTGCGGAACTTGGCGTCCGCCTGGATGTCTCTCCCGATGGTGTAGCTGCCTCTGTAGCCGATGGTTATGTAGCCGGAAGTGGCTCCGGGGGACCGCAGGGTTCGGTCCGAGGAAGAAGAGGTGACCGGGCTGCAGAGCTCAGCCTCCTCCGGCTCCCCGCTGTCCTCCGTGTACGAGCTGTCTTTGCTCACCGTCGCCAGGCGCCTCGACAGCTCGGGCAGCTGGAAAAAGTCCGCTTCTTTCTGCAGCCTCCGCCTCTCTTTGAAAAACTCCGGCAGGGAAAGCTCGGAGTCCCGTAGATAATCCAAAATGTACCGGAAGAGAAAGCCGTCCCGGTCGAAGAAGAAGCGGCCCTTGCTGTCTTTCGGCAGGGCGGCCGGGGAGCTCTGAGTGAACTTGGTCCACAAGAGAGAGTTGGGCACCGCAGTGAGAGTTTCAAGACGGGTCACATACACCTGGCCGCCCACGTTTAGCTCCACTATCTCAGGAAAAGTTGAACTTTGGCTGTCGGTTAGTGCCATCTCTCTCACTCTCTCCCCCTTCTGTCTCTCTCAGTCTGTCTGTGTCGCTTTTAGGCGACCTAACAAGGAAGGATAGTTGGGGAGTATCCTCACTGTACAGAAATGTTTATATTGGTTTGGCTGTGTGGGAGGAGAAGGAAAAGGATGGCCAACAGAGACATTAACTGTTCGGCGGAAAGCTCTGAAAAAACAGAATGCTGCTTTTAAGGTCTGCATGTAAGCCTCGACTTCCTAGATTCATATCTATCTGTGATATTCTAGCAGGGGTGCAAAGTGACACAGTTTATTTGTTTAACACCGATCTTAATCTCTGAAGCAACAAGTTTTTTTTCTTCTATTTTCTACTTGTTCTTTGTTTAACTGGGAGCGAATGACTTGAGATAAACCCTTTTTGCAAGTGTTTTCCACCCAAGATAAGCAACAAGAAGTCAAGAAGCAGAGTAAAATACAGAAATCTCCTAGAGTGTATAAAGATCAGTATAGTCATCTTTTAAACCCCTACTGGCCTGTAGGCTTGCATTCTGAAGCCTCGATTTTAGCACCGAGGCAGATTCGATTTGTTGAAGCCAAGCCTGGCTGTATTTGAAAGAAAGCGTAAAGCATACTAACAGTTAACATTGGAAGGCTTGATTTGCTGCAAGTGTGCATGGTACAGGCTCAGACTTGCCAGCTGTTGCAAAGTAACACCAAAGCTGCAGTACAGACTTCTTAGACTGTCTGTTAGCACAAATTAGTATATTTGACATATTTAGTTACAATACATAAAAAATAAATAATAATAACAAGCCCAAAGGCAGCAAAATGAAAAACACAGTGAAGCAGTCCAGTTGAGTCCAGCACTTGTCAGTGGCAAGGGCTCCAATAATGCAAATTTTAAGCCTTAATGCAACTCAGACCTTGATACTGTTATCTGAGGTAGAGAATTTGGCACAGAGACTTAAAAGTGCAATTTGTACCAGGCTGTAAACATGTGTATTTGGCTCTAAAGTTTGCTGTTTTAACATAAAAGTCTGCAGGGACTGCCTTTTTTGAGTTTTTTTTAAAGTAAGTAAGTAAGTTTTATTTATATAGCAACTTTCAAGACAAAGATCACAAAGTGCTTTATAAAAAAAAAAAAACTGAGTTTTTGGCGCTTTCACACGGTTATTTTTTTAACCCTTGAAGGGGTAGTGATAATCAGGAAAAACTCTACACCCTTCCACCCCCACCCCGTCAGTGTGATTGGACTATAACACTGTTAATCTTACGATGCCCAACACCGTTGGATGAGAGCATGGGTAGGGCCAGTATGAATGGAAATGAGTACATCAACTCAGCAGTACTTTGTGCATAGTTTAATTATTTCTGTTTTGCTACTTTCTGCTTTTACACCCTTATGCCCCCCTTATTTATTTTAAAGCTTTAGTCGCTTATTCTTTTTGCACATTAATTGCATGATTACAGATCAATCAATCGCATATAGCACCATTTAAGATAAAAAGTGTCATTCTGTATAATGAGTGTGTTTACGTTAAGTACTTTAAATCTATTTTGAATGTACAACTTGTGCATTATTAAGCTACTTAAGTAGAATTGTACATTTTATGTTTCAAGTATAAGTCTAAATACTATTTCCACTTTGCAGAATAATAATCCATCTTATTTCTTATGAAATATTCTGATTTGCTACTCCCTCACCCCCATTTCTGTTGCTTCTTCCATGCCGCCCAATTTAAAAAAGTCTGGAAGCACCCCTGCCTTCAGCTTGTATCGCTGATTTTACAACTGATCCCAAGCAGAGAAAGCAGCATATTTAGATGCTTGTTTAACTTCCAGTAGACCTGTAAAACGGTGTACGCTAATCATCTTTCAAACATAAAAGGGAAGCAATATTTTTTTTAAAAACCCTTTTATTTTATTAACGCTACGCAAACAAAATATTATGTCTTACAAGATTTGCCTTAGGCATCGTGCAGGTGAATGAATGGTGAATGTTGTGATCACCTGCTCTAATGCCTTTGCAGCTCACACACTGCTTTAAGTATTGTAAGTTAAAAATGTTTTGATATCTCTGACAACATTCAGAAAGGCCAGGATAAAACTTATTTTTATATGTGCAAGCAGTATGCTTAGCTGGGACCGCATGCTCCAGTGGTTTTCATACCCCATCATTGAGAACCAGCAGCAGACAAGTTGTTTTTATGAACAAGTTATTATGACATCTACAACAGCCCTCTGACTCCATTATGTTTACATGGAGCTCAACAGTATTAATAACACTTTATTTAATCTGTCACATAAAGTAAGTGGCATGATTACAAAAAGCTACGATAACTGTAAACAGTTTGACCCGAGGCTTCTGCCCAAGCACTTGTTTTTCCTGTTTTTTGCTTATTAATGGCCTCTTGTTGATGTTGGCTCAAAAGCTGCACTCACAAAATAAGTTCAACAGCTTTTGTAGTTTCATAAGAGCTGGATTCATCTGCAGGAAGCCTATGTAATGTAACTTTAATATATTTAAATATGTCTTGTAATTATTATATGTAAATTTGATGTTTAAAAAATATGATTTCATTAAAAGCATTGTTCAAATGAGTGGTGCTTGTGGCTGTAGTTTGTAGATTTCTTGTCATAGAAGAACTTTCTCCTCTGGACTCTGCAGAATTTAAAGTTATCTACAGACCTCCCCAGTTAAGAAATTGAAGCAAAACAGGAAAGGTCTACATTGATGAACGATCCTTGAATTGGTTCCAAAATGAGACAGTTTATTTGTGCCTGGGGTCTTGGTGTGTTCACTACCAGACTAAAAGTAGAATTAAGCAGGAATTCAATATAAATGATGTACCAACATAAGCCCAAACGCTGCACTGATTTCAGCTTAGGACCAAAGACCTCTTTGATGTAGTCTCGAAGCATGCCGAAGGCTGTATCCATATTTCAGTCCACCCTCCATTATTACTTCAGAGGACGACCACTGACACTATTGCACATAGTCTTAGAAGAAGATGTAATTGGTCTGTTATCTCAGATAATGAATTTTGTTTGACACACAAACTGTTCATAGGAGAGACTGCTGATTCAGATCAACCTGTGCTGCTGAAAAGAACCGTTGTCATAAAGTTTCTTGGGAATAAGCAACATCTGAGAGAGAGCACAAAGATTCAGAAATATGATGCACATAATGTACAGTATCAAGACCAGTTGAGATAATGTTGCACTAAATTTTGTTTTACATAAATGTTATGTAGCATGAAACATAGATTTCAGGTTTTCATACATGAAAACATGAAATTCTACCATCAGCTTTCTAAACAAACTACTTGAAGGAAACTGTTTCCAGGGCCTACTCCGTGGATCGGCTTCCTCCGAGGCGTGGACGTCTATCAGCAGAGAATGTACCTTCACCTATCAGCAGAGAATGTCCCTTAGTCTGTAACACAGTCAAATATATTCTCAAGTAATATTCAAGCATGCCATTCAGCGTGTTAGTACGAGCAGCTCGGGAGCAGCTTGGGAGAACAAGAAAACAGAGACTGCTTTAGATTGTCTTCCCAAAGTGACTCAACTTTATTCACAAGTACAACAGTTTATATAGAGGGTAAAATTCATGAGACAGCAGATTATCAGTTTAAACCAGTACAGACCAAGATAAGGGAGCGTCTTCCTGCCCTTGGGTGAAGAAGCATCCTTTGTGTAGTTTATTAGTTCAGCTACAATTGTGATTATCTCAGCGACATATTTTCAAGGCACAAAACAAAGAGTTCTTACATTAGTGAAATCTGAAACAAACCATTTGGCCTCAACAGGCGTCTCCTAAAAGATTAAGAAACTAATGTAGCTGAGGGAGTGATCTCTGTGGTATTTCAACCTTGTACCAGCCTGTGATTCTCACACATCAATTCTTGGGTCAAAGAGAAAAATAACTAAAACAAAGGGGCCTTATTGAATGACAGAGTTTTCCTGCATAATGTCACTATAAAACAATATCCAGTAAATGCTACCATGGTACTAAAATACCTAACACTACTACTTTTGAATACAGCTCTCTAAGTGTCCGGCTCTTGCTGCTGAGAGCACATGAGCTTTCCTGGCTCTTAAAGTTCTTGATTTTACAGGAAAAGCTTCATTTTGTCACCCTACTTTCTCTAAAGCCAGTTTCAAACTCTGGACTAGAGTGACATCTAGTGGACAGTTAGAGAAGAAGCGGTTCATCTTGATTTTCTTGCTCATTGTAGCTGTGGGGTTAAGCAAAATGGGTTCAAGGTGTTTAGATGCAGTTACATCAGCAGTTATTACGTCTTTCTACCATCTTTGTCCTGTTAGACCCACATGTCCAAAATCAGATTTTTATTCTAACACCATAAAGAAGGATTGAGGAATGTGCCTAATTAGATGACGCGATTAATTCTTCCATTTTCTTCTGCTATTGCAATTCAGGGCCAACACAGAACCATTCACAAATTAACATTAATTCCAGTAACCGCATGTCTTTGGACTGTGGACCCTGGAGTACAAAGAATATGCTTACCACACGGAAATGCTCTGGCTAGATGGTGGATTTGACCCAGGACGTTCTTGCTGTGAGGTAATAATGCTAAACACCATGCTTTAGTGGTGACTGGGTGGTAGGGTAATCATCTTTAATATAAGTACCCTAAATATTTGAACAAATATAACCACATTTTATGAAAAGAACAATATTTATTAATATTTGAAACACACTTAACTTGGGACACAGGAATGACTGTAGAAAAGTTTTCTTCAACAACTGCAATACACATGTATATTTTCAAAAGGTGACATCTCTGGCCCCTTTCTGGCCCCGACACAGTTGACTACAACACTTTCTTCTGGATTAAGCATCTCATATTCTCTTATTCATCTCTTATTCTGTGTTTCTCTTCATCCACCAGGATTGATTTTCAGTACTGGAGGGCTGAAAATGGACTTTCCCACCCCGTTCATGAGTGAGGTATGAAAAACATATGAAGCTAATTTTGTTAAGCACAGTGTTATTGTGAATTGCCCCTACTTAAAATGAATTCAATTGGGCTGAATTAAATTTCTTTAAAACATAACAACATCGTCCCCTTCAGAAAGCCAGCATGATTGTAGCTAAAAGAGCCTGCAATCACCATCTCTCCCCTTGTTTAGGGTTTGGCTATGTGACAGGATTGCACGTTTGTGTATTGAAGAGGTTTGCTATCATCTGGCTGACACTTTTGAATTTGTTGAAATCTCTGACCCTTTCCTCAATCATATTAACAGTGATTCAACATAATCTGTAACCCATTTGACTGCACTTTGTGTTTATGTGAAACTACACCTCTGCCGGATACTGATTCCTTCCTGGACTTGTTCCCCATATCTTCTGGGCTCAGTGAACTCCCTGTCTAACTTCACACAGAAGATTATTTGCTTTAGACTCTAGCATTTCTCTTGAACTTTTGATTTGGACTGACTAAGCAGTCTTTCTCTTTGCTTAGATGTTGTTGTTTTTTCACCCTTTGTCTGCTGTGATTTTATGGTAATTTGAAACATAAAATCTTATAACTAAACAGGGAGAACCATGAGAAAAAGTGTTTTTTAAGAGTAATCTGGCAAAGAGGATAGCAGAAATTGCAACAATAAAGATGTTTTAGATGGCCTAAAAGAAGTAACGTATTTTACCAAAATAAATAAGACATTACAGGCTCTGTAACGGATCCGCGACCCGGGTCCGGATCGGAGTCCACTTGCACAGCGAGTTTGGAACAGATCATGACTGGACCCGATTTGGATCGGTCGCTTCCCAGCTCATCTAGCCCGGATCCTTTGGATCCGTTGTTGATTATAAGCTAGAATGATGCCCGCTAATGTTTGGCTCGAGTCTCCTAAAACCACGCTTTCCCTCTGAGAAACAGTTTCATTACACTTTAATACCGTATTTAAATGACCGTGGTCTTCCCTCATTCTCATATACGTCACAATTTTCTCACAGCAAAATCAAACAAATTAGTGACAGTGAATATGGAAAAGTTTCCTTCATTCACTGCAACACACCTTTGCACATGGGCTCGTGAGCGCATGTGTTGTGCTGTATGAATTTTGACAATATGATGCGGTGTTTATAAAGGGACTGAGAAATTTTTCTTCTGCACCTAAATTTTCTGGTTCAGATGAGTTCAGTGAGAAGCGCTAAACGTCCAAATTTACGGAAAAGCACACTTAGCGATTCAGTTTCTTCAACTTTCGTTTTAAGTGAAGGTAAGTGCAATCTTTAGACTAAAAATCAGCAAGTACAAAAACAGAGTATGTTTTGGCTTCACATCTTACTTTTAATATATGTGTTTCAAATCTAAACATTTTAAAAATGATATCCAGTTGATTATGTCAGAAAAGCACTTTTTAGTAGCTACATTCTACTGTAAAGGTGATTTTACTGCTTACCTGTTAGACGCAGCTTGTCTGATAAAAATTGATTTCCTTTTGTATATTAACTATAAAAACAAAGAGTTTTTAATTCTTAAAGACCCTTTTATACGATTTTAGGCCAAATTCTTTTAGTTGCTTTGAGCTTTTCTTTACCGCTGTGGTGATTTCCTCTTTTTCTGAATTTTAAAAACTACATTGTGAACAAACAAACTGACATTTGAAAGAGATTTTTTGCAAGAAAAACAAGAAAATGTTGTGATCTGTTGCTATGATATGAATCATAACAATATGACGCTGGAAAAATAAAATTCTGTATTAAGAGCGGATTTCATATATGGGTGTGATTCAAATATAATTCTGTTCATTAAAAACAAAACAAGCTGGCACCGTGAAGTTTATATCTAAGAGAATCTGCACTGATTTGCACAGAGTTGCTTCTGATGGAAACATGCTCAAATCATAGTTATGAAGTCTGATAAGCTTTGTGTTAGAGACTCACTTAACCCCATGTTTCCCTTTCATTTTACAGCCATGTTGAGAAGAAGCCAAAGACTTCAGTCTAACGGCTATTACGGCCAAGGAGAGCCGTTAATCTCCTACAAGGAGACTTTACACAGGTTAGTGCTGGTCTACATGTTCTTTGTTGTCATCCACTGACATAGATGCAGGTTTTGTAATCATAATCCATTTTATTCTTCCATGTACATTTTTTCTTACATGATTTTGTTTTTTCTGTGCAGAGTTTCCAAAAGGCGACGGCCCCGTCCAATCCCTGACAATATTGACCAAGACACAGTTGAATACAACACTGTTGACTGTGACACTGTGGACTACAACTACGATGACCGTGACACTGTGGACTACACCACTGATGATTTTATTGACTACAGTAGTGGCAGCAGCAGAGGTCTCTTTAGAGCCATCAAGGCATTGGGACTTTTGGTCCTCATGCTGGCCTTGTGTTTTGGTAAATGATCTCCTTCCACAAACAATTACAGTCTTTCTAGTACTATGTGCTTTTCTTCTGGATTAAGCTTCTCTTTTTATTCTGTGTTTCTCTTCATGCACCAGGATTGATTTTCAGTATTGGAGGGCTGAAAATGGACTTTTCCACCCCGTTCATGAGTGAGGTATAAAAAACATATGAAGCTCATAATATATTCCCTGAAAATTAATCAGATGACAGTTTATTATTATATATATATATTTTAACACGAATGGTTCTTCTCATTTGCAGTACTTAATGAATAGACATGAACAGGTGGAAAGGAAGGTACAAGAGCTGCAAAGGGAGTTAATGGACTTAAGAAAAAGAATTGACTTCCTTCTTCCAGTTGGGGACAGGATGCCCAACTTTGCTCTGGAGGAACTGGGTAAGACATGAAATCGGATCAGAATTCACGTAAGAATTTCTTTGTTGTTGTTTTGTGATTCCTTTCTCACTCTGTGTTTTTGTCTACAGGAGCAAAGATTGTTAAAGAACAGTCTTCAGCATCCTACCTTTCAGAACAGGGTGGATTGAAGCTGTGGGGGCTTACATTGATACCCGCAAAACCACCCTGTGTAAGCTCAAGAGTCGTTATTCAGGTATAATCTACTTTCACAAAAAAACAAGATACTATCTCACACATCTGCATGATTTAATAGTCAAACACTAGCGGTCCAAACTGAACTCTGTTTTTGTTTCCTTTTCTCTGTAGGGTCGAGCACCCATGCTCCCAGCAGTGTGTTGGAGTTTTGCGGGTTCCCAGGGACATTTAACAATTAAGCTGTCACACAGCATCGCCATCAGTCATGTGACACTGGGTCACATTTCTAAGATGGTGTCACCATCTGGAAAGGTCTCCAGTGCTCCCAGGATGTTTTCAGTGTTTGTAAGTCACAGATTTCCACTGCACCACTGTTCAACTGTTGCATTTTACATATGTGTATATAGAGAACAACTTTATCTGTATTTATTTCTGTCTTTTCAGGGAAAGAGAGCATTAGACGACAGTGGTGTCCACCTGGGAACATTCGTCTATGATGAAAATGGAGATCCACTCCAAACATTCAGGATACCCGTGAGTACACTGTGCCATTATACACATGCACATAGACTTTTCTATCCAGAGTACTTAGAGGTTAGCTCCCCTTGCTATCTGTATATCCTCCCTCATAATAATCACAGTATTCCTAAATTTACCATCCTTTCAAGAGTCAAGAAAACTATTATGCAACTAACCCATCTGGTTTTTGTTTTGTCTCTCAGGACGACAAAGTAGACGTCATTCGCTTCATTACGCTGCATGTGTTGAACAACTGGGGCAATCGTGAGTATTCCTGTCTGTACAAGTTCCGAGTTCATGGAAAGCTGGCATAACTAGCTTCCCACGAACTCCATCTATAAAAGAAAAGAGAGGAAAAATGTGAAAGTGAATCAGACTGCAACACATATTTAAATAATTGTACTTGGAAAAAATTTTCAATTTAACCCATTTTTTTCCTCCAGCGAATGTCCATCCTACCAGGTAAGACATGTCTGATTAAGGTGTTTACAGTCTGATTCACCTCACCCCCAACCAGCCGTGGCAGAGGGCTTGCCCCTCCCTGAGCCTGGCTCTGCCAGAGGTTTCTTCCTGTTAAAAGGGAGTTTTTCCTCTCCACTGTTGCCAAGTGCTTGCTCAAAGGGGATCATCTGATTGTTGGGGTTTTTCTTCTCTTATATTGTAGGGTTTTTACTCTACATATACAGTGCTTAACAAATTTATTACATCACCTGTCATAGAAATAAGAACACCCCAAATTCTTACATTAGGTGATGTTCAACTAACTTTGTTAAGCACTGTGTTATTGTGAATTGGCCCTCAAATGGAACTCATTTGGACTGAATTAAATTTCTTGTAAAACATAAAAATTCTCTAAATTGTCTCCACTGGAAATTTAGAGATATTTTTAAAATAACAAGAATAAAAATTTCAGAAAATATTTTTCATGTCTTTTTGTATTCTTAATTGTAAGAGTATATTAAACAAGCGTGATAACACTATGGCCAGAGGATTTAAATTTTGAAAATGAACATTTAAACTCCCAAAAGTAAAGAAAGTAAAGTCCATGTTGCATGTGCTGTGATATGAAAAGCCTTCACTGTGATGCAGGCTTTGAGGTTTAGTGAGTGTAGATAACAGCAATGTTATGGTTGTCCATACTGCCTCCTGTTGCTGCTGTTACGGAGAGTTCCAGCAGGTGTCGCTGTGGTTCTCTCTGGGGGTTATGTGTACTTCCTGTTACGAGTGTACAACGTTCATGTTGGCTGCTAATAAACGCCTGGCATACAGTTACAGCGGACTGATTATTATAAGCAAACCTACAGTGAGGTAACTTCAGGTTTAACCACGTGTTTGTAGTTGGGACACCAGATAGACCAGTGGTCGGCAACCTGCGGCTCCGGAGCCTCATGCGGCTCTTTAGTCCTTTTAGTGCGGCTCCGTGTGGCTTGGGAAAATAAATTTGTTTTTGTTTTTTTAAGTAATTAGCTGAAGTGTATTTTATTCATGTTAGTTCTTTTTTAACTTGTAGTTCTAAATTGGAAGATTATTGTGATATTGAAATACAAACATAAAATTATATTCTTTTATTTTTTGATCACTCAAAATAAGCGTCACACTCGCGGAAGCCGGTGTACCCGCCTAAACGCCATGCATTTATCCAGACTTTCAAATCCCTTTTCACTGTTCCTCTCAGCTACAAATGAGCAAGAAGTAATAAATATCACATTAGAATGTAAAAGTAAGTCTTCAATGGATTATCATGACATAAATATGTCTGTAGTTAAACAGGTTATTCTGAATATTGCTAGTCCCTTAACATATATCTGTAATTTATCATTTCAGTCCGGTTGTTTTCCAAAAAAAATGAAAATTGCGAAAGTAATACCACTATATAAAAGTAATGACAAACATAGTTTTACCAATTATAGGCCTATTTCTCTACTGCCTCAATTCTCAAAAATTCTAGAAAAACTTTTTAATTCAAGATTACAAAAATTCCTTGAAAAACATCAAATAATAAATGTTGGTCAGTATGGTTTCAGAACGCAAAGAACCACTTCAATGGCGATAATTGAGGCAGTAGAAGAAATTACTGATGCACTGGACAAAAATAAATATGCAGTTGGTATTTTTGTTGATCTCAAAAAGGCCTTCGACACATTTAATCACTCAATTTTATTGGATAAATTGGAAAGATATGGTATTCGAGGGAAAGCTGGTAACTGGTTAAAAAGTTATCTAACGGGTCGGGAACAATATGTTAGCATAGGGCATTACTATTCAGAGAAACTTGGTATTACATGTGGTGTTCCCCAAGGGTCAGTGTTGGGACCAAAACTTTTCAATGTATACATAAATGATATTTTTGATGTTTCTCAAGTATTTAAACTCATACTGTTCGCAGATGACACCAACATATTTTTCAGTAGCGATGATTATACTGATCTTGTAATGACTGTAAACAGGGAGCTACAATTAATAAAAAAATGGATGGACATAAATAAATGATCATTAAATATAAATAAAACTAAAGCAATGTTTTTGGTAATTTTAAATATAATATAGAATTACCAATTATCATTGAAGGTGTACCAATTGATAATGTGAGTGAAAACAAATTTTTGGGAGTCGTAATTGATAATAAAATTTCATGGAAACCCCACGTCAGACACATAAAAACCAAAATTTCCAGAAGCCTCGCAGTTTTGAACAAAGTGAAACAATTCCTTGATAAAGATGCACTTCGTACTCTGTACTGTACCCTGGTTCTTCCATATCTTCCATATTGTGTGGAAGTGTGGGGAAATACATATAAAAATACAACTAATCCATTAGTCACAGTACAGAAACGAGCACTGCGTATTATTCACAAGGCTGGTTATCTAGATCATACTCACAAATTCTTTCTTCAGGCAAAGTTACTTAAATTCCAGGATCTGGTTAATTACAATACATCCATAATTTTGTATAAAGCTTTTACTAAACTTTTACCGGCAAATTTACAAACTAGATTTGAAATTCGAGAAAAGGTTTATAATGTTAGAGGATTTGGAGAATTCAAATTACCCAGAACTCGAACAACCCGTAAAGGTTTTTGTGTGTCTGTATGTGGTGTGAAAATCTGGAACAGTCTGAGTTTACAACTGAAACAATGCAAAAATATTCATAGATTTAAATTTCTCTACAAACAGTTGGTCTGGTCACAGTATACTCAATGATGGTTTTTTAGTGTCCTCTGTAATGTCTGTTCTCTTACCATTGCTGGTATGGATTCAAAAAAAAGAAAAAAGAAAAAAGAGTGTGCGTATGTATGTACATATATGTACGTGTGTGTAGATATATATGTATGTATATGTATGTGTGTATGTGTGTGTTTGTTACTTGTAGTTATTACTGCCTGTTACCTGTGGTAATGCAATTTATAATTTATATATTCTGTATTCAGTTATGAAGGCTCTAATTGTTGTTTGCGAGCTGCAGTTTAGATGCTTGTATGCGCCCGGGGCTGTTGATGGGACTGTATGCAATGATGGGCGTAGCTGCGGGAAGTTTATTGTTTTGTTTTGTTTTTTGGTTGATGAGTGAGTATAGGGGTGGGATTTAATAAGTTTTCTTCGTCCCACTCCTTTTTCAGGCAATTTTTGTTTTTTGTTTTGTGCATTTTATGTTCAATATAGGTATTTGTTGTGCCTGGAAATGAACAAATAAATGAAATGAAATGAAATGAACCCCAGGTAGGCCAATTATGGATCTTCGGATCCACATTATGTCAGCAGCTATTCTCCACCGTGAATTATGTTAAAAACAAACACCGCTGCGCCTCACAGACGACAGCTTACAGTCCTGCGTAAAGATGAAAGTGACTTCGTACAGCCCCGATTTGCAGACGCTGTGCACAGAGGTTCAGGAGCAGAAGTCCCATTGTAAACATACCACGGCAGACTCCACGATGTTTCCATGAATATGTTTTTCAGCATCTCGTTATTGACCACTTTTCACACACAGTTGCTGTACAGCCGGCTGTAGCTTTTCAGCTCACAGCCCGACGTACACCAACAACAACAAAACAGCATAAATGGCACAGACGTTAAGGCGGCGAGGCGTGATTGCGGGTGCCGCTCAGGTGCGTCCGCCTCTCCTGCAGCAGCGCTGCAGACCACGCCCCGCCACACACATTAACCAGGTGAAATACATATTTACGCAGAATTTTGCAAATATCTGTTTTTTAATTTTTACCAGCATAGTGCTTTTTTTCCAATTATTTTTTAAAAGTCAGGTCAAGGCTACAAAAGCCCAACGACGATATAAGGGTGGCGGCTCACAACAGTTTTTGTTTGCTACATGGATCATTTTAGTTCAACTGGGTTCTTTCCTTTTATATTTCTTTAAGAGTTCAAAATGTGTTAATTACATAAATAAAATAAAAATTTTATTTAAATAAAATTACAATTTTATTCATGTCATGATGTCACACAGTGGAAATTTGTGTTTTTATGTTTTATCAATCTGTGTATTGGTACATAGTGTTGATTTTATTTGCATGATTTTATTGTGATATTTATATTGCATGTTTGTTTATTGATATTTATACTGCATGGTTTTATCCTCATATTTATATTATGTGTGTTAATGTTGTACCATGTTCCTTTAATCCACTGTGGACTAAACAGACAATTGTAGGCACCTGTGAGGTGGGGGCGTTCCCCAAGGTGGCCTATCAGCCGCCAGGTTGACCTGTTAAAGGGGATAGTAAGCGCAGAGACAGGAAAAAAGGTGCGACGCACGAAGGGTGAGCAGGAGAAATAGGAACGCGTGCAAGCCCGCACGTGTGTGGAACGAACTGCTGCCTGACTGTGGGGTGCCGCGAGTCGTTCGGCGATCCAGTCCCAACGGCAACAGTGGGTGGTAGTGATGGCCAAATGAAGCTTTCCGAAGCACTGAAGCTTGTATTGAAAAATGGTTCATTACTCGAAGCTTTTCAACACAGTCCTCTCCGGTGACATCTGGTGGCGAATATTTTGAAGAGCAGCTTGAATCTGCAAAATAAAACGGACTGCTCAATCATCACTGCTCACTCAAGAGTGGAGTTCTCTCTGATATTGGGCCACCGTTCCATTGCTTTGAACATGCAATTGGTTTTGTTTTCTCGATTGGGGGGCTGAAAAAAATGTAATGCGTATTTGCGTAATACATTTTGATCAATAAACTTTCCCTATTTAAACATGCACTATGGTGTGGCCTTTCTTTGCTCATAACTCCTTTATGTTGGTAAATACAATAAGTGAGCAATATATACAATATACATATGATAAGGCACAGCACATTATGGAGTATGCCCCTACTGTGGAGTCCTGCCTCCATCTACTTGTCATTTAATCACTGGACAGCTGGACAGGTTCATACAAAATATTAGATGAGGCCAATTGTCCTATACATATTTTTGACCTAGGGGTGGGATTGATTGTGAACTGGAAAGGGAAAATGCTTAGGGGGCTGAGTACGGCTGCATCGTCACTGATTTGTAGAATCATTTTGATGCGATACAGGATCCGATTCAATTTGATTGGAATCTTGAAAGTTTTGCCTCAGTCAGAAATATTACAATGGTCATGTATCAGTATATATCCATAATTTCGTATATATTAAAAGAAAGCTGACACATGTGAGACTTAATTAGAGATGTAAACAGAGAGTTATGAAACCTGCAGCTGCAGAAGCCAGCGAAGAAAAAGGAGGCAAACACAGCGCGGACCCGATGACACATCAAAATCTGATTCTGACGCGTCGGGTCCGCGCTCTGTGTTCACGTTTGTATGCAGAATCCGTAAACCTGCTCCCAGGTACTGTTTTAGCTGTATGGTGTTTGACGACATGTTGTGAGGTTTAACCTGATATGCTGGCGTTTCAGGCATAATAACGTTAATTTACAAATCGACACAGGATTGTAATGAATCAATATCACTTTATTCAATTTAGCATGGATTGTAATCAGAAAAGCGATAATCAAAACCCACCTCTAATCAAGAACTTGCAAAGTAAAAACATGATCTATGTCAGGTAGCCCTTTTGTTATTTACAGTTAAAAAGAGGATTAGTGTTACTGTGCGCTGGCTGAGTCTGTTTCTTTTCTTAGAAATAGTTTCTCCTGCCTTGGAGAAAATCCACTTGCATGGAGCAGAAGAGGCTGTGGAGTGCAGGAACTACACTGCAAGCTGGTAGATATGCAGGTATTCCTGGGTCCTGCAGACTATCACCTAAAAACAATAAACAAAATGATTTTCTAAACTGTAGCAATGTAATTTACGTATAGTGTCAAATACATTTTTGTAGTCTTCATTAGCTTTAATTCACATGGAAGTGTTCCTAAAGTCATATGCTGTAATGGTATTTACATTATGAAAACATGATTTTGGACATTTCAGGTTTTTCACTTCGGCAGATAAAATGAATTGAGCAAAATCAACTCAAAATATTCCCACACGCCAGAACGTCCTCTCTTCCTCGCTGGCTCCATATCTGTCAGTGGAATGATCACCTCCTCGCTCTCTGTCACCATCAACACACTCCACGAATCCCGTGGATGATTCACTTCCTTATATCCGTTTGAATCAGGTACCGAAGCAGTTACGTGCGTAATGAAGCTTCGGACGTCACTGGTCACGTGACTTTTGCCAAACGAAGCAAGCCTCGACACAGTGCTTCTGAACCAGTGTGTTGTTTTTTTCGACACACGCTCCGGAGCGTCAGCTTCAAGCGGGCCATCATTAGTGGGTGGTGATGGCCGCAATGCACAACAGGGCAGGGATGCCCTTCTGCCTGCATCTGACGGTGAGACGAGGGAGGCCGTGTTCAGGTGTGGAGTAGGGCGGGACTGTGCGGCGACGCGCTGTCCGGATGAGACAGGTCTGCGATAGGAGCCTCCTCCCTGGTCTGCTGCTGGCGAGTTTTATCATACCGGAAGAGAAGTTCCTCTCCTGTCCCTTTCAGATAAGGACCATTCGCCCATGTGTGGCTGGACTGTGGGATTATGGGACTGTGGGATTATGGGACTGTGGGAGGGTAATTTTAGCATATGGAAAACATGTTTTAGCCTTGTTTTAATAGTGTATAGTTAGTTCTGCCGGCAGGGTTTTTAGCAGGTTGCAACACTTTTTTTTTTTTAAATTGTATACGGGTAATTTTATCTTGTATTTGTGACTCTGGCTGAGTTTCTTTTATGGAAATAAATGGTGTTTGAAGCCAGCTAAGTTTCTGTGCCCTGAGCGCTGACCCGCTCACTCCCCTTCCTCTTGTATGTGAACAGACGTGGTGGGGAAAATTTAGGTCCACCAGTCTTAGCGGCTACAATGACAGAAATATAGAGAAAATTACATTTTCTCTGTAGCAGTTCATGGATTTCATAAGAAACACACTTTAGTTCACACAAAGCATAAAGACAAAAAAGCAATATATACACTGGAAAAAAATGCAATAGGGTGGTTGTTGAATTTGCATAGAATTACTTCATATATCCAGCATGACAAATTTAAATTTCACATCTAAACATATTTTTGTCTTTTAATTTTCACATATTCTTTAAGAATATTCATTCTTTTAGAACAAATCATGTTGAAAAGAAACAAGTTAGTCGTGTTTTATCCCCAAGCTCCGCCCCCTGGAAAGGAAAAATCGGCTGCACTGTCCGCCATTTTTGTCTCTCGCTTTGGAAAATCTACTACCATCTGGAGTTTTACACTTGAAGGTAAATAAGATTTTAAAGCTAACACACCAGTGAGAAAGAGTGTAGACCCTTTATATATGTGGACTTTTACTGGGGTGTTGTTATTTTACAGGTATGTGGGCTGTTTATCGAAAACCATGAAAGGCCAATGTTAGCTAGCTCCAGTTAGCTAATGGTAACCGAAATTATGCGATAAGCAAATTAGTAATTAACATATATAATGTGAGTTAATATTGTTTGTATATTCTTTCAGTCTAAGTTAACAGACTATTACAAACTTGCATCAGTGTCTGTAGTAAGTGGTGGTACCTGCAGTGTCTTAACCATTAAACAAGCTAATGTAGGGCTGGGATATGACTAGTTTGTTGAAACATGTCTGCTGCCAATGTGACTGCTCACACACGGTAACATTACCAGCACATAGCCACAGCCGCTATAAACATGCTGAAAGGTCAATCTAGCTTCTGTAGTCAGCAGCTGGAAGACTCAACACAGACCCAAGATTCAGTGTAACGGTTATCTAAATGTTGTGTGTCCTGTTTGTAAGCCCAGAAAAAGAAATTAAATAAAATGACGGCCTTGAGCTTCAAGCTAATGTAAGCGCAATGCTATAGCATAAAGCGACTAATGCAATGATGAGGTTGTTAAATTAGTAAAAACACAGTAAATATATCCAACATGAATCATTTATATTTTTGGTCTAAACATAATTAAGTCTCACGCCTTTCACTTGTTTTAGAAGGATGTTCAGTCTTTTAAAACCAGTCATATCAAAATAACAGAAAATAGTTATGTTTTCTGTTGAAACTCCACCCCCCCCCCCCCCCCCCTGCTAATGTGCATTAGCTTTTTTTCAATGTGTGCCCAGTCACATTCGCTTGTTTTTTCTCAGTGAATACAGACTAACAAACTTGTGTCCATTTAGTTAACTGGTTGTACCTAAAATGTTTTAGTTAAACAGTTAAATAAGCTAGTTTTGCCATGGGGTGTGCTCTGTGTGTGTTGGGGGGGGGGGGGGGTGTCTTCACTAAAGTGGGTTTATTTAGGGCATGACACCTACGCAGTACTCATTAGGAGAGGAACTGCGTGACGTGGGGCTTTATTTCATGTTCTGGGGCAGTGAATGTAATGTACTGATAACATGTTACAGACACACAAAAACCCAACAAATTATTTTAACTGATTTATAGAGAGACTGAGAGGAGGGCTTAAAGAGATAAAAATAATGACAGTATAAATATGTTAAATTTATTTTTTCTGTATCGATATATGATGCTTATCCCTGCTGAAGGGCAGATTGGTGTTGCTTCAGAACAATTCTCTAGCGCTGTTATGTAGAGGTGTTACAGTTAATGTTTTAATAACATTATTTTATTTACTAGTGAAGATTTGCATATGTTATCTCACATTCTGTAAGGTAAATTTTCTGGAAAGGTCAAATTAACTAATTTAACTAAGTATTAATGAAAGACCTTGATGTGTATATGACAATAATAGATGTAGTTTATGGGTCATTTGGCAGAACTGCAAAATGGCCAGAAGGAGGCAACTGCTGTGGTTGCAAACAGGCTTTGGGTGGTATGGAAGTAAGGGCAACTATGGAACTGCTCAGCAACATGGGACCCATAGCTAATAAATAGTAATATGACAAAAAATAACAACTTTGTGTGGATGTAACCTTGTGAGATTTGAGATTTTGACAGCATTTTTATGTGACAACTTCTCTTTTTAGATAAATGCAGAGTTTAAGCGCATTACCACCATGCCACTGCAGTCCATATTACTCTCGCAGATAGATGTGCTATCTGACAAACTAATAAAGGTCTTCAAAAGGCGAGGAGGACAAATAGGAAGAAGACTTCAGAACATTCTGGAGCCCACGGCCCAGGTAAGAAAAAAATTAATTTGTGTATACACTTTAGGGAAAATAATAATTTTAACAAAATGCTGCTTGTCACTCTATGCCAGGAGTATGTTGAAAATCACCTGGGATTTTCACAATTTACCATGGGTTCGTTTTTTGTTTGTTTTTTTCCTTTACCTGCATTAGAACTATGTGTGGAGTTCATAGTTGAACACCTCTCTATGCTCTGACAGTATTCTGCTTCTTTGCATGGAGATTTCACTTCATGCATTACCTTTTTAAGCATTCTGAGGACTCAAATCACATGCTGTAATGAATCCATTTTTTTTTTCACCTAATGTGTTAATGTTAATATTTTTTGGAATAGTGACACAGATTAAAATAAGATTTGGTATAATGTTCTTTAACCAGTGTTCTGTTTAATTAAATTTTGGAATTCTGCATTTTCTAGGCCACAGATGAAGCCATTATCCAACGATCTAATAAGGAAACAACCATGGGAATTTACATCATAAAGTCAAGAGATGCCAATGGCAGCCCTGAGGACATCAGGATAGTCCTTGAAGGCCAGAGAGTCTGGCAGGATTTGGATAACTATACCCTAGCAGCTGCAATGCTGTTTGGACTAATGTACACTTTGAGCCTCACCTACCCACTGGAAAAGTATACCTTTGAGGTATTATAGAAACTGGTTATGGAGCTCAAAAGGAACAGCCTTTCAAAGAAGGCCCAGGTTTTCAGGACCAGACTGTACGATTGAACAGTTTTCCAGTTATGATGTGGGAACAACATGTTTACCTCTTCGAATATGTACCATCCTTTGTTTTAAGCCAGCACTGGTAAAGTTGCAGTACATAGTGAAACTTATTTTTCTGGCACTTTTCAACTTGGGGCCTTTATTACTGCAGTTTTCACTTTTCAAGCCATGGCTCTTTTAAAAAAAATTCTAACTTTGAATTTCCATTTTTCTCAATGGAAATGGTGCCTTGCACCAATTTCACCAGTTTGCAATTTTTTTCCCAAGGTGCACCACTACAAACAGATTGCATCGTCTAGTGATTGTGATGTTTAATGATAGAAGCAAGCCAATACTAATCAGTTTAGGTCTCTTGGTTTTGTGCCTGTGGGTTATAATGTTATTTTAAGTCTCTTCTTTGTGTCATTTTAATAATTACACCCCTGTTGCCATATTACCTTATGGCTCTTACATTTAAAAAAACTATTTTTTACATAAGCGCGATGTCATAAGGCCCCACAAGGTTGAATTCAGGTTACAGCAGATAACTTTGAGGAATGTTGTGGAATGTTTTTCAAGAGATGCATTGTACAAATATGACTCATGTATATTTTGGAAGCCTGAATTGAAAGTCCATTGTTACAACTGTGTAACAGGTCATTGTTCAAAAATGTTTTGCTTATTTCTTTGATTGAGAGAAAGTGTACAGTACATACAGAAAAATCAGCCTTTAGTTTTATTTATTGAACACTCAATTATATATTAGATTATATATTATATATTAGAAATTTGTTATAAAATAAAATAAGCTTACCATAAAATAATCTTGTCAATATAACACATAGTAGTCCAATACAATTAACACAAAAAGTTCATGTCTGATAAACAAGTGGTTTCTATAAATATTTGACCGGAATGAAAAACATAACATAAAAAAGTCATGTTCGTGTTACCAGAAAAATGTGTGCAGGTATAACATAAAAAAAAACTAAGGTTAACCAAACATAACTTAATTTCGTGCAACCGATTACAATGATTTTTTTTTTTATGTTTATCCCACTGATTATTTTTTTCAGTGTAGACTGACATCTAAAATGAAGATAAAGTATTTGCGGCTCCCAGTATTTTCTTTTGCGTGGAAATCGCGTCCAACTGGCTATTTGGGTGCGGTTGCTGACCCCTGAGGTAGACCATTGAGCATATTGCATCTTGTTTTTTAACTTACTCAATTAGCAGATTTCACTGGAAATTTTTATTTAATTGTCACGGTCTGGCTGGCAGACCATGGGGATGAGGAAAGTAGGACCCAAAACGCAGGACTCTGCGATGCCACAGTGCACTTTAAATAAAGTGAATAGACGGGTTAGTCCAACAATTAACTCAGAGATGCAATTTGCCAATGGTGCTCATCCCTTGCTCCCAGTGCGTCCCGTGCTGTAGCTCCCTTAGTGTGTGTGCTCCCCAACTCGCTTCTTCGCCCGACTTTCCTGGAGGAAGAAGGACAATCCACAATTAGCCACACGCCTAGCACAGACTATACCGGTCAGGAGTAATAATCCCACGTCGACTGTCGCCGCGAGTCCAGGTTAAATACCTCTTCCTAGCCGGGAGGGATGATTACCACCAGCTGGTCAGGTAATCAGCTGCAGGTGGGCCAGCAACAGCGAAGAGGGACTCCCGATGACGACAGTCGCCCGGACACGCCTCTCACGACGCGCGCTTCCGTCAACAGCCCCGAGGACCGGGGAGAGAGAGAGAGAAGCAGACACACACACACACACACACACACACTCTACATACAAATGTGGACAGAACAGTAGACGACACAGACCCCACATAGTAGTAGTAATAATGATAATAACTGCTCTCGGACCCCTGAGTCCTCCAGAGCCGGTCCGTGACATTAAGATATATGCTATATGAATTTTGACAATATGATGCGGTGTTTATAAAGGGACTGAGAAGGAAAGGTAAATTTCGAGCAAATTTCATTAAAAAAAAAACAAAACAGATCTACGCTCACACCTTTGCGCGTGCGCACACGAAGTGCTGCTCTTATGGAACGCGCGTGCGTCATATTCGATTTGTGCATGTGTCTGTTTGTAACGTCACTGAAAAAGCTGCGGTTTGAAATTTTTCTTCTGCACCTAAATTTTCTGGTTCAGATGAGTTCAGTGAGAAGCGCTAAACGTCCAAATTTACGGAAAAGCACACTTAGCGATTCAGTTTCTTCAACTTTCGTTTTAAGTGAAGGTAAGTGCAATCTTTAGACTAAAAATCAGCAAGTACAAAAACAGAGTATGTTTTGGCTTCACATCTTACTTTTAATATATGTGTTTCAAATCTGAACATTTTAAAAATGATATCCAGTTGATTATGTCAGAAAAGCACTTTTTAGTAGCTACATTCTACTGTAAAGGTGATTTTACTGCTTACCTGTTAGATGCAGCTTGTCTGATAAAAATTGATTTCCTTTTGTATATTAACTATAAAAACAAAGAGTTTTTAATTCTTAAAGACCCTTTTATACGATTTTAGGCCAAATTCTATATTAACTATAATAAATATCTATCTATCTATCTATCTATCTATCTATCTATCTATCTATCTATCTATCTATAAACAATGAGTTTTTAGTTCTAGTGTGAATGTCTCTAAAGACTTTGACAGGATTTTGGGCCAAATTCATTTAGTTGCTTTGAGTCTTTCTTTACTGCTGTGGTGATTTCCTCTTTTTCTGAATTTTAACAGCTACATTGTGAACAAACAAACTGACATGTGAAAGAGATTTTTTTGCAAGAAAATGTTGTGATCTGTTGCTATGATATGAATCATAACAATATCACGCTTTGTTTTTGAAGACACTGGGAAAATAAAATTCTGTATTAAGAGCGGATTTCATAAATGGGTGTGATTCAAATATTATTCTGTTCATTAAAAAGAACAAGCTGGCACCGTGAAGTTTATATCTAAGAGAATCTGCACTGATTTGCTTCTGATGGAAACATGCTCAAATCATAGTTATGAAGTCTGATAAGCTTTGTGTTAGAGACTCACTTAACCCCATGTTTCCCTTTCATTTTACAGCCATGTTGAGAAGAAGCCAAAGACTTCAGTCTAATGGCTATTACGGCAGCCAAGGAGAGCCGTTAATCTCCTACAAGGAGACTTTACACAGGTTAGTGCTGGTCTACATGTTCTTTGTTGTCATCCACTGACATAAATGGTAAATGGCCTGTATTTATATAGCGCTTTACTAGTCCCTAAGGACCCCAAAGTGCTTTACATATCCAGTCATCCACCCATTCACACACTGGTGATGGCAGCTACATTGTAGCCACAGCCACCCTGAGGCGCACTGACAGAGGCGAGGCTGCCGGACACTGGCGCCACCGGGCCCTCTGACCACCACCAGTAGGCAACGGGTGAAGTGTTTTGCCCAAGGACACAACGACCGAGACTGTCCAAGCCGGGGCTCGAACCGGCAACCTTCCGATTACAAGGCGAACTCCCAACTCTTGAGCCACGATCGACATAGATGCATGTTTTGTAATCATAATCCATTTGTTCCTCCATGTACATTTTTTCTTACATGATTTTGTTTTTTCTATTCTGAATTTTTAAAAGGCGACAGCCCTGTCCAGTCCCTGACAATAACGACCAAGACACAGTTGAATACAACACTGATGACTGTGACACTGTGGACTACAACTACGATGACTGTGACACTGTGGACTACAACTACGATGACTGTGACACTGTGGACTACAACTATGATGACTGTGACACTGTGGACTACACCACTGATGATTTTATTGACTACAGTAGTGGCAGCAGCAGAGGTCTCTTTAGAGCCATCAAGGCATTGGGACTTTTGGTCCTCATGCTGGCCTTGTGTTTTGGTAAATGATCTCCTTCCACAAACAATTACAGTCTTTCTAGTACTATGTGCTTTTCTTCTGGATTAAGCTTCTCTTCTTATTCTGTGTTTCTCTTCATACACCAGGATTGATTTTCAGTATTAGAGGGCTGAAAATGGACTTTTCCACCCCGTTCATGAGTGAGGTATGAAAAACATATGAGGCTCATAATATGAAATGTACTTTTTTGCTGAAAATTTATTTAGATAATGCCAGTTTAATATTGTCATAAAGCTGTTACGTAAACGTAAATGGTCTCTTCTCAATTGTAGTACTCGGTGGACAGGCAGGTACAAGACATTCAGGATACCCGTGAGTACACTCTACCATTAGACACATGCACATAGACTTTTCTTACTTTGCTATCTGTATATCCTCCCTCATAATAATCACCATCTTTTTTTTGTCTCTCAGGACCACAGTGTAGATTTCATCCGCTACATCACGCTGCATCTACTGAACAAGTGGGGCAATTGCGAGGATTCGTGTCTACGCAGCTTTCGAGTTCAAAGAAAGCTGGCACAACCAAATTCCCATGAAACCATCTTTAAAAGAAAAGAGAGGAAAAATGTGAAAGTGAATCAGGCTGCAACACATATTTAAATATTGTATGAGGGAAAAAATGTCCATTTAACCCATTTTTTTCCTCAAGCGAATGTCCATCCTACCAGGTAAGACATGTCTGATTAAGATGTTTGCAGTCTGATTCACCTCACCCCCAACCAGCCGTGGCAGAGGGCTTGCCCCTCCCTGAGTCTGGCTCTGCCAGAGGTTTCTTCCTGTTAAAAGGGAGTTTTTCCTCTCCACTGTTGCCAAGTGCTTGCTCAAAGGGGATCATCTGATTGTTGGGGTTTTTCTTCTCTTATATTGTAGGGTTTTTACTCTACATATACAGTGCTTAACAAATTTATTACATCACCTGTCATAGAAATAAGAACACCCCAAATTCTTACATTAGGTGATGTTCAACTAACTTTGTTAAGCACTGTGTTATTGTGAATTGGCCCTCAATTGGAACTCATTTGGACTGAATTAAATTTCTTGTAAAACATAAAAATTCTCTAAATTGTCTCCACTGGAAATTTAGAGATATTTTTAAAACAACACGAATAAAATTTTAAGAAGAAGAAATTTTTCATGTCTTTTGGTATTCTTAATTGTCAGTGTATATTAAACAAGCGTGATAAGGCCGGGGTCTTTCTGTGTGGAGTTTGCATGTTCTCCCCGTGTCTGCGTGGGTTCCCTCCGGGTACTCCGGCTTCCTCCCACCGTCCAAAGACATGCAGTTTGTGGGGATAGGTTAATTGGATAATCCAAATTGCCACTAGGTGTGAATGTGCGAGTGAATGTGAGTATGAATGGTTGTCTGTCCTTGTGTGTTAGCCCTGCGACAGACTGGTGACCTGTCCAGGGTGTACCCCGCCCCTCGCCCCATGACAGCTGGGATTGGCTCCAGTACCCCCCACGACCCTGAAAGGGATAAGCGGTAGCAAATGGATGGATGGATGAATTTTGCAGATTTCACTGGAAATTTTTATTTAATAACCCCAAATTTGGACTTATTGATAACAGAAACAAGCTTCTACACTCATTTTATTTAGTTCTGTTAATTTCAAAACAAAGCTTCTTTTCCTTTTTCTTGACTAATGGTGTCACCTCCTGTAAGTTGGCATGACTTTTGAGTCATATGTATAAATTCTAAATGAGTGAAAGTCAGGGACTGGGCCAGATCGGACGGTCTGAGGCAGCTTTGTTCTGGTCTCCACCTCTGTGTGGAGCTGCTTCCTTTAGCTCATCCACTCACATCTGCAGGTAGTTTGAAATCAAGAGGCTGTGCATTTAGGAGCTGTGGTGATAGATCTCCACCAGTTTGTATTCCTGCCATGGTAGTAAATGGGCTCTGTCTCTTGTCTTCATTTCTCTGCGTTTACTCTTTAGTAACTTTTGTATATTATCTTCTCTGTAGAACTACACACCTGCTACTATATAACTCATCTGGAAATCTTACCTCTCCCGTCTCAAAGAAGACCCACCCAGCTCCCCCTCTTCCCAGCAGCACTTTGAAAACAAATACTGAAAACACGAATCCCACCATCTGGCTCTGTTTTTGGGGCTCAGTAACAGTCGAATCATGGCACTGAAAATTCTTTTTTAATGGTATCCGTCATGTTCTCTAGGAAGTGGTTGGAGAGCTCAACCTCACAGCTGTGTAAACTTTCATGTGCTCTTCTACTAAAAACACTTAAAGTGCTTTACACAACTTGCCTCATTCACCCAGAAGATCCATTAGAGCTGATTGAGGAGCATCAGGGTGCAGAAGTAAGCTTGAGAGAAGGTGAGAAAGAAAAGACACAACCAACATGAGCACAGGGACAAACTAGGGTCACACACAACTTTATACAAGTAAAGACACACATACATGTACAGTAGTGCAAAGAATATTATGTAAAGCCGCTCGACAATAGTGGAAAGTATACCAATAAAGTGTATCAATATGAGTCAAAGTGTGCGTCTGCAGTTCAGCATCAACAAATAAAGTTAACAGGAGTTCATGTGACTAGTTCACATGACATAGAAATCAGCTTTTAAACAGAGTGCAGTTATGGGTTTCTTCAAATATTAACTAGGTGACAATAAATGTCCTAAAACCACAATTAATTTGCAGGTGACAGACTAACAATTTAAAGACTGAGCTGGCACGTTGAAGCTCCAAAGACACACCCACAGATCCACCAATTAAACTGTAAACAAGACATAATCATTTTTTTAAAGAAAAAAACTTAAATGAAATTAAACATGAATTGTTTTTGAAGTTTTTCAAAAAAAAAAATCCATGTTATGCAAAAACATGCAGGCAGAAAATGCATTACTTCAAAGATCAATGAGGAGAGAAGCAGAGGCCCCGACTTCTGAATCAAAACAACAACACATGCAGATGTTTGACATCAACGCCAACTACAGAAGTGACTTAACAGCAGTGAATCTTTGCACTCTGATGTAGTAAATAACCGGATGCTTGGACGTGATCACTAATCTTACCACACTCTTACCACACATTTACAGATGATTAAATACACAACTTCCTAACCACAGAAATCTGTGTGAGGTGGCATACATGAGATAGTGGCTTCAGTCTTTCCTACTTGCTGTTTTTGTTACAGTGAAGGAGACACAGGGATGATGCCTTTGTTGTTTTGTCATAGATGATGTGAAGGTAATCATTTTCATCAAGGCCTCATTCTTAGAACAGATTGCAAATGGTAAAGATGAATTACACTGGACTCACTGTTTCTTATACGAAGTAATTTTGATTATTAATTACATTATTGATTAACAACTGAAAATCAGTATCAGATAATTAAAGGTATTTACAGGTTTATCTGACTTTTATACATCACATACACAGCTTCAGCCAAAGTGCCCACTAGAGGGCACACTTGTTCAAAAGTCTACAAATATTCTAAATCACAAAACTAATGAGTCATAATTCTGGTTTGTTTTTGTCAGATGTCAAACAAATCCAGATGCAACCTGAGAAGGGAACATGAAAGAGCCTGTGCATCAATCATCCAGGGATGAGGGAAATCTCAGATGGTTGATTCTGTTCATCATTACATTTATCACTGAGACATAACTTTCAGCATACTGGTTACTTAACAGCCTTTTGGAAATGATTTTCATACTTTCATGTTACAGTAAAAAAGAAATAATCCCCCCTTTTGTTGTAGATGCGTAGTATTAGATGGTGGGCTCAAGCCTGAAGCTATCAAATTGAAGAGGTGGAGGTGGAAGGACGTCTGGTTGGTGTACTACAACCCTCCTAGCCGCCTGTGGATGCTGGGAGGAGACAGCACTGTCTTATGAAGCCAAGTCAACCAGTGATACATGCAAACTTGTATCCTGGGGTCCGTTCTTCGTACCTCGCTTACTACATCCAAGATCAAATGACACATCCAAGATCAAATCATCGCGCTAACTTTGAGCTCGCTATTCCGGGGGCCTGTTCTTCGTACCGCGCTAAGTGAGTTAGCTGGATGAGATTGTTGACGATTTCGCGTGATCCTGGATCGTTCGGTTCCCCGAAGCCCATCCGGGACTTGCTGTCATAGCAACAGAGCCGTAAGCGTAAACCTGCTGGGGAGCAGGTTTACTTTATGTAAACAGGATTAGATCGCGGCCACGCAGGTATGCCCGCGTCATTCATACGAAAGCAACAGCGATATTCCACCACTGTTTCACCATAAATAAATAACATCAATGTAACTAAAGACAATGCAGCACCTGATCCATTTATTGATTTCACACAGGTCATTTCCTAAAAAAGGGAAATGTACTATTAACATTCTATTACATGTATGTGATTATTACAGATTTAATTCATATTTCAGAGTAGCAATTGTAAATTACTTCGTGTAATCAAGATGAGAGACCACGGCTATAAAAGCGAAGGTGGATGTGGGAAGTCTGTCGCAGCCATGTCCTGTCCGTATACGCGAGCCACCCATTGCGGAAGGTGCAAGATTGATAAGGAGAGTCCTCAGAATTCAGCGTATATTGCGGGACAGACAGGATCCTTTAGCTCAGCGCGACAGTGTGCTCATAGAGAGATATCGATTTTCCCGTGAGGGTATTATTTACTTAACCAACTTGTTGACGAGGGGGTGCAGGACCACCACCTGTCTTTTGTTGCTCTGCCCTTTTCTTGGTTGCTGTTATAAACAAACAGATTATTCCAGGGTCTCTTTCCAAGAGACTAAAAGCAATATAAGTGATAAATATTACCATTCTGTAGAATATTCTTATATTTCACTTTTACCTGTTCCCATGTTCTAGTGGGTCCTGTCGTGGCTCTAATGTGAAAGAGGATAAAATATAACATATTATAATATAATGTAATATAATATTGGATAATATAGTGTAATATAATAAATCTACCCTACCGCCTACTGGTGTTGGCCAGAGGGGCCGATGGCGCGATATGGCAGCCTGGCTTCTGTCAGTCTGCCCCAGGGCAGCTGTGGCTACAACCGTAGCTGCCTCCACCAGTGTGTGAATGTGAGAGTGACTGAATAGTGGCATTGTAAAGCGCTTTGGGTGCCTTGAAAAGCGCTATATCAATCCACTCCATTATTATTGTTATTATTAAATTACTTACGAGTTTAATTTGTCAGCAACTTCCTGCCAGCCCTCGCTCCTTGCTTTTGCAGCCTTTGCAGTGTTCCCTTGCATTCTGATTAAACTCTGAAACTCCTGAAATCCCTCACTCAAGAGTTCTTGCTCTGCTGCCGAAAAATACCGAGCCGAGCGCGCTCCGTCGACATTTTCGCCGACCAATCAGAGGGTTGCCGATCAATGTTTCTACTATCGATGCGTAGCCCCTTTTACGACACCCAGTGATCTCACATTACTGCGTCCAGCTGTACTAATCGTCAACAGCAGGTGTGTTCGGGGAACCGGATTAGCGCGCTCACGGTTAGCGCGATGGTTTGGTCTTGGATGTGTCATTTGATCTTGGATGTAGTAAGCGACGTACGAAGCACAGGCCCCGGTTCTTCGAACACACCTGTTGTTGACGATTAGTACAGCTGGATGAAGTAATGTGAGATCACTGGGTGTCGTAAAAGGGGCTACGCATCGATAGTAGAAACATTGATCGTCAACCCTCTGATTGGTCGGCGAAAATGTCGAAGGAGCGCGCTCGGCTCGGTATTTTTCGGCAGCAAGAACTCTTGATTGAGGGATTTCAGGAGTTTCATAGTTTAATTAAAACGCAAGGGAACACTGCAAAGGCTGCAAAAGCAAGGAGAGAGGGCTGGCAGAAAGTTGCTGACAAATTAAACTCGTAAGTAATTTAATAATAATAATAATAATGGATTGGATTTATATAGCGCTTTTCAAGGCACCCAAAGCGCTTTACAATACCACTATTCATTCACTCTCACATTCACACACTGGTGGAGGCAGCTACGGTTGTAGCCACAGCTGCCCTGGGGCAGACTGGCAGAAGCGAGGCTGCCATATCGCGCCATCGGCCCCTCTGGCCAACACCAGTAGGCGGTAGGGTAGATTTATTATATCATATTACATTATATCCTCTTTCACATTAGAGCCACAACAGGACCCACTAGAACATGGGAACAAGTAAAAGTGAAATATAAGAATATTCTACAGAATGGTAATATTTATCACTTATATTGCTTTTAGTCTCTTGAAAAGAGAGCCTGAAATAATCTGTTTGTTTGTTTATAACAGCAACCAAGAAAAGGGCAGAGCAAAAAAAGACAGGTGGTGGTCCTGCACCCCCTCGTCAACAAGTTGGTTAAGTAAATAATACCCTCACGGGAAAATCGATATCTCTCTATGAGCACACTGTCGCGCTGAGCTAAAGGATCCTGTCTATCCCGCAATATACGCTGAATTCTGAAAACTCTCCTTATCAATCTTGCACCTTCCGCAATGGGTGGCTCGCGTATACGGACAGGACATGGCTGCGACAGACTTCCCAAATCCACCTTCGCTTTTATAGCCGTGGTCTCTCATCTTGATTACACGAAGTAATTTGCAATTACTACTCTGAACTGTGAATTACATCTGAAATAATCAAATACATGAAATAGAATGATTTGTCCACGGGTCATTTTTGTCCTCGAAAGAAATCTTTTGCTATCAAAAATGTGTTTTTTATTCATCAAATGGTCTGAAAATAACAGAAGTTATTCATTACTATACTATGAATGATTGGAATAAGTTTTAAGTAATTTGATTTATTTATGGGGTTTTTATTGGATTTTATAACACTTGTGGTCCTCGTGGACAAAAATGACCCCAAAGTACAAAGTGTTGCAAAGAGCCGTATTTTCACACCATACTGCTTTCAAACATCTTTGATCTTGGATCACTGATGTGTGGGGTCAAGCACTGGTCATAACAACCACAACAACAACAACAACAGGCAGCAAAATGAGGAGGCAGGTGCTCTATATTCAATGAAATTTTATTTATACAGCGCCAAATCACAACAACAGCCGCATCAAAGTGCTTCATATTGTAAGGTAGACTCTACAATAATACATACACAGAAAGTATGCTCCAAAGCCTCCATTGCACTGGAGATTTGCATACCTTGATGAGCATACTTTTTTTTTTTACCATGTTGTGCAAAGCAAAGACCAGTAGGACAAAGCACATATTGTCCTCTAGTATAATGAGGAGGGAGAATCAATGTTCAGGAAGATCCAGGGTTAGAAGATATAGAAAATATTGTCAATATTTAGAGCACATGCTACCCTTTCTCTGAAAAAGCACATCAGCCACCTGCAGAAGTGGAAGAAGGCTATGAAGTGAAGAAAAGTGATGAAGAATCTGAACTATGTTCAAGTAGGTTCTCAGGCATCCAGGACATGGTAGTCTGAGGAGCTTGGAAAGAAAGTGACTGGGCTTCTTGAAGTTTCTTGAATTTTCAGAATGTGAAACTGAAATAGAACATGTGTCAGAGGACTACACATCATCCATTTCAATCATGATGAAGACAAAGAATCAACCAGGAAAGAGGAGTCAGCTGAGACAGAGGAATATTTGCAGTAACGTGAGGAAACACTGATCTGGTCTTCTAACCTTCCCAGTGACAGACGATGCATGACTCTCTCATGTGCCTCAGAGAAAGATGATCTACCACAGTCCAAGCACATGTGCCAGGTCCCATACTCCTTCAGTGGCTTTTATACTCGAGTACTGAAAGCATTATACACAGTGTATTCTGCTTGTATTCTGCTTTTTAACGTTCACATGCTGATGGATGCATCAGAGACCAAGTTGGGGTTCAGTAACTTGCCCAAGGACACCTTGGTAAGAACTCCAGACTAGAGCACACAGAGATTGAACCAACAACCATCCAATTAGCAGATGACCTGCTCTACAGCCAACTCAATGACGAACAAGGAGGGACAACGAGAGAGGAAGAAAAATGGACCGAATGCAGCTGTAGGCATATGTGGGTGTGTTGATTCTTACTGCCGTGCATCCAGTAGAGTCGCTACGGCCAGTTTATGACATCCTGAGTCTGGTAGAGAAGTTTTAAAGGTGACACAAGATTAATCATAGAAGCACAAAAAGGATATAATTTCTTGATAAAGACACAATAGATGATCATCGTTCATGACACAAACGTGCTCCCATTTGAGGTGTATGATGTGTGTTGGTGTTGACTTGACTTGAAACACAAGTGGGTGTTTCTCCTGCTGTGATATAAGATCCTGGTACTGATGTGACTGTATGAGCACCAAGTCCTCTTCAGAGGACTCTGTCCCCTCCAACAGAACATCCAAGTAAACCAGGGAACTTTGAGATAAAAACATGGGCAGCATGTGATGCAGGTCCAGCTGTACATGGAACATGCTAGTGTGCGATGACAAACAGTCTGTCCTGCAGTCAGGACACGCGAGTTGTCCCTAACATTGCAGGTTTCCAAAAGAAAACAATCACCTGTAACAGCTTGTTTACTGTATATGCCCCTTGGCCTGCAACTGCAGAAAGAAAGCTGTCCATGATGGGACCAGTGCAGAGGAATAAACCTGAGCTTCCTCCTGCACTTGGGTCAAATATGGACACGCCTTTGTCCTCATGAAAGTTTGCCTTCACTCAGACTCATGCCCTCCTACCATGCCAAAATATAGAAAACTGTCAGGCAATGAGTTGGATTATGTGCTGCCATTAAAAATTTATAAACGCTTGAAAAAAAACTTTCTCACTAAAGTTCAACATACAGCACTCTCTAGTTATTCAGATAGTCAAAATTATCTAAACAATTAAATATTTTATTTTCTCAATTTGTTTTTGCTAAAAAACGGGGTGTATTTTTTGTAAAGAAGGTCTGGTGGCCCTAAAATGTAAAATGTTGGGTAAATTTTGTTTTAATGTGTTGGTCTTAAGTAAAACTAAGATGTAACACTGAAATGATTGACAATTTATACTTTTTACTTTAAAAAACAGTCAAATGAAGTGGGGACATTTTTGACCCCTGAGGAGCAAAATTGTATGGAAATCGGGAGGACATTAAGAGGGTTAATAGTACATTTCCCTTTGTTTAGGAAATGACCTGTATGTATCTGTGTGAAATCAATAAAAGGATCAAGTACTGCATTATCTTTAGTTATATTGATAATATTTATTTATGGTAAAAAAGTGGTAAAATATCGCTGTTGCTTTCGTATAAATGGAGCGGACATACCTGAGTGGCCGCGATCTAATCCTGTTTACATAAAGTAAGCCTGCTCCCGAGCAGGTTTACGCTTACGGATCTGTTGCTATGACAGCAAGTCCAGGATGAGCTTCGGGGAACCGAACGATCCAAGATCACGCGAAATCGTCAACAATCAAATCCAGCTAACTTACTTAGTGAGGTACGAAGAACGGGCCCCTGGTGATAATTGGAGAGATGTCTGCCAATAAGTCTTTTGTGCAATATGAGAACATCTGAATAAGCAGCTCCCCCTACAGCCTCCTGTAAGGTATACACCTTTAAAGAATATACTCTCATATTTCAGAGTTTAAGAACAATTTCAACCAAACAATAATCAAACACATAGAGAGGAAGAAACAGAGAAACACAGGAAACCCTAACCACCATGTTTGGAGGATCAGACTCTTTTGTTTTTGCTTTTTTCTTCAGTAATCAGACATATCATACTGCAATGTGTGCATACATGTACACAGAATAGCGTGAATGAAATGAAACCATAACAGTAGTATTTAACTAAAACTTCTAAAGTACCCTATATTAAATAATATTAACGCTGTGTTTTTCATGTACTTTAAAATGAAAATAATGTTTAATGTCAGTTTTAGCACATATTCGTACATGAACATGGCCGTTGTCGTCTTCTTCTTCTCTCATTCTCTCTCTGTCTTCTCTCCTGACGATTTCCTCCTCTTTTTCCTTATTTCAGCACCTCCCGACAGTACCACAGTCCCACTCTTGGATGAGAGCTTAAACAACAATGAAGTAGGACAAAGGAAGCTTTTATCACAAAAAAGTACATTTGGGATGTGTCCACTAATAAAAGGCACCTTTTTCTTGTTAAAAACAAAAGTGAGAAATAAACTAATAATGCAGGTAAAACAGAAATATTTCCTGGATTTTTGCTTCTATGGTAGTGAGGTGCAGCAGGGTGTGTACTGATGAGGGCAGCCTGACTCCTTCATTTAAATTTGGTTAGACTTTGACGTCATATTGTGAGTTGCTAACCTCTGGATTAGCTCACATGTCATCACACAGAAGATCTCAGAAACTGTAATGTCAATGTCAATGTTTTCATCCTGAATTGACTGAATAAAAATGGCAGTTTTATAAAAGTTACACATCCCCATTTTTGCCGTTTCCTGTCTTGGCTGCTTCATTCATGTTGGAAATATCATATCCACTAGCAAGCTGACTCTGAGGGAGACCATCAGCCTCAGCAGTGAAGGGCAGAAAGGTGCATGTGGAATACACATTACAGTATATCTCTATGTTTTGATAATAGTTTTTCAACATCTAATATTTGAGATAATTCTGATCTTTTTGTCATTAATCTCTTGGATGAGCCCCCAACTGTGCATGGCCCCCTGGGCAAGTGTCCAGCATGCCCTTTGGGTGATCCAGCCCAGCCTGGATAGCAAAATGACTCTGGACCGGTGCTGTACCAAAAAGTGATTGTCTGTTCATATTTATTCTACTGTAAGACTTGTTGGTATAGAATATATGAAACATATGTCAAATGTTTCCTCATGAATGATATCATCCCTTCTATCCCTTTGAAGAAGTGAGGCTCCATAAATGCTAAAGAGGTAAGTATTATTTCTCAGTTGCAATGAATAGAAAATAAACTGTAGAAAAATAAACAGAAGAAAGAAGAAGAGAAATAACAATTTAACATAAACCAGTGACACACTCCAGGGTAGGGCTGGGCTATATCATACCGTTCTCGATAATACCGGTGTAATGTTGGGCAATGATAAGAAAATGAAATATCGTGATAGAATATGGGTAAAACGCGCATGCACCAGTGCCTTTGTTTACATACGCACATGGCGGCGACGCGGAATGAGAAGAGCGAAAGTAGATCGTTGAATGAAATTGGTTCGGAAAAATGCTGCAACTTCAGTGGTGTGGAACTGATTTAGCTTTCGTCCGTCAGATACACAACAAAACACTATTTTTGGTAGCGCATGCTAGTGGGCTGTCGTTATTACCGTGTTTTTTGGAAAATACGGCACACTTAAAATCAATCCTTTGATTTTTCTGAAAATCGACAGTGCCCCTTATAATCCTGTGTGCCCTATGTATGAATTCTGGTTGTGTTTACTGACCTCGAAACGATTGTATGTGGTACACGGCGCTCAAAAATCTGTCAAATGTTTTAGTACGGCTTTGCTAAGCTACAAAGCCGCACCGCTTGATGGATTGTCGGAGCATTACGGCTATCGTAGGCAGGAGCCTTGCGGAGGCTGAAAATGGCCGAAACGCCCGATGAATCCAAGGTCCACTACTGACGATATGATAATCTAGATCAGATCTCTAATCCCTAAACCTATCCAAGGAAGAAAAAATGACAGATTAGCCTGGGTAAAAGACTGAAAGTTGAGGCACACAACGATGTGTGCTGCTGGGAAAGTTTCTGGGCTACCTTTCCTCATAACAGCCATCCCTCAAGCGTCTCTCCATTTAAATCGATGCATTATCAGGGACTGTAACATCTAGTCCTTTTTACTGAATCAGCAAACATCATTCCTGTCACAAGGCAGAAGCTGCAACCACCTTTTGCCAAAGTTACATATCTTATATTCATCCAGTTAAAAAGTGTCATTGACATTAAAAAGTGTTTTTTAAGAGTGATCTGGCCAAGAGCAGGGCTCTAGTACGGTGTACATTTTAGGACATCGTCAGGTCTCAGGAAAAAAGTTGTCAGGCATCAGTCTCAGACGAAAAAATGTCAGGTCTCAGACTCAGACGAAAAAATGTCAGGACTCAGACTCAGACGAAAAAATGTCAGGTCTCAGAACACGAGCTATCAGACAGAGAGAAAATCTTCCTGCAGGTGGCTCCATGACATTTTTTCGTCTGAAACCTGACATTTTTTCGTCTGAGACTGATACCTGACAACTTTTTTCCTGAAACCCAACGATGTCCTAAAATGTACACCGTAGCGGTGACGCTAATCAGAAGGCTGGACCGTCCAATTTCCCCAGCCGTTTACTTCCGGCCTACCCGACCTTCTGAGGACCCGGCCCACGTAGATCGTGTAGGAATGTTTAGCTTATTTTAGAGTTTAGAAATGTGTTAACATAGAATGTAGAACTATTGTAGAGACATTGACACTGCCCTCTATGTAATAAAGGCCTCATTGTGTTGTGAACTTAGGAGTAGATTGTAGGAGACCCCTCCCCCACTTGAACTGTGAAAGTAAAACAGAGAGGAGTTAATGCTGAGTGGAAATTCCCCAGAGAATGTTTGGGTGGGGGTCTCAACATTTTTAACTGGATAACTGTGGTCTGGAAGGGAGATGGGCATGACCTGTTTAATTTCAAACCGTGCATATTGTTTAAAGCCTAAATTATCTGTTCACTAAGTTGAACGTATCGCAGTGTAAATTCACTCAGTATGTTAAAGAAACGGTGTGTGATCCGTCTTAGTTATTAGGAAAAAGTGGCGGTGTGTGATCCGTCCCCGTGCGTTAAAGCAGGAAACGTGTGTTACTATTAGTTAGAAAGCGGGGTTTAAGGCCTCGTCGCCGGCTGAGGGCTGTGTGCGCTCCGAGTTTGGCAACTCCACCCTTGGTCGGACGCGTCCTTGGGATTTGCCGAGGTGGTGACCTGGGCACTGGGGGCGCCCTAAATAACTAAAGCTAGGTGTTGGATCCTAGTCACGGTTGATAACCTGCATGAGAGTGGGGGCAAGTTGCTTTGTTAGTGAGAGAACGACTGCTTGGCTCGTCCCACTGACTGCAGTGTGTGTAGACTGTGTAGTTGTGTGAAAGCGCCGTTAGAGTCGGCGTCTCGTCTGAAGTACGGGAGTCAATTAAAGTAACAAAAAGAATTTGTGTCTAAAAGTGTGTGTTTGTGGTGTGCAGAAATTGCAGCAGGAGGGCGTGTCGCGAATTGTTGCAAACTGTGAAGTCAATTGGGGGGTTTAATTTGGTTTTATTTTTTATGGGGAAGAGAAACTGCGGTATCCAGTCCGTGGCGCAGTTTGAATAATTCGTGAGGCAAATGTGGCGCGATCTGAAGATCGTGAGCCTAATTGTCCTAGTTAGGTTGAGGTGTATAAAAGTGGACGGCACCTGCTCTGTGTGCTGATCAGGGCGTTGTCCTGAATCAGCAGAAGTGTCTCGCAGAATGTTTGAATGGGACTGCGGGTTCACACATGGAACGAACGAAGAGTAAAATGTGCGTGTGTGTGAGAGAGAAAGAAAAGGTGGGGGCGAGTGACCAGCCTGTGAGTGTGTGTGAATTGCTTGATGACAAAAAGGGAGACAAAGTAGATTAGTTGATTTTCTGTGAAAAATAATAGTTAAGAAATCGTAGTGATCAAATAGGAGAAAATGAACTAAAGTAATTAAAAAATAAACAGTGGATTAGTGTTAAAGTAATGATAAATAAATTGATAAAATTAACAGTGACATTTAAAGGTGATTAAGTACTCAAGGATGAATGGAGAATTTGATTGCTGACTGTATGAGAGCTGTTGGGGTGAAAGGAAGATGAGGTTGGAGGAGTGAGTTAACAGGTTAATGTGTGGGTGTAAAACAATGGGGTAATAAAAAAAGAGAAAGAAAATCATGAAAACAAAGAAAATAAAAAGTTTGGAAGTGTGAGTGGGAAATTGTCTCCAACTGGGGGAAGCAGTGATGCAACAGGTCACCTTCTTCCCCTGCTGGACACAAAAGAAAACATAATTTGGAGTGTTGTGGATGAAAATAATTATTAACAACATCAAGAAGATTTTTGTGTTTGCGGTTAAGAACAAATAAAAATTTCATTTTTGGGGTTTAAAGTCAGAGTTTAAAACAAAATAAGTAGAGATGTGTTGCTTTAGGAGTGATGAAAACATATGCAGTCACAGTGAATAATGAAAGTGTCATGGTCCTGAGTCTGAGGACTCAGTGTTTTGTGTTTCCTTATGCTTTTGTTCATTCCGAGTGTGTATTCTGTTGTGATTTTGCCATTTGTTAGGTTTCTGTTCTTTGCCTGCCTGCTCCCACTTCTCTGTGTTCCCTCTGTCTGTCCATGGTGTTATTGTGTCTGCTCATGAGTCTGCCTGTCATGTTCAGTGTCCTGTCTGATTCTCTGTGTCAGTTTCCTGTTTTATTCTGAAAGTTCATGTCTCATGTCAGTGTGTTCAGTTTTACCTCTCCCCTGTCTCGTTAGCCTTATTGCTCCCAGCTGTGTCTCCCTCCTGTGGCCCATTCCCTGATTACTCCCCGTGTACTTAAGCCCTGTGTTTTCCTGTGCTCTCTGTTGCGTCGTACCCTCAACTAGCTGTGTGTTCTGCTTCTATGTTCCCAGTGTTTGGTCTCCTGCTCCAGTTTAGTGTTTCTTTCCAGTGTTTCAGTCCTTGGTTCCTCTGTTCTGACTTTTGGTTTTCTTTTGGTGAGTTTAGTTTGTACGAGGTTTTTTCCAGCAATAAAGCTGCGCCTTAAGTTTCACTTCCGTGTCTGAGTTCTGCATTTTGGGTCCACCACTCCTGCTTGCCTGCCACACAGCGATTCATGACAGAAAGTCTCTCAGTCTGTCGATTACAGGTGGGGAACGGACCTGGATCAATTCTCCATGGGCAGCAGTCGGAAGAAAATTATAGGTTAAAATCATTAGAAAAAATAGAAACACCCAGCCAGAATTTATTGGCTGAATTGTTTTGCAGCTTCCTGTCCTCATCCTGAACAAGCAAGCTCTAAGGAAGCTGATCTCTCCCTGAAGACACCGAGTGCAGTTCCAGAAGCATAAGCATGAACATCAACAGTGGACAGAAGTCCAAGAGACAATACCAGAGTTCTGAGCAGAGGGGTCCAGCAGCGCTGTGGGCAAACGGCATCAGAAAGAGAAGAACCACCATCTAGATTGGATGGATGGAGATGCGTTTCCAGCAAGCTGCAACCTCACTGTGTGCGAAGGACTTTTGAGAAGACTGTCTGAGTTTGACACTTGCCATGTTTGGAGCAAGATGGCAATGAAAGAGACAGTGGGACAAAGAGAGACACGGGACAAAGCTGAAAAAAACTGACTGCCATTGGACTGAAAAGTGGGAGAGAAGAAAAGGAGCAGAAGAGGGCTGAGGCTGCTGTTTTAGTGTGGGCAATCAAATTGGGTTAAGGAATCCGGGGAGACAAACGACTGCCTGGAAGTGGAGGATTGACACAGTGTCCAGACCACCACAAAAGGGGGAGGAAGACAAGCACTGAGGTATGCAAGTGTACTGTTAGAAAAATGGAAAGGTGACACCACACATGCAGATAATATGCACCAGAGATAACAAAAAATCATACACAAAGTGTTACACATTAAAAGAGGGTATTTGTAGAAGGGTTTGACAACACTCAGCGTGGTTGCCTATGGTAACCTGCAAGCATTTGTGGTTTAGCTGTGCCTGACTATGACAGAGTTTTTCATTTAGATGTTTCTGAAACAAAATTTGGAGTGAACGGAGTTTTGTTTCAGAAAAAAGGGGGAAGGTACATAAAAGGATACATAAAAACAGAAAATGTATTAACCCGACTAACACACAGACACACACACATGTAATGAAGATCAAACACAATTTTAAGTAGGCAATACTGTTACCATCATCCTGTCTGGTTTATTGAGTGGGTTGAGAACTGATACATAGACGACTGAATTAGTATTATTTTGGGGAACATGATAGCAGGGGTGAACAGAATCCTGCAGCCAGAGTTTAAATGAGTGAAACTAGCAGATTTTTTGTTTTTGTTTTGTTTTGTTTTTTGTTTTTGTTTCTGAAGTATGGGGAAGGTTTTACCATGGCACCAAGTTTTACATTTGGTGTTTTCTCACCTATAAGAGAAAGAATATTCTGTGACAAGTCTTAAGACCGGGCTTCTGTATTTTTTCTTTTTCTTTTGTTTTTCAGTTTTATTTATCATTTTTCATTTTATTTTTATTTTTTGAACAGTGCACTGATTTCTGTTTGTGAATTTCTTTTCTTTAAGCAGATCTGCACATCGGGAATTAAAAGTGCTACACGTCATTGGGAAAATTGTTGCAAGTGAGTTTCTCCACATTAAAATGGGCTCTGGAGAAAGCCACTTATTTGGGACAATTAGAAAATGAGAGTCCCTCCCTAAAAAGGATTCAGCGAAGTAATCCGATCTAAAGTTTTTCTTTTTCTTTTTGAAATGACGTCATTTTGCTGAGAGTGGAAACTAAATGCGACGACAGGTTCCACTATCAGCAAAGAAAGAAAGAATGGATGAATGAATGAATGGAAATAAAAACAAACTGACTGACTGGTAAAAGCTGACAAGACTTGACCACGACTCAAGGTTAACCTCCACCTAGACAGGATAAAAGGGTGGATGAATTTATGTGTTTCTTTTACAGGAGCAGAAAGATGACAGCAACATCTGAGGTTGCATGACGATTTAACTTTTAAATGCCATTTTCTATGTTTGTGAATCTACCAGGGGTGTGTTGCTCACAGAAGTTACTGTGAGAAAGTGTGTACACACCTGCGCAGCGCTAACATTTGCATTCTTTTTTCTACAGCATTACAGTTCTTTATGTGATTTGATGATGTGATTTCTAACAGAACAATTGGTTGGTGTTTGTTTCTCTACTACAGGTTATGAGTTGGTGATGCTGTTACACTGTGTTGTTGGGAAAATGTTGAAGGTTACTTTGACGATGTGAATAACGTGAGAAATTTCCTGTGTTGAAACCAGTGTCATTCTTTTTACAGCAGGCTTAATTTTATGGTCTTTTACGGCACCTCTGGAATGTGGATGGCCGACGCCTGCCCACCAGGATAATCCATGTGTGCTCCTAATGTTTGTTTTCCTAAGAGTGCATGTAGAGGATTCAGCAGAAAACAGACAAGTGACATGAGAAAACAAATAAGGGATGCAGTGTTTATGGAATAGTTGAATATGGGCTCATTAGCCTGCCACTATTGAACTCATAGTGATAAAATGGGTGGAGTGACATTGTTTAAGGAAAGTCACAGATTAAATTGTGGAATAAATTGGGATGATTCATGATTTGGGACAAATTATGGTAATAATAGTGATTTAATGATTGGAGAAAACCTGCACATGATACTTGTCTGTTATGCTGAGTACGTTATCACTCTCATGATCTATAGTTGGTTGCAAATGTGATGTTTGATTTAACAGATTTGTCTTCCAGGTTAAACAAGTTAAACAAGCTTAACATGTCACTGCTGATTAATGTTTTTACACAGGGTTACAGGTTGGAGTATGGCTGCTCCAAGTGGGAAACCCTGGAGATTGTTTTAGAGAGAATGTGCAACATTCTTGTGCATGGCTCATTGGGGAGTTGACACATGGTGAAAGCCATGTGGCAAGAGGAGTGTTATTTTTAATCTGTAGATGTCGTGAGGTGCCATGACGAGAAGGAGTGGCTGAGAGGATCGTCCACAAGATGAGAGCTGAGGCCAGGAGAGAGGCTTCAGGAGGATCAGAGATCATCTTCAGCACAGCAGACATCGCACACAGAGCTGTGCTACTGAGCTTCCAGGAGATCAAGAGGAGACTTCCCACAGTAAAATCTTAAATAAAATGAGAGATTCAATGTTGACGCTGAGGAAGACAACTAAGGTGTACGACGTGCTGTGCCTTAAATCTTCAGCAGCGTTGGAACATGAGAACCTGAGGGATGGAGAGAGCGTGCCAAGCTCCAAAAGTGACAGCGCAGAGGAAGTCCAGCGATAGAATTGTGATTCTGTGTGAGGCACAAATACTAGGAGACTGGGAAATAGTTGACACCACTTTTCCCAAGGATGAAGATCACCTGAAGTGTGTCACTTTGCCATGCAGATTTGATGCTCTGCAGAGAAGCCTTCTGTGAGGGAGAGATGTAAACAGACGAGCCTTTTATCTACATTTAACTCATGTCAACTTCTCTAGGCTGGTTGAGGGGGAATTGGAGAGAAACAGTAGTGTTAGGTGTGACTGTGGTTATTGTAACTGTGATTTTTCTTATAAGTGAATTGCCCAGAGACAGACCTGAATCCATTCCAGCGACTCCACCATCACAGGCCACGGTGAAGCGAACCAAACGTAGTGAAACAGGTAAATCAGATGAGTGTTTTGATTATTATGGCGGTGTAGAGTTGGACTACATTAAAGGGTCCACAATCTCGTATACATTTAATCTTTGTGCTGTCATTAAATGCAAGGGCTTGCTGAACAGTTGAGTCCAACATCTTTAATGGCAGTACAAAATCAGATGGCGTTAGATATGTTGTTGGGAGAAAAAGGGGGCGTTTGCGTGATGTTTGGGGATATGTATTGTACTTTCATTCCAAATAACACAGTTCCCGACGGCTCTGTGACCCGAGTTCTGGAAGGCCTAAAGATGTTGTCCACCACAATGTATGAGCATTCGGGATTAGATGACCTGCTGGAAGTGTGGATGACCTCTGTCTTTGGGCAATGGAAAGATTTCATTATGTTAATTATGGTTTCTTTGTTTGTTTTTATTGCAGTATTAGTGACATGTGGGTGTTGTTGTGTGCCTTGTATCAGAGCCTTGTTCGTAAGACTCATCAATCGTGCTGTGGGAGAATCTGATACAAAGGCAGACACCATGATGCCACTTTTGGGAAATGGGGAGTCACAGTATGAAAACATTATGGTGAGCGATTTAGTTTAGTTTTATCTGCCATAGGGCAGATAAAAAGGGAGATTTGTAGGAATGTTTAGCTTATTTTAGAGTTTAGAAATGTGTTAACATAGAATGTAGAACTATTGTAGAGACACTGACACTGCCCTCAATGTAATAAAGGCCTCATTGTGTTGTGAACTTAGGAGTAGATTGCAGGAGACCCCTCCCCCACTTGAACTGTGAAAGTAAAACAGAGAGGAGTTAATGCTGAGTGGAAATTCCCCAGAGAATGTTTGGGTGGGGGTCTCAACATTTGTAACTGGATAACTGTGGTCTGGAAGGGAGATGGGTTTTATGACCTAGGGAGTTACCTACACCCACAGTGTTTTAACTGTCACGCACACACATCCACACGCACACTCACTCATGTGCACACACATACACACAGGTATGCGTACACAGTCACACACGAGCACTCACATAGACACGCAGGAATGCGCACATGTAGGCATTCATGTGCTCGTGCACATAGACACAGACAGAGTTTGCAGCACACCGTGGGGGGTTTTATGATGGGGACGCCTCTATAAAGCTGGCTGTAACGAACAAAGAGGTGAAGATTTTTTGCAGAGGGACACACCGGCCTCGTCTTCCCTTCTAGAAGTGCATGCTTAAATGAAGATGAATAAAGATGAATAAAGGTTTTGTGAAATGACTACTGAGTTCCGGTGCCGTCTCTGGATGCCTCGACGAATAAAAGAACCGGGGTAAAACTGATTTCTTAACAATCGCGAAGGCCGGGTCCTCAGGAGGATGCAGCCCATGAATTTGGACACAATCATAGTTTCTTTCCACTGTGTTCCTGTTAGAGATGGACCGATCCGATATTACGTATCGGTATCGGTCCGATACTGACCTAAATTACTGGAGCGGATGTCGGAGATAAATAAAAAATGTAATCCGATCCATTAAATATCAAAAAAGCACCTCACAAAACTTGCGACACGGCGTAACTCGGCTCATAACCGTAGCACTCGGAGCAGTGTGCTCACGTGATAGAGCGGCTGTGTGTATTTGGAGCCTTGCTACCAAACTCAGAGGAAGTTATCCCAGAGAGAAGTTAAGCAAGTGTGTAAGTTCATCTCTGAATGTTTGTAAAGCATTCCCACGTTAAGCTTATATGGAGCGACTGCCTCTTCTCTTTCTCTCTCCCTCCCTCTTCTGCTGCTACTTCAATCATGAAACTGCTTAATGATCAGCTGATCGACTTTTCTGTCACGACTCCCGTTTCTCTTGTTTGTTTTTGGCCCACTTTGCACCAGAAAGAGGAAACCAGCGACTGAATAACAGCAGCACGTTTAACCTTGATAAGCTGTTGTTAGAATTTATTTAATATTACTTTCTACACCAGGATCCTTTTCTACATAGCTGACGGCTGGTAACTGTGCAGGGGCGGATCTAGCAAAGTTTAGCCAGGGGGGCGATAAGGCATTAACAGGGAAAAGGGGGCACAAAGACATACTTTTCTTTTTTATTCTCATTTAAAATGTCTAGCTTTTAATAAATAATTATCTGAATCTGACACCCAAAATTTTAATCTGATGTAAAATGTATAGAAGTCAATTACTGTATATAGTAACTATTAAGTCTAATATACCCTAGCAAGCTATAGTACTTTTTCCTTTGGGAAGGGACGATCTGTGCAGTCTGCAATTCTGTAGAAGAAAGATGTTGAATCTATTTAATTATTCTTGAAAAACAATTGATTTCTGTACATTTTCTTTTCACACTGCATCAAATTAAAGTTGATTACTTCGATTAAGCATCATGAGGTGGAGGGTGGGGGGGTGGTTCGCATACTTTTTTTTTTTTGCTGGGAGTTGCAAGTTAGGTTGCTTAATATTTCTGCTAAGTACTCTTTAAAATACCAGAATAGGGAGGATGGAGTAGGTTTAAGTTTATTAGATTGATCAGTTTTGCTGAACTATGAAATATTTTGGGTGCAGTGTATTTTTCATATACAGGTATAACTGAATAGCTTTAGTGTTGTTGTTTATTTAAACTTGAGTATGAACTTATACAAAATGCAGCAAGATATTAAAAAACAGTTTTATTGATTAAAAAACACTATATCGGATTCATATCAGTATCGGCAGATATCCAAATTTATGATATTGGTATCGGACATAAAAAGTGGTATCGTGCCATCTCTAGTTGCTGTTAATGATAAACTACAAATTTACTCTAAATGACTAAAATATCGATATTTTAATGTGAGAATCGATTCTAGAACATAAATAATTGGTATTGGAGGAATCAATATTTCAGGATCCATCCGCACATCACTAGTTGGGAGCCGAAAGGTCCTTTTTACGGTGGCCCCTAGAGACAAAGCACGTACAAACTCCAAAACACAACGAAAGTGCTCCAGGACACTAGGGGCAGTGTTGAGCTTGATTTGCAAAATAAACGGCAAGTTTGTCTGTATGGGACGGTCTAGTCTTCCCAGGTTGCCTAGCAACCATGATACTAACCGCTGGAAACGTGTCATACAGCTTTGTTTGACAGAAATGAAGGAGAACATATTTTGTTCATTTGTTTGTTAAAACATGATTTTTGGGCTTCATTTCTGGACTGAACAGTCATTTAAGATTAGTTAGTAAATAACAATTAGCTAATGTTGTTCATGAGACTAAAGTCATATCACTTTGGTAATGTAAATATAATATGGCCAATATTATAGTTATTATATTAATCATTATTAGCTATTACAGCAGTGAACATGGACTCTGTGTCAAATACTGAGCTTCAGTACAGATTCAAGTTGCAGCTATTTATATGTCTTATCACCTTAAATCTTCACTCAAAGACAAGTATCTTTGACAGTGCATATATAGGTGTATCATATATAAGAGACAAATGTTGTTCCTTCAGTATGTTGGCATTACTAAATTTGGCTCATTGCTTACATATATTTATAAAAAGAAAATGTACAAGCTGTGATAACTGTTTCTGATAAAATGAAGAGTAGACTGATATATTAAATATTCCTTTATTGGGTGAGAAAATCAGACCATGTCATAACTGCTTTAAGTCTATACAGAATAGATATCAGAGCCTTAAACAGGCTGGCTTCTGCTAAATGGGTCAAACTGGGCAGAAAGTCTACAAACACATAACATCCTTATAGAATATGATGTAACACTATAGATCAACTTACCTCAGAATATATAAAGCATATAAACAATTACAGCAATATGATGCAACAAACACAGCAGTGCTACTAATCAAAAATACTCAAAGCTTCATAGAACTGAAACAAACATTTATTTTTAGGTCCATTCTGCTGCTGATACATACTTTAGGTTTCTGAATATTAAACTTGTTGCTGCCTTTCATAGTGTGTAACTTGAAGGCCCTGAGTACTTTCTCCCACACTGAAAACACTGGAATGATAATATTATTTGAAAATTACCTAATAAGACTGATTCAGGACAGACAATTAGGTATTTTAAACTTTTCTAGCAGTCCTTCACAAACAGGGAACAGTCTGTCTATTCTCTCCATCTGTCAGCTGCTGCTGGCTCTTCCTCCTCCTCTTCCTCACACACTGCTGAGTTTGTCCTGGTGGATCATCAGGGGTGCAAAGCCTCACAGATGATGTGCAGCAGTGGGTCCCTCAGTCTGTCCTCACTCTGGACACTTGCAGTTGTCACACATGGAAATCAAATGTGTGATAAGCTGCAGGATTCAAACTAGAGATGGACCGATCCGATATTACGTATCGGTATCGGTCCGATACTGACCTAAATTACTGGATCGGATATCGGAGAAAAATAAAAAATGTAATCCGATCCATTAAATATCACGAAAGCACCTCACAAAACTTGCAACACGCCGTAACTCACCTCAGAACGTTAGCACGTCGGAGCAGTATGCATCACGTGATAGAGCGGCTGTGGCATGCGGGACCTGTCGGTGGTCTGGATAGCATTTGGAGCTTCGCTAGCAACCCGGCATTTCATCTCCGACAAAGTTATCCCCGAGAGAAGTAAAGCAAGTGTGTAAGTCCATCTCTGAATGTTTGTAAAGCATTCCTGCGTTAAGCTTAACAAGCGACTGCTTCTTCTTGCTGCTACTTCAATCATGAAACTGCTTAATGATCAGCTGATCGGCTTTTCTGTCGCGAGTCCGTCTGTCTTGTTTGCTTTTGGCCCACTTTGCACCAGAAAGAGGAAACCAGCGGCTGAACAACAGCAGCACGTTTAAGCTTGATAAGCTGTTGTTAGAATGTATTTAATATTACTTTCTACTTGAGGATCTTTTTCTATGCAGCTGACGGCTGGTAACTGAGCAGGGGCGGATCTAGCAAAGTTTAGCCAGGGGGGCCGATAGGGCATGAACAGGGAAAAGGGGGCACAAAGACATACTTTTCTTTCTTATTCTCATTTAAAATGTCTAATAAATAAAAGCTGTTAATAAATAATTATCTGACACCCAAAGTTTTAATTTGATGTAAAATGAATAGAAGTCAATTACTGTATATAGTGACTATTAAGTCTAATATATATACCCTAGTAAGCTATAGCACTTTTTCCTTTGGGAAGGTACCATGTGTGCAGTCTGCAATTTTGTTGAAGAAAGATGTTGAATCTATTTAATATTTCTTGAAAAATAATTGATTTCTGTGCATTTTTTTTAACACTGCATCAAATTAAGGTTGATTACGTCGATTAAGCATCATGAGGTGGAGCGTGAGGGGTGGTTCCCTATTTTTTATTTATTTATTTTTGTTGCTGGGAGTTGGAACCCTATTAGTTAGGTTGCTTAATATTTCTGCTAAGTACTCTTTAAAATACCAGAATAGGGAGGATGGTGTAGGTTTAAGTTTATTAGATTGATCAGTATTGCTGAACTATGAAACATTTTTTTTTGCATACAGGTATAACAGAATAGCTTTAGTGTAGTTGTTGTTTTAAACTTGAGTATGAACTTATACAAAATGCAGCAAGATATTTAAAAAAAACAGTTTTGTTGATTAAAAAACACTATATCGGATTCATATCGGTATCGGCAGATATCCAAATTTATGATATCGGTATCGGACATAAAAAAGTGGTATCGTGCCATCTCTAATTCAAACACAAGTGTAAGTTATACAGTGGGGCAAAAAAGTATTTAGTCAGCCACCGATTGTGCAAGTTCCCCCACTTAAAATGATGACAGAGGTCAGTAATTTGCACCAGAGGTACACTTCAACTGTGAGAGAAAGAATGTGAAAGAAAAATCCATGCCCCACTGTAAATACATGTTTATACTTTTATTCCACAATCAGAGAGAAAGAAACAGAGAGTGAATGCAGGACAGACAGACAGGTGACAGTCTCAGGTGTATACACTGCTACAAAACAGCACAAGAGAATTCAGTGTTTGTGTTATTATGAAACAAGAAGAGTTCCCAGATGGTACAGTGGACACATGTGTGACTGCTGTGATTAAAGCATCTTTCTTTCAGCTTAACGAGTGAACCATCAGCTCATTCAAACACACGTTAAAGTCCGTTTGGCTCGACACCACCGAACAGAGGCAGCAATATAATATAGCTAACATTAACAGTGCAGTGAATCCTGCTTGTGCTGTGATATTCAGGACTGCAAACCGAGCAGCATCACTGAATTTTAGCTTGTTGTGTTTGTGGATATATGACTGACTTTAATTATCCATAAAATCATCAGATTCTCTGTAAGATTAAAGTCAACTATTGAACGGCATATATTTTTGAAGTAAAGGCTTTAAAACCAAGTTAGTACAAACATCGCTAAAGTCACATAACTTTCCCGACATGTGGCCAACAGTAATGTTTTAATGTTCTTCATTATAAAAACATTCGCGCATAAATAAGTGACATAATATTCAGTACTTACTTCTGAAAGTTACAAAATTATCCACACCACCGCCGGGCTATGAAATCTGCGATATGTTGGGCCATGAAGGCTACACCAACCCATCCTTAAAATTCAGGGAAATTAAGGACGCATTTGAGGGCCGTATTTCGAGCAGCCTTTGAATTGGGACAGCCTTCGTCGTGTCACTGTGACGTAATTGGCCTTAAAATGCGGCCTTTAAGGCTGCAGACAGTCTACCACAATGTTATCTTTTATGTGATTCCTGTTTTACTTGACTGTATGTCTAAAATGTGATAAATAAAGTTAAAAAAAAGAAAAAAAAGGCTGCAGACAGTCCAAATCCAGTCATTGGTACTTCCTGGCTTATGTAGTTACTAGGTAACAAAAGCTCAACACTGCCCCTAGCGTCCTGGAGCACTTCCGTTGTGTTTTGGAATTTGCATGTGTTTTGGGGTTTGCAAGTGTTTTGGAGTTTGCAAGTGTTTTGGAGTTTGTACGTGCTTTGTCTCTAGGGGCCACCGTACCTTTTAGATCTTTCAGCTCCCATCACTAGCAGCATGGCCCTTTCTCAATTCTAAGTACGCGAGGACATACTCGTGTTCTCGGTGAGACTGGACTTGCCGAGACTGCACGGGAGTACCGACTTGCCGAGAACACGAGCACGGCCTTGCGATTTGTACAATTGGAACACCAGCGTACTTGATGATGTTACACGTCTGGAGTTTTTACTGCCGTCCCCTTTTAATTTAACTGTGAGTAATATGTTATGAAGCTTAACTTTAATCACAGCCTAACCGATTTACTCAGGAACAAATAAAACACTGAAATAAACCAAACTTAACATTTAGAAGTTATCTAATTTACTTATATATCATGTTTAACCTCAGTACCGAAATATCTATTAATAAAAATAGTGTACATGTATGCCTTAATAAAAACAAGCAAGTGAGATGTTAGAATGCTTTTATTTTTAATTTTAGTGGACACTCAATACAATAGACAGCTGCTGGGGTTTGGGGTTTGCTTAACCTGAGTATCAAAAAGACCGTGGGGGTTGAAAACGATGTGCCAGGAGTCCGCTGTTCTCGCCGGCTTTAGTGATCCTCGACCTCGCTGTCTGCTATGGAGCTGGCGGGTCACAGATGTCTCCGAAAACATCGGAACACGTTTGGAAATTAGGGCTGCCACGATTAGTCGACTAGTCACGATTACGTTGACTATTAAAATCGTCAACGACTAATTTAATAGTCGACGCGTCGTTTGAAGCTTTGTAAGATCACAAAAGACGCAGGAATAAGTAGTAGGATTTAAGAGTGTAATAACGGACTGAAACAGAAGATGGCAGCACTGCATGTACAAGGATGCCAGCTGCCGTTAAACCCCGAAGAAGAAGAAGTAGCTCTGTCCCAGAATTCATAGCGCAGTTTCCAACAATGGCGGCAGCTAGTTAGTTTTAATATTACTCTTATTATTCTTTCTGGGTCACAAAATAAACGTTTAACATATTTTCAGGCGAGAATGTAGCTGTGTAAACCTCAAATATCTGCTCAGTTTATCAAGACACCACATATTTTCAAAAGCGCTCTGACGTTTTCGGAGACGTCTGTTACCCACTAGCTCGATAGCTAGCCGGGAGCAAGGCTCACTAGAGCCGGTGAGAACACCGGACTCCCGGCAAATCGTTTTGTTTTCAAACCCACCGCCGTCTTTCGGTACTCAGGTTAAACATATATAAGTCACTTAGATAACTTAAAAATGTTATTGTTTGGCTTTTTTTTTTGTATTTTATTTTTTTAAGTTATAGTTTTTACACAGCTGAATAAACGTCAACCAGACAACTGATTATCAGAAGTGTGAGATTCTCGAGAATATACTCCGGTGTCCCGTTATATTTTAGATAGCAAGGAGTTTATTAAACTTCACCGAAACAATCTGCAAATGTCATTAAAATTTAATAAACTGTCATCTGGTCTTTATTTTTAGTTAGCACATACCTTAAACACTTAAAGCTGTAAGCTAATGATAGTTATATAAGAGCAGATGCATGCTGGTGCAATAAGCTGTACGTTTTACGTTTTACAAAATTCCAGAATCTCAGGTGAAACGTCACAAAATTTTGACAACCACCAAACATTTAAAACAGTAAATGAGAGCAGGTACAAGGATTCTGCACAGAGACGTAAACACAAAGCGCTGACCTGCGGATCAGAATCAGCCTTTCTCACCCGACGGCACGGACACGGTTGGGGCTGAAAGTCGACAGCTCGCTGATTCTAATGTTTCGGCAGGTCCGCACTTTGTGTTTACGCCCTTTTTGTGCTGATTCTAAAGCTGTTAGTTTGATCTCTCTCCAAACAATATTGACCGAACCAGCAGCAAAAGAAGATCCAAACTAAGCTTCACATAAACATCGTCATGAATTCCCTCTTACTTTTGCTGTTTTGCTTCCACCACAATAAAATCACACTTCATGCACAGCTCTCTCTCTCTTTCTCAGTGCATTTCAAGAACAGTTTCCAGTCTATCCCTGAAATCTGTTTTCTTCATTATTCGCTTGCTTGTTACGCACAAGACTACCATTGTTTACAGCGCTGTCGGCCGATGTTTTTTTTTTCCTTTTACTTACTTCTGAAAAGAAAACCTAATTTCTGCCGTTCAATAGGCTTCTGAACAAATTTAAACTTTTTAAAATTATACAAAATGGAAAACGCTTAGCCGTGTCTCTAATAAAACCGCTGTAACTTCAGAGGTAATGTTCATAAATTGATTAATGGTTTTCTTTCGTTTTTGATGTACTGCAGAATATTTTTATAAAATCCCAGGCCAGGAAAATCACCTTCATGTTTTTCTGTGTTTTATCTTCAGCTACGTTGACACAAAGGCATCTGCTGTGATGCTCACACCTTTGATAAAGTCTGGAAAGTGTCAGCTTCCTTTTTATAGATACAAAAATATGTAAATTTACTGATCTGAATTATAATATTTCTGACTGTCTGAGGCAAAATTTCCCAGATTCAAATCAAATTGAATCGAATTGAATCAAATGGAATCGTGGATCGAATCGATTCAGGACCTTGTGAATCTGAATCGAATCGATTCTAGAAATCAGTGACCATACCCAGCCTTAACGAGAACGCAAGTACGCATATTGAGAAAGGGGCCCTTTCTCAATTCTAAGTACGCGAGTACATACTCACGTTCTCGGTGACACCGGACTTGCGGAGACCGCACGCGAGCACGGACTCGCGATTTGTACAATTGGAACACCAGCGTAATGGATGATGTCACAGGTCCGGAGTTTTTACTGCTGCTTTAGTGGACACTCAATACAATAGACAGCTGCTGGGGTTTGGGGTTTGTTTAACCTGAGTAGCGAAAAGACCACGGGGGTGTTGAAAACGATGTGCCAGGAGTCCGTTGTTCTCGCCGGCTCTAACTCCTCAACCTCGCTTTCTGCTATGGAGCTGGCAGGTCACAGACGTCTCCGAAAACTTCGGAGCGCGTTTGGAAATATATGATATCTTGATAAATCGAGCAGATATTTGAAGTTTACACAGCTACTTTCTCGCTTGAAAATAACTTAAAAGTTTATTTTGTGACCCAGAAAGAGTAATATTTAAACGTTTTTAGCCCCACTCGTCAGCCATTGCCGCGTTTGAGTTTTGGACGAAATGCATTCTGGGATATTTAGCTGTACCAAGTCCACACAAGTCACCACCGATGCATGCTCGATAAAACGGGTGGAGTGAGAACACATCCGGGACTTTTGTGCGTTCTCGGCTTGATGCGTACTTCGAATTGGAACAGTACTTGGTCTCCGACTGATGACGTATCACGAGTACACGAGAACGCAAGTACACACAAGTACGCATATTGAGACAGGGCCAGGGCCCCAGTCTACATGCGGTGTCTCACTGAATAAAGCCCCACTACAACAGTGACATGTGGAACCTTATTATTACAAAAAAAATTAATAAATTCACATAATAAAAAAAAACAAAAAACGATATACAATGCATTTTTGATAATGTTCACTGTGACTCACTCAGTACATTATATCTCAGCTACAGAACCACAGACCCTATTTACTAACATTTTACATTAAATCCTTCTGTCAGGTTGCACTGGCCAAGCAGAGTCTTAAATAAGAAAGGAGGGTATGAGCACCGCTGGACTGCACCCAGGACCAAACCGAAGTTGCTGGCTGCAATTCTCCTCTTGTGATATACTGAACTTTTATAAACAAAGACAAATTAAGAGACACAGTTAACTAAAATTTCTTGCTTAACACCTAACAGACTTAATTTCAAGGCACTTTCTTACTTCAATGCATTCTTCGTTTGCCCAACTGTTGCTTCCTTGACCTGTTTCTCCTCTTCCTTAGACACAGCCAGTGATGCCAGTAAATAATTAGCCTTGTCTTCTGCTTGGGCAAATCGCAGGTTCCTTAGCACTCCATCAAATGTCTTTGTTGGTAGAGTCAAGATTTAAAGCAAAAGGATTTTAAAGGTTTTAATGGGACCAAGCAAACTTGACCACAGAGTAGACAAAGTCGAGTGTAGAGTACACAAAATACATATAAAATTAAAGTGGGGACAGTGGAGGCAAACACAATGATCTGTAGTTTACAGGAGTTTACATAACTGTATAATTTATACCATGTGTTAAAGTAAATATCAAATTCCCTGAGGGCCTTCTGGACTCAAAATCCACCCCATCCCTGTAAAACGCTGAAGTTTTGAGAGAGATGCCATTGCCCATTCTTTGTCCTCCTGGGTGACAGGTCTTTTGATTCCAGCTGAAATAAAATAAAACAAAAAATACTTTTAATAAGTAGTAATTTTAAGATCAGATACTATCGAGCATTTATATAGGACTCTTCACTTAAAGAACACTTTAAATTTTTTGATGTTCACTACATGTGTGTCTCAATATTAAACACAATGCTTTAAGTAAAATTAAGAGAATAATTAGAACAAAGAGTGAATTTTAAATGAATAACTGACCTTGTGTTGTTGATGGTGTCATGTCAGACACTCTCTTGGCAGTAATTTCTTCTGCTTAGGATAATTTCACGCTCTTCTATACACATTCCACATCAGTGCCATACACATTCTTCTCCACCCAAATCAACAATGCAGCCATATGATGGCACTTATCTTTGCCAATCGGGCACTCCCAGGAGCTGAACCTCACTGACTGACCCTCAACATGCACGTACATTGAAAGAAAGTTAATGCTTACCCTAAACATTCTAACAAACACTTGCAGTGCTGCTGTGTGTACTGGCACCACTGTAGCTAGTCACCTGGCAGATAGATAATCTCAACTAGGCTAACATAACTAACTCTCCAAAAAACTCTGTTATGGAGATTTTCAATTTTGTTTACTTCCACTGTTTTAGCAGTGTTGTATGTGCGTGTGTGCGTTTTATTAAATACATTAGCCGGTACAAAATATATCATGTCAGCTGGCTAGCTTACTTCTAACTCACCTCAACCTTATAAATCTTCCTTTTCATGGATGCCTGGATACTACCCTTTATAATACTGCCTGGGAGAACAGTTACACTGACCACTTTATATCATGGCCTGGATCTGGGGACCCAGGACTTATGTCTTTTTGTACTTACCTCGGGCTGGCGATCCTCATGGGTCGTCCTCCTCGGGAGGTCCTTATAAATATGTTTATTTTCCGTGTGTAGTGTTTTGTTGTTTTCTCTGCTTACCCCCTTTCTGTGTGTGTGCTTATTTGTGTTTATGCTTCCGGATGTTTTGGATCTAATACAATTATTTCAATATGTTTTGGAGTCTGATTCACTTTCACATTTTTCCTCTCTTTTCTTTTATACATAAGGAATGAACTCGGAAGCTGTACAGACAAGAATACTCACGATTGCCCCAGTTGTTCAACACATGCAGTGTGATGGAGTGGATGACATCTACTTTGTGGTCCTGAGAGACAAAAAAAACAAGATGGGTTAGTCGGACAAAAGTTTTTTAACTCTTGAAAGGATGGTAAATTTAGGAATACTGTGATTACTATGAGGGAGGATATACAGATAGCAGCGGGTGCTAATCTCGAAGTACTCTGGATTGAAAAGTCTATTTAATAATAATATATAATAAAACGGCATTATCTGAGTAATTTTCATGGAATATATTATGAGCTTAATATGTTTTTTATACCTCACTCATGAACAGGGTGGAAAAGTCCATTTTCAGCCCTCCAATACTGAAAATCAATCCTGGTGGATGAAGAGAAACACAGAATAAGAAGAGAAGCTTAATCCTGAAGAAAAGCACGTAGTACTACCACAAGGCCAGCAGGAGGACCAAAAGTCCCAATGCGTTCATGGCTCTAAAGCAGGGGTGCCCAATCCCGGTCCTCGAGAGCTACCGTCCTGCAGCTTTTAGATGCATCCTTGTTCCCACACACCCGAATCAAATGAATGGCTTGTTATCAGGCCTTTGCCAAACATGATGGCATGCTGAAGAGGTAATCAAACCATTTGATTCAGCTGTGTTGGAGTAGGGATGCATCTAAAAGCTGCAGGATAGTAGCTCTCGAGGACTGGGATTGGGCAGCCCTGCTCTAAAGAGACCTCTGTTGCTGTCACTACTGTAGTCAACAAAATCATCAGTGTTGTAGTCCACAGTGTCACGGTCATCAGTGTTGTATTCAACTGTGTCTTGGTCAATATTGTCAGGGACTGGACGGGGCCGTCGCCTTTTGGAAACTCTGCACAGAAAAAACAAAATCATGTAAGAAAAAATCTACATGGAAGAACAAATGGATTATGATTACAAAACATGCATCTATGTCAGTGGATGACAACAAAGAACATGTAGACCAGCACTAACCTGTGTAAAGTCTCCTTGTAGGAGATTAAGGCCTCTCCTTGGCAACCATAATAGCCGTTAGGACACTCGAGCCAAACATTAGCGGGCATCATTCTAGCTTATAATCAACAGCGGATCCGGTTCGGATGAGCTGGGAAACGACTGGATCCAAATCAAGTTCCAGACTCGCTGTGCAAGTGGACTCCGATCCGGACCTGGTTCGCGGATCTGTTAAAGAAGACATTACAGGCTCTTTATTTTGGTAATACACATTAGTCCTTCTATGCCAACTAAAATATCTTTATTGTTATATTTGTTGCCATTTCTGCTATCCTCTTGCAGGACTCTAGAGTGCGACCAATTTGGTCGCAAATGCGACCAAATTTTTCACTGGTGCGACTAAAAAAAATATTTGGTTGCACCAACTGTTTGGGTAACAAAAAAACAAAAAAAATTTATGCAACTCTCCGTGTGGTCAACAACAGACACACATTATGCCCCTCTCATGGACCAAACCAATCAGAGATAGTCAAGGGCGGGACCTCTCTATTTGGCCGTGGTCCAGTTGAAAGTGCAGATGGATAGAGGGAGGTGAGTAGCTTTAAATATAACTGTGTTTTGTCAGAAACGCCAGATTCTCAGATTAAAGCTCACAAAACTATTTCAACAACCACCAAACAGCAAATGAGAGCAGGTACACGGATTCCACACAAAGACGTAAACACAGAGTGGACCCGACGCATCAGAATCAGCTTTGTCTTTCTCGGCATTCTCACCCGACGGCCCGTAGACGGACACGCTGTCGGAGCTCACCGATTCTGATGCATCGGGTCCGCTCTGTGTTTACGTCTTTGTGTGGAATCCGTGTACCTGCTCTCATTTGCTGTTTGGTGGTTGTTGAAATAGTTTTGCGCTGATTCTGAGCTGCAGGTTTTGTCTCTATCCAACCAAAATTTGCAGAGCCAGCAGCAAAACAAGCAGCAAACTGCGCTTCACATTTGATAAACATCGTCATGAATTCCCTCTGACTTTTGCTGTTTTGCTTCCACCACGATAAAAATCACACCTAATGCACAGCTCTCTCTCTCTCTCTCTTTGTACTTCAAGAACAGTTTCCCGTCTCAAATCTCTGTTTTCTGCATTATTCATTCTCTTATTACCCACCAGTCTACCGTTGTTTACAGCGCTGTCGGCCACTGTCGTTTTCTTTTCTTTTTCTTTTTTCACTTAAATGACCTTGGACAGGAAAGCCTAATTTCTGCTGTTCAATACTGAAGAGATTTAAACTTTTTAAAATTATGCAAAATTACAGAATATTTCAGAATATTTTTAAGGTTATCTGCTATAAAAAGCCAGGCCAGAAAAATCTCCTTCATGTTTTTCTGTGTTTTATTCTCAGTTACTTTGACACAAAGGCATCTGCTGTGATGTTCACAATTCTGATGAAGTCACACATGTATCAGTACTGATAAATGATCAGAATTATAATATTTCTGACTGTCTGAGGCTAAATTGAATCGAATCGGGACTTTGAGAACCGGAATCAAATGGATTATAGAAATCAGTGATGATACCCAGCCCTAGTGAGCAGCCTAGGCCCGACAGAAGTGGATGTAGCTGTGAGTAACAAGAAAAGATGAAAAGAACTATTGATAACTTTTTTGTTAAGTTAAGGCCTGATCCGTCTGAAATTCATAGCCAGTGCTCTGACACGGTGCAGTCAGTCTTTGAATGCTGAAAAAGCACAGTGTATCCAGAAAACACATTATATGCTGCAATAAATGCACTGTCCAAGTGTCCCCTCTCCCCACTGCCTTTCAGCAGCATGCAACAGCAAACAGGTTGTCAGAGGAGGCCGAGATGATGATAAAGTTTAACATTTTCTACAATATTGACAAAACACTTAAAGCACAAGATTGTTAGTTAATAATTTAGAAATGAATATTGTCTGTATGGACTGCAACTTCCCCCCCCAAAAAGTGCACATGTAAAACTGCGGTGTTAAGCAATGCGGTTGAAAAATTTGAGTGCGCCTAACTTTTGTGCCGGTGCGCCCCATGGAGAAAAGTTAGTCTAGAGCCCTGCTCTTGGCCAGATCACTCTTAAAAAACACTTTTTAATGTCAATGACACTTTTTAACTGGGTGAATATAAGATATGTAAGTTTGGCAAAAGGTGATTGCAGCTTCTGCCTTGTGACAGGAATGATGTTTGCTGATTCAGTAAAAAGGACTAGATGTTACAGTCCCTGATAATGCATCGATTTAAATGGAGAGACTCTTGAGGGATGGCTGTTATGAGGAAAGGTAGCCCAGAAACTTTCCCAGCAGCACACATCGTTGTGTGCCTCAACTTTCAGTCTTTTACCCAGGCTAATCTGTCATTTTTTTCTTCCTTGGTTAGGTTTAGGGATTAGAGATCTGATCTAGATTATCATATCGTCAGTAGTGGACCTTGGATTCATCGGGCGTTTCGGCCATTTTCAGCCTCCGCAAGGCTCCTGCCTACGATAGCCGTAATGCTCCGACAATCCATCAAGCGGTGCGGCTTCGTAGCTTAGCAAAGTCGTACTGAAACATTTGACAGATCGAGCGCCGTGTACCACATACAATCGTTTCGAGGTCAGTAAACACAACCAGAATTTATACATAGGGCACACAGGATTATAAGGGGCACTGTTTTTTTTTCTTTAAAAAATGTTACAAAAACACACCTGCTGTTCTTTTTTCAGGTAGAGTGCTCTGATGTGGCAGATTGAATGAAGCAATTACTACTGTGAGTCACACTGTTAGTAATAGTTGTGACCATTTTTGCTCTTCCTTCCTGTTGTATTAGATTTAAACGTTGGTGTAAACAACTTTAACAACAGCTTCAAAAACATCTGTGTCACAGACATGTTATAACAAGGACTTTATTTTCTTTTGAAACAGTGAACAATTAACGCTGATCATATCTTGTTTGCAGTTTAATTGGTGGATCTGTGGGTGACATTTATTGTCACCTAGTTAATATTTGAAGAAACCCATAACTGCACTCTGTTTAAAAGCTGATTTCTATGTCATGTGAACTAGTCACATGAACTCCTGTTAACTTTATTTGTTGATGCTGAACTGCAGACGCACACTTTGACTCATATTGATACACTTTATTGGTATACTTTCCACTATTGTCGAGCGGCTTTACATAATATTCTTTGCACTACTGTACATGTATGTGTGTCTTTACTTGTATAAAGTTGTGTGTGACCCTAGTTTGTCCCTGTGCTCATGTTGGTTGTGTCTTTTCTTTCTCACCTTCTCTCAAGCTTACTTCTGCACCCTGATGCTCCTCAATCAGCTCTAATGGATCTTCTGGGTGAATGAGGCAAGTTGTGTAAAGCACTTTAAGTGTTTTTAGTAGAAGAGCACATGAAAGTTTACACAGCTGTGAGGTTGAGCTCTCCAACCACTTCCTAGAGAACATGACGGATACCATTAAAAAAGAATTTTCAGTGCCATGATTCGACTGTTACTGAGCCCCAAAAACAGAGCCAGATGGTGGGATTCGTGTTTTCAGTATTTGTTTTCAAAGTGCTGCTGGGAAGAGGGGGAGCTGGGTGGGTCTTCTTTGAGATGGGAGAGGTAAGATTTCCAGATGAGTTATATAGTAGCAGGTGTGTAGTTCTACAGAGAAGATAATATACAAAAGTTACTAAAGAGTAAACGCAGAGAAATGAAGACAAGAGACAGAGCCCATTTACTACCATGGCAGGAATACAAACTGGTGGAGATCTATCACCACAGCTCCTAAATGCACAGCCTCTTGATTTCAAACTACCTGCAGATGTGAGTGGATGAGCTAAAGGAAGCAGCTCCACACAGAGGTGGAGACCAGAACAAAGCTGCCTCAGACTGTCCGATCTGGCCCAGTCCCTGACTTTCACTCATTTAGAATTTATACATATGACTCAAAAGTCATGCCAACTTACAGGAGGTGACACCATTAGTCAAGAAAAAGGAAAAGAAGCTTTGTTTTGAAATTAACAGAACTAAATAAAATGAGTGTAGAAGCTTGTTTCTGTTATCAATAAGTCCAAATTTGGGGTTATTAAATAAAAATTTCCAGTGAAATCTGCAAAATTCATCCATCCATCCATTTGCTACCGCTTATCCCTTTCAGGGTCGTGGGGGGTACTGGAGCCAATCCCAGCTGTCATGGGGCGAGGGGCGGGGTACACCCTGGACAGGTCGCCAGTCTGTCGCAGGGCTAACACACAAGGACAGACAACCATTCATACTCACATTCACTCGCACATTCACACCTAGTGGCAATTTGGATTATCCAATTAACCTATCCCCACAAACTGCATGTCTTTGGACGGTGGGAGGAAGCCGGAGTACCCGGAGGGAACCCACGCAGACACGGGGAGAACATGCAAACTCCACACAGAAAGACCCCGGCCTTATCACGCTTGTTTAATATACACTGACAATTAAGAATACCAAAAGACATGAAAAATTTCTTCTTCTTAAAATTTTATTCGTGTTGTTTTAAAAATATCTCTAAATTTCCAGTGGAGACAATTTAGAGAATTTTTATGTTTTACAAGAAATTTAATTCAGTCCAAATGAGTTCCAATTGAGGGCCAATTCACAATAACACAGTGCTTAACAAAGTTAGTTGAACATCACCTAATGTAAGAATTTGGGGTGTTCTTATTTCTATGACAGGTGATGTAATAAATTTGTTAAGCACTGTATATGTAGAGTAAAAACCCTACAATATAAGAGAAGAAAAACCCCAACAATCAGATGATCCCCTTTGAGCAAGCACTTGGCAACAGTGGAGAGGAAAAACTCCCTTTTAACAGGAAGAAACCTCTGGCAGAGCCAGACTCAGGGAGGGGCAAGCCCTCTGCCACGGCTGGTTGGGGGTGAGGTGAATCAGACTGCAAACATCTTAATCAGACATGTCTTACCTGGTAGGATGGACATTCGCTTGAGGAAAAAAATGGGTTAAATGGACATTTTTTCCCTTATACAATATTTAAATATGTGTTGCAGCCTGATTCACTTTCACATTTTTCCTCTCTTTTCTTTTAAAGATGGTTTCATGGGAATTTGGTTGTGCCAGCTTTCTTTGAACTCGAAAGCTGCGTAGACACGAATCCTCGCAATTGCCCCACTTGTTCAGTAGATGCAGCGTGATGTAGCGGATGAAATCTACACTGTGGTCCTGAGAGACAAAAAAAAGATGGTGATTATTATGAGGGAGGATATACAGATAGCAAAGTAAGAAAAGTCTATGTGCATGTGTCTAATGGTAGAGTGTACTCACGGGTATCCTGAATGTCTTGTACCTGCCTGTCCACCGAGTACTACAATTGAGAAGAGACCATTTACGTTTACGTAACAGCTTTATGACAATATTAAACTGGCATTATCTAAATAAATTTTCAGCAAAAAAGTACATTTCATATTATGAGCCTCATATGTTTTTCATACCTCACTCATGAACGGGGTGGAAAAGTCCATTTTCAGCCCTCTAATACTGAAAATCAATCCTGGTGTATGAAGAGAAACACAGAATAAGAAGAGAAGCTTAATCCAGAAGAAAAGCACATAGTACTAGAAAGACTGTAATTGTTTGTGGAAGGAGATCATTTACCAAAACACAAGGCCAGCATGAGGACCAAAAGTCCCAATGCCTTGATGGCTCTAAAGAGACCTCTGCTGCTGCCACTACTGTAGTCAATAAAATCATCAGTGGTGTAGTCCACAGTGTCACGGTCATCATAGTTGTAGTCCACAGTGTCACAGTCATCATAGTTGTAGTCCACAGTGTCACAGTCATCGTAGTTGTAGTCCACAGTGTCACAGTCATCAGTGTTGTATTCAACTGTGTCTTGGTCGTTATTGTCAGGGACTGGACGGGGCTGTCGCCTTTTAAAAATTCAGAATAGAAAAAACAAAATCATGTAAGAAAAAATGTACATGGAGGAACAAATGGATTATGATTACAAAACATGCATCTATGTCGATCGTGGCTCAAGAGTTGGGAGTTCGCCTTGTAATCGGAAGGTTGCCGGTTCGAGCCCCGGCTTGGACAGTCTCGGTCGTTGTGTCCTTGGGCAAAACACTTCACCCGTTGCCTACTGGTGGTGGTCAGAGGGCCCGGTGGCGCCAGTGTCCGGCAGCCTCGCCTCTGTCAGTGCGCCCCAGGGTGGCTGTGGCTACAATGTAGCTGCCATCACCAGTGTGTGAATGGGTGGATGACTGGATATGTAAAGCGCTTTGGGGTCCTTAGGGACTAGTAAAGCGCTATATAAATACAGGCCATTTACCATTTATGTCAGTGGATGACAACAAAGAACATGTAGACCAGCACTAACCTGTGTAAAGTCTCTCCTTGGCTGCCGTAATAGCCATTAGACTGAAGTCTTTGGCTTCTTCTCAACATGGCTGTAAAATGAAAGGGAAACATGGGGTTAAGTGAGTCTCTAACACAAAGCTTATCAGACTTCATAACTATGATTTGAGCATGTTTCCATCAGAAGCAAATCAGTGCAGATTCTCTTAGATATAAACTTCACGGTGCCAGCTTGTTCTTTTTAATGAACAGAATAATATTTGAATCACACCCATTTATGAAATCCGCTCTTAATACAGAATTTTATTTTCCCAGTGTCTTCAAAAACAAAGCGTGATATTGTTATGATTCATATCATAGCAACAGATCACAACATTTTCTTGCAAAAAAATCTCTTTCACATGTCAGTTTGTTTGTTCACAATGTAGCTGTTAAAATTCAGAAAAAGAGGAAATCACCACAGCAGTAAAGAAAGACTCAAAGCAACTAAATGAATTTGGCCCAAAATCCTGTCAAAGTCTTTAGAGACATTCACACTAGAACTAAAAACTCATTGTTTATAGATAGATAGATAGATATTTATTTATTATAGTTAATATAGAATTTGGCCTAAAATCGTATAAAAGGGTCTTTAAGAATTAAAAACTCTTTGTTTTTATAGTTAATATACAAAAGGAAATCAATTTTTATCAGACAAGCTGCGTCTAACAGGTAAGCAGTAAAATCACCTTTACAGTAGAATGTAGCTACTAAAAAGTGCTTTTCTGACATAATCAACTGGATATCATTTTTAAAATGTTCAGATTTGAAACACATATATTAAAAGTAAGATGTGAAGCCAAAACATACTCTGTTTTTGTACTTGTTGATTTTTAGTCTAAAGATTGCACTTACCTTCACTTAAAACGAAAGTTGAAGAAACTGAATCGCTAAGTGTGCTTTTCCGTAAATTTGGACGTTTAGCGCTTCTCACTGAACTCATCTGAACTAGTGATGGGTCGTTCGCGAACGAAATGGCTCTTAGAGCCGGCTCTTTGACGTGAACGACGCGAGCCGGCTCCTTATCGCGAGCCGTCACGTGTTTTTTTTTTTTCTTTCTTTCTCTCACCCTCTCTCTCGCACTTTTTTTCTGCTTCACTCAGCATGCCAGCCTTGTGCTTTACGCTGGGCAGAGGGGGGAGGGGCAGTAGTTAAACTCAGTAGCACAGGAACAGATCCAGAGGGGGAGAGAGAGAAAGAGATCCAGGGACAACAACGTCACATTAGAAAGGTATAGTAATCATCCACAACTATTTTCAGTTGCAGATGATAAAGGATTCAGAAAGTTTATTCATGCAGGTCCATTTGACAGAGAATGTGCATGTTTCTTTTTGTTTTCATATTTTAATTTATATTTAATTGTGTTGTGGTTTGCAGTGTTTTGTGTTGTTTCACTTTAAATTTGTAAAAGGAAAAAGCTGAAAATTTAAATAGTTAAAAGTTGAAATGTGAATAGTTGATTTTTGTATTATATGATTTATTTATTACATTTTATGTGGAGTGAATAAATAAAAGTATTTTTACGGTGGCCCCTAGAGATAAAGCACATACAAACTTCAAATCACGTACAAACTCGGAAGCATGTACAAACTCCAAAACACGTAAAAACTCTAAAACACGTAAAAACACGTACAAACTCCAAAACACGTAAAAACTCCAAAACACGTAAAAACACATACAAACTCCAAAACACGTAAAAACTCAGAAGCACATAAAAACTCAAAACACGTACAAAAGACAACAGAAGTGCTCCAGGATGCTGGGGGCAGTGTTGAACTTTTGTTACCGAGTGGCTACACAAGCCAGCAAGTACCAATGACTGGATTTGTTGTGTGGTAGTAACAGGTAAATGAACATTTTTTTTTAAATTATTTGAATATATATGAGTGCCTGTGTATAAATACACAAACAATACACACATGCTTTCAATTGTGTAATTTAAGTGATCTAGTAGCTCTGCTTTGGAAGTTCAGTTCATGCTAGAAATGTGTCTTGGAGTTTGTACGTGTTTTGTCTCTAGGGACCACCGCATATATTTATATATAAACATATATAAATAAAACCACTTTTTTAACGTTAGTAATTCCTTTTGTGCATAATTTTATAATACTGTTAATAATAAATAAATTAAAGCAACAAAACAACCTGAAGAGCCGGTTCGGAGCCGAAAGAGCCGGCTCTTTTTAGTGAGCCGAACCGAAAGAGCCGGTTCTCTAAAAAGAGCCGGAAATCCCATCACTAATCTGAACCAGAAAATTTAGGTGCAGAAGAAAAATTTCAAACCGCAGCTTTTTCAGTGACGTTACAAACAGACACATGCACAAATCGAATATAACGCACGCGCGTTCCATAAGAGCAGCACTTCGTGTGCGCACGCGCAAAGGTGTGAGCGTAGATCTGTTTTGTTTTTTTTAAATGAAATTTGCTCGAAATTTACCTTTCCTTCTCAGTCCCTTTATAAACACCGCATCATATTGTCAAAATTCATATAGCATATAGCATATATCCTAATGTCACGGACCGGCTCTGGAGGACTCAGGGGTCCGAGAGCAGTGTCGTCTAGTGATGTGCGGATCGATCCTGAAATATCGATTCCTCCGATACCAATCATTTATGTTCTAGAATCGATTCTCACATTAAAATATCGATATTTTAGTAATTTAGAGTAAATTTGTAGTTTATCATTAACAGGAACACAGTGGAAAGAAACTATAACATTCGGATTGCCTACATTCAAAGGAACTACTTCCTCTTCCGCCTTTCATAGTCATGTGCGAAATACGGCTGTATAAATGTCTCGCAGCCCCTTGGCGTGCGCACTCACAACAATGGCTGAGCGTAATTGTGCGGATGTATTTTACCTCCACAAACAGCTGAGCCGTGGTTTGCAATAAATGTGGCAAAAAAAGTGAGGTGTTGTGGCCATACTTGCCAACCTTGAGACCTCAGAATTAGGGAGACATTCAAAAGGGCTGTTTGGGCGGATAAATATATTTTACAGGGTTTATTTATCGGATAAAATACGTTAAATGTCACCGTTATTATTGGCCGGCCCAGAAACAGCGGGGGTGTCCAAATTCAGAGGCTGCTTCCACCTGAGGACCGGCCTTCGCGGTCTAAAGAAAGCCGGGTAGTACGTCACGAGCTCCCTCGGTGGAGTGAAACTCTGCCGTCTGCTCCTTGCTGTCTAAAATATAACCGGACACTGACGTAAACTCTTCTGTTTAATCAGTTTTCTGTTTGACGTTTATTCAGCTGTGTGAAAACCCCGGAGGAACCCTCCCGAGGGAATAATAAAGTTTAATTTAATTTAATCTAATCTAATAACTTTAATCTCAGCCAAACCGATTTACTCACGAACAAATAAAACACTGAAAAAGCCAAACAAGAACATTTTTAAGTTATCAAAGTGACTTGTACATCATGTTTAACCCGAGTGGTGAAAGACCGCGGGGGTTTGAAGACGATGTGTCGGTCGGCTCAGATATTTGAAGTTTACACAGCTACATTCTCACCTGAAAATATGTTAAAAGTTTTTTTGCGACCCAGAAAGAGAAATAAGAGTGATATTAAAACTAAGTCGCTGCCGTCATTTTGGAAACTGGAATTGGCTGGGCCGCGCTATGAATTCTGCGATATGGTTTTTCAACTTTGTTGTCCGGGTGGAAAATCTGGAGAAAGGTGGGATTCTCCCGGAAAAATCGGGAGGGTTGGCATGTATGGTTGTGGCAACATCACTAACCTTGTCAAACACCTCAGAGTAAATCATATCACAAAATATGACGAGCGTATGTTGAGGCGAACTGAAGAGGAGGAGAGGGACAGGTGCTGCTAGGGTGAGAGTCTCTCACGGAGTCCTTTAGTCCTCCAGGCAGGCAAGGTGTTCAAATAGCACACAACTTTAGTTTTTTTATTTCTATATGATGAACTCTGCATTATTAAGTGATAAGAAGAAGGTATTCTGATGTCCTGTAATCATTATGACGCTATAATTTGAGATACAATAAATAAAATCCGTTTTGTACAAAGTATCGGTATCGGATCAGTATCGTCGATACCACCCTGAATATTACTTGGTATCGGATCGGAAAGGAAATCAGTGGTATCGCACATCACTAGTGTCGTCTACTGTTCTGTCCACATTTGTATGTAGAGTGTGTGTGTGTGTGTGTGCGCGTGTCTGCTTCTCTCTCTCTCCCCGGTCCTCGGGGCTGTTGACGGAAGCGCGCGTCGTGGGAGAGGCGTGTCCGGGCGACTGTCGTCATCGGGAGTCCCTCTTCGCTGTTGCTGGCCCACCTGCAGCTGATTACCTGACCAGCTGGTGGTAATCATCCCTCCCGGCTAGGAAGAGGTATTTAACCTGGACTCGCGGCGACAGTCGACGTGGGATTATTACTCCTGACCGGTATAGTCTGTGCTAGGCGTGTGGCTAATTGTGGATTGTCCTTCTTCCTCCAGGAAAGTCGGGCGAAGAAGCGAGTTGGGGAGCACACACACTAAGGGAGCTACAGCACGGGACGCACTGGGAGCAAGGGATGAGCACCATTGGCAAATTGCATCTCTGAGTTAATTGTTGGACTAACCCGTCTATTCACTTTATTTAAAGTGCACTGTGGCATCGCAGAGTCCTGCGTTTTGGGTCCTACTTTCCTCATCCCCATGGTCTGCCAGCCAGACCGTGACAATTAAATAAAAATTTCCAGTGAAATCTGCTAATTGAGTAAGTTAAAAAACAAGATGCAATATGCTCAATGGTCTACCTCAGGGGTCAGCAACCGCACCCAAATAGCCAGTTGGACGCGATTTCCACGCAAAAGAAAATACTGGGAGCCGCAAATACTTTATCTTCATTTTAGATGTCAGTCTACACTGAAAAAAATAATCAGTGGGATAAACATAAAAAAAAAAATCATTGTAATCGGTTGCACGAAATTAAGTTATGTTTGGTTAACCTTAGTTTTTTTTATGTTATACCTGCACACATTTTTCTGGTAACACGAACATGACTTTTTTATGTTATGTTTTTCATTCCGGTCAAATATTTATAGAAACCACTTGTTTATCAGACATGAACTTTTTGTGTTAATTGTATTGGACTACTATGTGTTATATTGACAAGATTATTTTATGGTAAGCTTATTTTATAACAAATTTCTAATATATAATATATAATCTAATATATAATTGAGTGTTCAATATATAAAACTACATTAAGGCTGATTTTTCTGTATGTACTGTACACTTTCTCTCAATCAAAGAAATAAGCAAAACATTTTTGAACAATGACCTGTTACACAGTTGTAACAATGGACTTTCAATTCAGGCTTCCAAAATATACATGAGTCATATTTGTACAATGCATCTCTTGAAAAACATTCCACAACATTCCTCAAAGTTATCTGCTGTAACCTGAATTCAACCTTGTGGGGCCTTATGACATCGCGCTTATGTAAAAAATAGTTTTTTAAATGTAAGAGCCATAAGGTAATATGGCAACAGGGGTGTAATTATTAAAATGACACAAAGAAGAGACTTAAAATATCATTATAACCCACAGGCACAAAACCAAGAGACCTAAACTGATTAGTATTGGCTTGCTTCTATCATTAAACATCACAATCACTAGACGATGCAATCTGTTTGTAGTGGTGCACCTTGGGAAAAAAATTGCAAACTGGTGAAATTGGTGCAAGGCACCATTTCCATTGAGAAAAATGGAAATTCAAAGTTAGAATTTTTTTTTAAAAGAGCCATGGCTTGAAAAGTGAAAACTGCAGTAATAAAGGCCCCAAGTTGAAAAGTGCCAGAAAAATAAGTTTCACTATGTACTGCAACTTTACCAGTGCTGGCTTAAAACAAAGGATGGTACATATTCGAAGAGGTAAACATGTTGTTCCCACATCATAACTGGAAAACTGTTCAATCATACAGTCTGGTCCTGAAAACCTGGGCCTTCTTTGAAAGGCTGTTCCTTTTGAGCTCCATAACCAGTTTCTATAATACCTCAAAGGTATACTTTTCCAGTGGGTAGGTGAGGTTCAAAGTGTACATTAGTCCAAACAGCATTGCAGCTGCTAGGGTATAGTTATCCAAATCCTGCCAGACTCTCTGGCCTTCAAGGACTATCCTGATGTCCTCAGGGCTGCCATTGGCATCTCTTGACTTTATGATGTAAATTCCCATGGTTGTTTCCTTATTAGATCGTTGAATAATGGCTTCATCTGTGGCCTAGAAAATGCAGAATTCCAAAATTTAATTAAACAGAACACTGGTTAAAGAACATTATACCAAATCTTATTTTAATCTGTGTCACTATTCCAAAAAATATTAACATTAACACATTAGGTGAAAAAAAAAATGGATTCATTACAGCATGTGATTTGAGTCCTCAGAATGCTTAAAAAGGTAATGCATGAAGTGAAATCTCCATGCAAAGAAGCAGAATACTGTCAGAGCATAGAGAGGTGTTCAACTATGAACTCCACACATAGTTCTAATGCAGGTAAAGGAAAAAAACAAACAAAAAACGAACCCATGGTAAATTGTGAAAATCCCAGGTGATTTTCAACATACTCCTGGCATAGAGTGACAAGCAGCATTTTGTTAAAATTATTATTTTCCCTAAAGTGTATACACAAATTAATTTTTTTCTTACCTGGGCCGTGGGCTCCAGAATGTTCTGAAGTCTTCTTCCTATTTGTCCTCCTCGCCTTTTGAAGACCTTTATTAGTTTGTCAGATAGCACATCTATCTGCGAGAGTAATATGGACTGCAGTGGCATGGTGGTAATGCGCTTAAACTCTGCATTTATCTAAAAAGAGAAGTTGTCACATAAAAATGCTGTCAAAATCTCAAATCTCACAAGGTTACATCCACACAAAGTTGTTATTTTTTGTCATATTACTATTTATTAGCTATGGGTCCCATGTTGCTGAGCAGTTCCATAGTTGCCCTTACTTCCATACCACCCAAAGCCTGTTTGCAACCACAGCAGTTGCCTCCTTCTGGCCATTTTGCAGTTCTGCCAAATGACCCATAAACTACATCTATTATTGTCATATACACATCAAGGTCTTTCATTAATACTTAGTTAAATTAGTTAATTTGACCTTTCCAGAAAATTTACCTTACAGAATGTGAGATAACATATGCAAATCTTCACTAGTAAATAAAATAATGTTATTAAAACATTAACTGTAACACCTCTACATAACAGCGCTAGAGAATTGTTCTGAAGCAACACCAATCTGCCCTTCAGCAGGGATAAGCATCATATATCGATACAGAAAAAATAAATTTAACATATTTATACTGTCATTATTTTTATCTCTTTAAGCCCTCCTCTCAGTCTCTCTATAAATCAGTTAAAATAATTTGTTGGGTTTTTGTGTGTCTGTAACATGTTATCAGTACATTACATTCACTGCCCCAGAACATGAAATAAAGCCCCACGTCACGCAGTTCCTCTCCTAATGAGTACTGCATAGGTGTCATGCCCTAAATAAACCCACTTTAGTGAAGACACCCCCCCCCAACACACACAGAGCACACCCCATGGCAAAACTAGCTTATTTAACTGTTTAACTAAAACATTTTAGGTACAACCAGTTAACTAAATGGACATAAGTTTGTTAGTCTGTATTCACTGAGAAAAAACAAGCGAATGTGACTGGGCACACATTGAAAAAAAGCTAATGCACATTAGCGGGGGGGGGGGGGGGTGGAGTTTCAACAGAAAACATAACTATTTTCTGTTATTTTGATATGACTGGTTTTAAAAGACTGAACATCCTTCTAAAACAAGTGAAAGGCGTGAGACTTAATTATGTTTAGACCAAAAATATAAATGATTCATGTTGGATATATTTACTGTGTTTTTACTAATTTAACAACCTCATCATTGCATTAGTCGCTTTATGCTATAGCATTGCACTTACATTAGCTTGAAGCTCAAGGCCGTCATTTTATTTAATTTCTTTTTCTGGGCTTACAAACAGGACACACAACATTTAGATAACCGTTACACTGAATCTTGGGTCTGTGTTGAGTCTTCCAGCTGCTGACTACAGAAGCTAGATTGACCTTTCAGCATGTTTATAGCGGCTGTGGCTATGTGCTGGTAATGTTACCGTGTGTGAGCAGTCACATTGGCAGCAGACATGTTTCAACAAACTAGTCATATCCCAGGCCTACATTAGCTTGTTTAATGGTTAAGACACTGCAGGTACCACCACTTACTACAGACACTGATGCAAGTTTGTAATAGTCTGTTAATTTAGACTGAAAGAATATACAAACAATATTAACTCACATTATATATGTTAATTACTAATTTGCTTATCGCATAATTTCGGTTACCATTAGCTAACTGGAGCTAGCTAACATTGGCCTTTCATGGTTTTCGATAAACAGCCCACATACCTGTAAAATAACAACACCCCAGTAAAAGTCCACATATATAAAGGGTCTACACTCTTTCTCACTGGTGTGTTAGCTTTAAAATCTTATTTACCTTCAAGTGTAAAACTCCAGATGGTAGTAGATTTTCCAAAGCGAGAGACAAAAATGGCGGACAGTGCAGCCGATTTTTCCTTTCCAGGGGGCGGAGCTTGAGGAAAAAAAAAGACTAACTTGTTTCTTTTCAACATGATTTGTTCTAAAAGAATGAATATTCTTAAAGAATATGTGAAAATTAAAAGACAAAAATATGTTTAGATGTGAAATTTAAATTTGTCATGCTGGATATATGAAGTAATTCTATGCAAATTCAACAACCACCCTATTGCATTTTTTTCAGTATATATATTGCTTTTTTGTCTTTATGCTTTGTGTGAACTAAAGTGTGTTGCTTATGAAATCCATGAACTGCTACAGAGAAAATGTAATTTTCTCTATATTTCTGTCATTGTAGCCGCTAAGACTGGTGGACCTAAATTTTCCCCACCACGTCTGTTCACATACAAGAGGAAGGGGAGTGAGCGGGTCAGCGCTCAGGGCACAGAAACTTAGCTGGCTTCAAACACCATTTATTTCCATAAAAGAAACTCAGCCAGAGTCACAAATACAAGATAAAATTACCCGTATACAATAAAAAAAAAAACTAAAAAAAAGTGTTGCAACCTGCTAAAAACCCTGCCGGCAGAACTAACTATACACTATTAAAACAAGGCTAAAACATGTTTTCCATATGCTAAAATTACCCTCCCACAGTCCCATAATCCCACAGTCCAGCCACACATGGGCGAATGGTCCTTATCTTTTTTTTTTTTTTTAAGAACTTTATTTAGAACAATAACAATGACAATCTCAAAGAGACAAGCGACATATTAAAACAATCAGAACAGAATCACATCTCCTATACACCACAATGAAATCGACAATAACTAAAAGTAAACATATATACACACACACATATATTTGCATATACACATGTATACATACACATTTATATTCACACATCTACATAATAATAATATAAAAAGATGAATAACCAATACAAAAATAAATAAGAATAAAAAAAGAATGAAAAACAAGGAACAGAAATAAAGAAGACAAGGGGGATCATAAAATCTCTAAAAGTGAGGTTCCATAAACAAGACATATAACTTAAATAAGGGGCTAAGAAAAATCAAACTCCTCTAAAAATCTATGCAATTTGATTGCTTGGGGCTTATTTATCAGCTTAAGAGATTTACGGAACAGGGAGAGGTCGTTTTTAAGAGCAGGCCATGAAGGGGGGGATTTAGCATATCGGCATTTATGTATGTAATACTTTGTTAACTAAAAACTCACTATTTTTGTCCATAAGGATTACTCCAATTTGAATATTTTGAAAAGACCAAAAATCAATATATCCATACTGGGACAATATTAGGACATGGAGAGATTTCCATAAATTCTGGATTGTCACACATCCATAGAACATGTGCTCTGTTGTTTCCGAAGTTGTTTTACAAATATAACAGTTGTCTAACACAAATTTAAATCTGTCTCTCATAAATTCATTGGAGGGGTAAATATTTTTTGTAGTTCTAAAATGGACTTCTTTAAATTTGGGGGGAATTGGAAATGTTAAATATTTGGTTCTGATCAACGAGATCTCAGATTTGTTATAATCTTTAAAGATGAGTGAATGTTTTGTCCTACCTGGATATAAGGTGTTAACCAAATACCTCCTCAAAAACTGATTATTGCATTTTCCATTAACCAAGTCAAGACCATCTAGTTTAACTTTATGCAAATTTGGAGTCTGTATATTTGAAAAATTGTTCTTTACCGTATTTACAAGGACTGTTGGGATATTCTGTGAAACCTTTTTATAGAGCTCGAACGAGCAACTCATGTCATATTTCTCATTAAGCCTGTTTAATTCAAGTATATCTCCATTTTCATCCATTATATGTGTCACAGACCAAATTTGTTTTGTCATCCATTCTTCCACAAACATAGATTTCCCCCGATTCAATATCACCCTATTATTCCACAATGGAACATTGTGGGGACTAAAGTTATGTTTAAACATTAATTTCCAATTTAACAGAACTTGTTGATGAAATTTGGAAAGTTTTATGGGTAGTTTAGAAATTTCAAAATCACATACTAAAAGGAATTGGATCCCCCCCAACTTTGTTGAAAATAAGAGATGGTATCAAGAACCAGATCTCATTATCATTTTTCAAGAAAGATCGTAGCCAATTAATCTTTAAAATGCCATTCATTATTTCAAAATCGATTGCTTTTAAACCCCCCTCTTCATAATCTTTTATCAAGTCCCTGTTACTAACATAATGATGTTTATTTTTCCATATGAAATTAAAATTCACCTTATTGATGTCTTTTATAATTCTTGGTGGGATGGCTAGGGAATAAGCTGGATAGATTAATCTGGACAAAGATTCAACCTTGGTCAACATTATCCTGCCAAACAACGTTAAATCTCTCTGTAGCCAATGGTTTAGAGTTTTTTTGCATTTGTCAATTGTATTCTGAATATTTTTTTCTTCACTATCAGCCATGCATTTAGTTATCCAGATTCCAAGATATTTGATTTCATTTTTGACAGGTATATCATACAAAGAAGAGTGAGAACAATTGTGGATACTCATGAGTTCACATTTGTCCAGGTTCAGGCGTAGTCCAGAAGCATCAGAAAAGATCTTTATTGTATCTAAGGCCAATGGAATTTGTTCTTTATTTTTTAGAAAGACTGTTGTATCATCGGCAAGCTGACTTATTATTAATTTGTGATTATTTATGTCTAATCCTTTGATGTTTGAGTTTATGACAGTAATAGCAAGTAATTCAGTGGCTACAATGAATAAAAGAGGTGAGATGCTGCAGCCCTGCCTGATACCTCTCTCCACCCTGAACCTGGGACATGTGCCTTCTAAAAGAGAAACACAACTATTAATATCAGTATACAACATAGTGATCATATCCAGAAATGCATCACCAAACCCACAATGTTTAAATGTCTTAATAATAAAAGTGTGTTCAATAGAATCAAATGCTTTATGGAAGTCCAAGAACAACATAAAACCATCATCCTTAATTAGGTAATTGTAATCGATGAGGTCCAAAACCAAGCGGATATTATTTCGGATCAACCGTCCTTTGAGAAATCCTGATTGTGTTGGGCTAATTATTTCAGAAATACCTGTTTTTAGTCTTGTGGCTAAAACTTTTGTAAAAACTTTGTAGTCTGTATTTAAAAGTGTTATAGGTCTTAGATTAATTAGTTTTTTCTTATCTTTCCCCGGTTTTGGAATTAATTTTATAACTCCCTGTTTCATTGTTGTCATAAGCTCCTTATGATTTATACATTCATTTATTGCACTGAATAATAGTAATTTTAGGTCTTCCCAAAAGTGCTTATAGAAATTAGTTGTTATACCATCTGGTCCCGGTGAACGATCAGATGCCATGCTCTTAATAGCAAAATCAAATTCTTCTATAGTCAGGTCTTCATCACAAATTTCTCTAAAATTATCATCAATTACTGGAATCCAATTACTGATTTTGTCAAAGAAGGAGGTGACATTTTGTTCTGAGTATGAAGACTTATAAAGGTTACTGTAAAAAGTAAATACTTCATTTGAAATGCGTTTAGGGTCTGTACATTCCTCTCCGTCGATTATTAGGTTACATATTGAGTTATATTCTTGTCTACGTTTTTCTAGATTGCAAAAATAGGCAGTGTTCTTTTCACTCTCTTCTATCCACTTGGCTTTGGATCGCAAATAAGCAGCCTTGGCTCTATAAAGGTACATTTCGTCCAACTTAGATTGTAAATTATAAATTTTTCCTTTTTCTTCCTCAGTCCAATTCAATTTGGCATACAGATTCATAAGTTCTTTCACTACATTTGATTCCTCTTCTTTTCTTTGTCTGTTTAACTTTTTACCGAATGCAATTAAGGTTTTTCTGATTCTAAATTTAAGATATTCCCATTTGAGTATCGGTGTATTGATGGCTTCATCATTCTGGACATCTAAAATTCATTTTTTAATAGAATTACAATACTCCTCATTTCTCAGCATCTGACAATTAAATTTCCAATAATCCTTAAATGTGTTGTTTTGGTCTTTGCTTTGTAGTCTCAGAATAATGGCGCAATGGTCACTTAAGGGACTGTTAGAAATGACTGTTTCCTTAACATATTGTAAAATTGAGTTGGATACCAACCAATAATCAATACGTGACCTGCTTTGACCATTAGGTTTGTGCCAGGTGAATTGTTTTACATCTTCGTTTAACACTCTCCATACATCTATTAATTTATTATCATTAGCGAATTTTTCAAATATTGGGTTTTTATGTTCTCTTGAAAACTTTGAAGGCCATCTATCCAACCATTCATCAGGAGTCACATTGAAATCACCTCCAACTACTATATAATCATTAGGGAATTTGGTATAAAGTTCCTTTATAACTGTAGAAATTTGATGCAGCAGGTTCTTATTCTCTTGATCATTGTTGTATCCATAAACATTAACCAAAATAATCAGAGTATTATCAGTATTTAACACACAGGCAACCCAATGTCCATTTTTGTCTGCCATGTTGCACAAAAACCTACCAGGACATCTGTTGAAACAAATAGCAACCCCAGCCGACCTGTTTGTACCATGACTAAAAAAATTTTTATCTCCCCATTGTTGTGACCAAAATTTCACATCAGATTCCTCAGAATGAGTTTCCTGGAGAAAAAAACAATTTGCCTGTTGCCCCTTGCAGAACAGAAAAACAGCTTTGCGCTTAATTGAGTCTTTAAGTCCCCTTGTGTTAAAGGAAAAAAAAGAAATATTAGTTTTTAATTGGAACACGGAACACATGAACAGCTTTAAAGAGGAAGTTTAGGAGATGGAGTAGGAAAATCTTGAGGTAAAAGTCCCATCATCCGAAATGTTCCACTGTATATTCCTTTCGTAGTCAGATGTCAGCCCGTACCTGGAGTCTCTACCCTGATGCGTTTGCCTTCTATGAAACCAAAAGGGCCCCTGAAGCCTGCAGCCTTGCCTTCCTTCCGTGCCTGGTCGATTTTTGGCCACAATGCTTGTCTGGATCTCCAGTCCTCTGGGGTCAGGTCTTCAGCAAAGCGGATGCCTTCTTCTTTGCACACGGGAGAAGCCTTTGTTCGCCTCCAGATGTCATCTCTCACGGCACGTCTCACAAACAGAATAATGATTTGTCGATGCTTATTCTCCACCGCTCTTCCCACTCTGTGGACAACATCAACTGCTTCTTCCATCTTCGTCTTTAGGTCCGGAGCAATCCTTCCTAGAAGTTCCACCACTTCTTCTCTGATATTTTCATTTGTTTTCTCCTTTTTCCCTTTGATACGAAGACACCATCTTCTTTTGTATCTTTCCTGGCTCAATACACGATCCTTAATATCGTCATTATCTTTTTTGATTGATTCCATCTCTTTTTCCAGGTGTTTTATTTTCTTTTTGCATTCTTGCAGCTCCTCTGAATTAAACTGCACTGATTTAGCGATGGAAGCCAGCATGGCGCTATGTTGTTGAATTTGTTTGCTAACTTCGTCCATGCGGTCATCAACACGTTTTCCAAGACTCTCAATAGCTTTCAGTATAGTGTCAGTGGATGTGTTGGAGTCATTATCACTAGCCGTACCTTTTGCTTTTTTCTCCATATGTGGTTTCTCAGGAGTATTATCAGGGGTTGTTAACAGTCTGTCCCTCTTGTTGCTGCTGGAATTAGCAGTTTCCATCGGAGCTGGGTAGTCATGCTCGCTGTTTCTCTGGGTTGTAAAAGGGAGGTTTTTCACTGCCGGAGGTTTCGTGTTGTTGGTTTTCTTCATGTTCGGGCTGAAACGTCGTCAATATAGCTCAAAGGAGTGGATTTTATAACTTCAAGATTAAAACATCGGGACTTTAGTGAGGAGTTCAGACGGATGCGACTGCTCAGTCCGCCATCTTGCCCGCCCCCCCGAATGGTCCTTATCTGAAAGGGACAGGAGAGGAACTTCTCTTCCAGTATGATAATAATAATCAAAGTGTTTTTATTGAGTTTTCAGAAAGCATATCATTCATACAGAAAAGCTCAAACTCAAGTCCTACCGCACAGTGTAAGACAAAACTATACCCAGACAGAGGAAGAAAAGAAAAGGGGGAAAAAAAAAAAAAAAAAGGGGGGGGGGGGGAGTTGCCAGTTATGGAGTGGAAGGAAACTCATCTTCAAAATAGGAAATGAAAGGCTGCCAGACCTTAAAGAATTTCTTGGTGTTGCCCTGTATAGTAAATCTTAGATGTTCTAATTTGAGGTGTGCCATCACCTCCTCCACCCAGCGTTTATGGGATGGCGGTGTTGCCTTTATCCAGTTAAGTAGAATCAATCTCCTAGCCAGCAATGAGGCGAATGCTATTGCCTTCCTCTGAGAGGCTGTTAGTTGAGTTTCCCTCGGTGCCACACCAAAGATGGCTGTCAGAGGCATTGGTTCCATATCCTTATTAGAAATGAATGAGAATGTTCTAAAGATGTTAGCCCAAAAGTCTTTCAGCCTGGAACAAGACCAGAACATGTGGCATAAGTTGGCTGGTACCTGTTTACATCTGGGGCAGGTCGGATCGGCCCCCTGGTACATTCTTGCCAGTTTCTCCCTTGACAAATGCAGTCTGTGCAACACCTTGAACTGTATCAATCCGTGTCTCACACATATAGAAGCAGAGTGTACTAGATCTACAGCCCCCCCCCAGTCAACCTCTGAAATGTCCAGCCCCAATTCTTCCTCCCATTTCCGTCTTACATTGTCCAGGGAGGGGGAAGCCACATTCTGAATATGTGTATATAGCGTGGAGATTGTCCCCTTAGCAGTCGGATCTGTGTCCATCAACTCGTCTATCCATCCGCTTTGTGGAAGCTCGAGGGAGGGGCTGAATGACTTTTTCACAAAGTCCCGAACCTGGAAATATCTAAAGTAATTAGTCTTGGAGGAGATTCTATAGTCCTTTTCCAGTTGAGCAGCAGATATAAAAGTACCATTTTTAAAAAGATGTTTGACACATTCCACCCCAGCTCTATGCCATTCCCTAAAGGCTGTTCCCCCGAGGGCTGGGGGAAACAAGTGATTTCCATAGATGGGAGCAGACAGGAGGGCGGTTCTGTTTTTAAAATGTGATCTGAATTGAGTCCAAATTTTCAGAGAATGAGATACCACCGGGTTGTTTGTGTAAAGATGTTTGCTCAAGGGTAGAGGAGCGCAGACCAGGGAGCGCAGGGACACTGGACTAGAGACATACCTTTCCATATGAACCCATATTGGGGTTTCATCCTCATCCAACTCTTTGACCCAAAATAACAACTTATGTATATTAGCAGCAAAATAGTAGTGCATATAGTTCGGCAGAGCCAGACCTCCCTCTTCTTTCTGTCTCTCAAGAAACTCCCGTCTTATCCTGGGGATAGTTTTTTCCAAATAAAGGCAGACGTACATTTGTTCAATTCCTTAAAAAATGATTTAGGAATGAAAATCGGTATCGTCTGAAATAAATAGAGGAGCCGCGGCAGTATAATCATTTTAACAGAATTTACCTTCCCTGCTAATGATAAGGGGAGCGACGCCCACCTTTCCATATCTAATTTCGCTTTGTCCAGTGCAACTTTAAAGTTATAGTCCAGTAAATTTTTATACTTACTAGTTACATTAACACCTAAATATGCGAATCTATCCTTATGTATTGCAAAGGGATAGGCCCGGAAAGAAAGTTTCCTCGCCTGTTTATTAATGGGGAAAAGAACACTTTTGTCTAAATTAATTTTATAGCCCGACACCCTCCCAAAATCTTTGATAATACCAAGGGCCACCGGGATACTAGTGGCAGGGTTTGACAGAAAAAGGAGGAGATCGTCAGCATACAAGGACAGCCTATGGTTTTGTGTCCCCCTTTGTATCCCTACCAATTCAGCAGCCTGTCTCAGCATCATCGCAAGGGGTTCAATTGCCACATCAAAGAGCAGGGGTGACAAAGGGCACCCCTGTCTTGTTCCCCGGAATAGAGAGAAGGGTTCAGATACGATATTATTCGTTCTCACCATAGCCTGGGGGCTCGAATAAATTATTTTAATCCATGAGCAAAATGTTGGACCAAAGCCGAATCTTTCGAGGGCCGTAAATAGATAGTAATACTCTATTCGATCAAAGGCTTTGTGGGCATCTAAGGATATCACAATCTCTGGCATAATGTTATCTTCAGCAGTATATACTACATTGAACAGACGGCGGAGATTGCTGGAGAGTTGTCTACCTGCAACAAACCCTGTCTGATCAGGATGTATTATCTTACTTATGACAAGCTCAATTCTAGCTGCCAGTACCTTGGTCAGTATTTTATAATCACATCCAAGTAAACTTACTGGGCGATATGACTCACATTTAAGTGGGTCCTTATTCTTCTTAAGGAGCACAGAGATCAAGGCCTGTGACATTGTTTGGGGCAGAGCTTTTTTATCAAGAACTTCCTTAAATACTCTGCAAAGTAAGGGAATCAGTGCGGGAGCAAATGTCCTATAAAACTCACTTAGGTACCCATCAGGGCCCGGCGCTTTTCCTGTCTTCATACCCCGAATTGCTTTGTCTATCTCCATGACAGATAAGGGTTCCTCTAACCTATCTCTATCTGCTGCCTCTAGTGGTGGTATTTCAAGGTTTTCAAAAAAATTCTTCACTCGGTCCCTATCATTTATTTCTGAGGTATACAAGTCCTCATAAAAAGATTTAAATTGATTGTTAATCCCCTTCTGATCTGTAATTTTATTACCCACATTGTCTCCTATCTCTACTATCATACCAGCAGCTGCTGATTGTTTCAGCTGGTAGCTCAGGAGTTTGCCGGCGCGCTCACCATGCTCATAGAGATCTTGTCTCGACCTAAGGTATAAATCCTCCTCGCGCTGACTTGTCAGAATGTCATATTCGGTCTGGAGCAAAATCCTTTTTCTATGCAGCTCCTCAGATGGAGTCATAGAATTTGCCCGGTCAACTTCTTTTATTGCTGTCATTAATTCTGTGGTACGTTTCATTCTTCTTTTCCTTTCACCAGCACTGTATGAAAACTATTTGCGAATTGATGAATTCTTTAAAATCATCATCAGCCAACAATCTACTATTAAGACGCCACATCCTCTGAGGTGGTGTATAGTCAGGGAATTTAAGTTTCAGTGTGACTGGGCTATGGTCAGATAGTACTATACCAGGGTATTCTACATGCATTACCATTGGGGTCAATTTCTTGTCTAACAAAAGATAGTCGATTCTAGTATAAGTTTGGTATGGCAGGGAATAAAAGGAGTACTGTCTAACAGTTGGATTTGCATATCTCCATGGATCGAATATACCATATGCTTCACAAAAGGAGTTAACGCATTGAGCAGATTTACTTAGCACACCGGGTGTTGGGCTAGAGCGGTCCAGAGTTAAATCTAGGACACAATTCAAGTCTCCCCCCAAAATCAAATTATGTGTGTCCAAGTTAGGTAGTAACGAAAACAAATCCTTAAAAAATTGAACATTATCCCAATTGGGTGCGTATATATTTGCCAACACTACTGGCATATTGAATAATTTCCCAGCTACAATAACATATCGACCGTGTTTGTCTTTTATGGCGGTTGTTTCTATGAATTGTACATTCCTGTGTATAAGGATGGCCACTCCTCGACTCTTACTCCGCTCCCTGGTCTCTTAAATATGAAAAGATTTTACTCCGTTTAGCCGGTTTGTTGATCGCCCTTACGTTCCAGCTAATCAAGTTCGTGCCCATTCCGCTCACAGCCATGTCCGGTGCCATGCCAGGAGTCCACAGCCCAACATGTCCACTACGCTCCCATGTCGTCCACCATCTGGTCACACCCTGAAGGTCTGGCAGCAAAAACAGAAAAAATAAAGGGACGGTGTCTGGGAAAAAATGGGGAAACAACACACACACATACACAAGTAACACACAACACATTGCATATATGAATACGAACCCAAACACAGTGCTCATTAACAAGCACCCTCGTGGCCAACCGGTCCACCATCTCCTACACACCAAGCCCACCGTGTGCGGCTCCGTGCAAAATATCCCATGGTTCTAAAAATATAATATCACCCTCTAAGCTACCCACCTCCTAAAAAGAGGGGGGAGGGGAAAAAAAACAAAAAAAACAGTCGGGGGAAACTTGTAGCAAAAAGATCCTTGAAAATAAAATCCAGTAATACAAAAATAACATGTAAGTAGTATAAAGCAATTTCTTAACCCTCCTGCCATCCTTTAAAAAACTCACACCCATCACCCTAGGGACCATTCTCAGCCACGCCATAAAAAGACCATATATCCATATTTTATTCCACTTTAAATTAGCCAACCTTGTAAAACTACTTCTCCCTGAAATATTCATGTAAAGTTTTAATTATATTTTCGTTGTTTTAACCCTTCAAATCCCAGTGTTATTACATGAGCGCCCTGTGTTATAAGCCCCAAAAACCAAAAAACGAAACTAAATATTTCCACAAAAAACCAGTTGAAGTAATATGTGATTGTCATTATAAGTAGGCCTTTAGATGGACCAAAGATTGGCACCAACATACATTTTGACCTGCCATTATTTTTTTTGCATTTTTTTTGCAATTTAAAAATTAAAACTTCAAGGCCCTGAGTCTTCATTGACATCCAAGAAAAGAAGAAAAAATAAAATCATATGATGATAATTTGGGGTTGAAAAATAGCATTTATAATGGAAGTCAATGGGCAGAAAATGGTCCCCAGGGTGATGGGTGTGGGGATTTCTGCTGCTCAGCCATTTTAGGCTGATTTAAGGAATTCACACTGGAATATTAACATTGACAGGTAAAAACTATCCTGTGGCAAGTTTGGTTATATTCCACTGAACACAGTGGAAATGGCAGCCATTTAACACATAGCAGTGGCACAAAAAGGTCCCAAGAAGGCAGGAGGGTTAAACAAAATATTCAAATATAAAACAAGATGAGGTGGTACTTCACCAATATTGCAAAATCCAATCACCAATATCTTTCCTGAGACATTTAAGTCCTTACACCAGTGTAGCCCTTATACGTAGCCAAGCTCAGACCAGCCCATATGTTTCACCCGGGAGTCAGCGTCTTCTTGATGAACTCCATGGCGTCTTTTGGGGTCTCGAAGGTTTTCGTTTGTCCCCCTTCTGGTGTAATCACCAGCGTTGCCGGATAACGGAGCCCATATCTGACCCCCCCGTAGGTACGCAGGAGGCTCCTTGCTTCTTTGAAGGCTGCTCTCTTGTTGTTTACTTCCTGGGTGTAGTCTGGGAAGATATGAATTCGTCCACTCCGACCTTCCGGCGTTCTCTCCATTTCCCTCGCCTTCCTCAGTATCTCCTCCTTCTCTATATAGTAGTGGCATCTCACCACGAACGCTCTCGGTGGAGCCCCGGCTCCGTCTCGTCTCGCGCCGAGTGTTCGGTGTGCTCGGTCAAGCGTCGGTGTCACCGATAGCCCCAGTTTTTCTTTCAGCAGTCCAGCTATGAACTCCGACGGCGTCTTGCCCGTCTCAGCCCCTTCTCTTACCCCCACGATGCGTATGTTGTTGCGTCGTGATCTCGCCTCGAGATCTTCACTACGTCTCCTCAGCGTCAGCATCTCCTTCTCCAATTCTTTCAATTTCGTCTCCATGCTGGTTATACTGTCAGACTGGTCGTTCAGCGTGTCATCCACTTCTTTTTTCCGCGCTTCCATCTTGTTAGCCAGACTGACGGACGTCTCGCTTATCAGTCTCACCTCCTCACGTAGCAACTCAAACTGAGCTTTAGTGTTATCTTCCACACTCTTAGCCCACTTTTCCATCTCGGCTTTTGACTCTTTTCTTCCTTTTTCTATTTCCTCCTTGCATCTCATGATCTCGGTTTTTGTCTCCTCTCAGTATTTTGTAATCTCAGCATTTGTTTTTTTGATCTCGGACATCATGTCTTGAGCCCACTGAGGCATGTTGTCGGCGCGTGCTGGGTTAGCAGTGGCCTTGCTAGCTGCGGCGGCAGTGTTGCTATCCGCATGCAACTTTTCTACGCCGGCACGGGTCTGTCGGTTGGACATTTTCGGTCATAAATTGCCCCGTGAGCACCCTCATTCACTCCACAGCACGAATCGTATTAACCGAGCTTCCTCAAAATGGTAACAAACTGGCGATATCACTATTTTGACTACTTTTACACGGAGCCTCCGCACGCACGTCTTCACACGGCAAAGCACATCCGGAAGTCCCCCCTCTTCCGGTATGATAAAACTCGCCAGCAGCAGACCAGGGAGGAGGCTCCTATCGCAGACCTGTCTCATCCGGACAGCGCGTCGCCGCACAGTCCCGCCCTACTCCACACCTGAACACGGCCTCCCTCGTCTCACCGTCAGATGCAGGCAGAAGGGCATCCCTGCCCTGTTGTGCATTGCGGCCATCACCACCCACTGTTGCCGTTGGGACTGGATCGCCGAACGACTCGCGGCACCCCACAGTCAGGCAGCAGTTCGTTCCACACAAGTGCGGGCTTGCACGCGTTCCTATTTCTCCTGCTCACCCTTCGTGCGTCGCTCCTTTTTTCCTGTCTCTGCGCTTACTATCCCCTTTAACAGGTCAACCTGGCGGCTGATAGGCCACCTTGGGGAACGCCCCCACCTCACAGGTGCCTACAATTGTCTGTTTAGTCCACAGTGGATTAAAGGAACATGGTACAACATTAACACACATAATATAAATATGAGGATAAAACCATGCAGTATAAATATCAATAAACAAACATGCAATATAAATATCACAATAAAATCATGCAAATAAAATCAACACTATGTACCAATACACAGATTGATAAAACATAAAAACACAAATTTCCACTGTGTGACATCATGACATGAATAAAATTGTAATTTTATTTAAATAAAATTTTTATTTTATTTATGTAATTAACACATTTTGAACTCTTAAAGAAATATAACAAAAGGAAAGAACCCAGTTGAACTAAAATGATCCATGTAGCAAACAAAAACTGTTGTGAGCCGCCACCCTTATATCGTCGTTGGGCTTTTGTAGCCTTGACCTGACTTTTAAAAAATAATTGGAAAAAAAGCACTATGCTGCTAAAAATTAAAAAACAGATATTTGCAAAATTCTGCGTAAATATGTATTTCACCTGGTTAATGTGTGTGGCGGGGCGTGGTCTGCAGCGCTGCTGCAGGAGAGGCGGACGCACCTGAGCGGCACCCGCAATCACGCCTGGCCGCCTTAACGTCTGTGCCATTTATGCTGTTTTGTTGTTGTTGGTGTACGTCGGGCTGTGAGCTGAAAAGCTACAGCCGGCTGTACAGCAACTGTGTGTGAAAAGTGGTCAATAACGAGATGCTGAAAAACATGTTCATGGAAACATCGTGGAGTCTGCCGTGGTATGTTTACAATGGGACTTCTGCTCCTGAACCTCTGTGCACAGCGTCTGCAAATCGGGGCTGTACGAAGTCACTTTCATCTTTACGCAGGACTGTAAGCTGTCGTCTGTGAGGCGCAGCGGTGTTTGTTTTTAACATAATTCACGGTGGAGAATAGCTGCTGACATAATATGGATCCGAAGATCCATAATTGGCCTACCTGGGGTTGAAAGTCTGGATAAATGCATGGCGTTTAGGCGGGTACACCGGCTTCCGCGAGTGTGACGCTTATTTTGAGTGATCAAAAAATAAAAGAATATAATTTTATGTTTGTATTTCAATATCACAATAATCTTCCAATTTAGAACTACAAGTTAAAAAAGAACTAACATGAATAAAATACACTTCAGCTAATTACTTAAAAAAACAAAAACAAATTTATTTTCCCAAGCCACACGGAGCCGCACTAAAAGGACTAAAGAGCCGCATGAGGCTCCGGAGCCGCAGGTTGCCGACCACTGGTCTATCTGGTGTCCCAACTACAAACACGTGGTTAAACCTGAAGTTACCTCACTGTAGGTTTGCTTATAATAATCAGTCCGCTGTAACTGTATGCCAGGCGTTTATTAGCAGCCAACATGAACGTTGTACACTCGTAACAGGAAGTACACATAACCCCCAGAGAGAACCACAGCGACACCTGCTGGAACTCTCCGTAACAGCAGCAACAGGAGGCAGTATGGACAACCATAACATTGCTGTTATCTACACTCACTAAACCTCAAAGCCTGCATCACAGTGAAGGCTTTTCATATCACAGCACATGCAACATGGACTTTACTTTCTTTACTTTTGGGAGTTTAAATGTTCATTTTCAAAATTTAAATCCTCTGGCCATAGTGTTATCACGCTTGTTTAATATACTCTTACAATTAAGAATACCAAAAGACATGAAAAATATTTTCTTAAAATTTTATTCTTGTTATTTTAAAAATATCTCTAAATTTCCAGTGGAGACAATTTAGAGAATTTTTATGTTTTACAAGAAATTTAATTCAGTCCAAATGAGTTCCAATTGAGGGCCAATTCACAATAACACAGTGCTTAACAAAGTTAGTTGAACATCACCTAATGTAAGAATTTGGGGTGTTCTTATTTCTATGACAGGTGATGTAATAAATTTGTTAAGCACTGTATATGTAGAGTAAAAACCCTACAATATAAGAGAAGAAAAACCCCAACAATCAGATGATCCCCTTTGAGCAAGCACTTGGCAACAGTGGAGAGGAAAAACTCCCTTTTAACAGGAAGAAACCTCTGGCAGAGCCAGGCTCAGGGAGGGGCAAGCCCTCTGCCACGGCTGGTTGGGGGTGAGGTGAATCAGACTGTAAACATCTTAATCAGACATGTCTTACCTGGTAGGATGGACATTTGCTGGAGGAAAAAAATGGGTTAAATTGAAAATTTTTTCCAAGTACAATTATTTAAATATGTGTTGCAGTCTGATTCACTTTCACATTTTTCCTCTCTTTTCTTTTATAGATGGAGTTCGTGGGAAGCTAGTTATGCCAGCTTTCCATGAACTCGGAACTTGTACAGACAGGAATACTCACGATTGCCCCAGTTGTTCAACACATGCAGCGTAATGAAGCGAATGACGTCTACTTTGTCGTCCTGAGAGACAAAACAAAAACCAGATGGGTTAGTTGCATAATAGTTTTCTTGACTCTTGAAAGGATGGTAAATTTAGGAATACTGTGATTATTATGAGGGAGGATATACAGATAGCAAGGGGAGCTAACCTCTAAGTACTCTGGATAGAAAAGTCTATGTGCATGTGTATAATGGCACAGTGTACTCACGGGTATCCTGAATGTTTGGAGTGGATCTCCATTTTCATCATAGACGAATGTTCCCAGGTGGACACCACTGTCGTCTAATGCTCTCTTTCCCTGAAAAGACAGAAATAAATACAGATAAAGTTGTTCTCTATATACACATATGTAAAATGCAACAGTTGAACAGTGGTGCAGTGGAAATCTGTGACTTACAAACACTGAAAACATCCTGGGAGCACTGGAGACCTTTCCAGATGGTGACACCATCTTAGAAATGTGACCCAGTGTCACATGACTGATGGCGATGCTGTGTGACAGCTTAATTGTTAAATGTCCCTGGGAACCCGCAAAACTCCAACACACTGCTGGGAGCATGGGTGCTCGACCCTACAGAGAAAAGGAAACAAAAACAGAGTTCAGTTTGGACCGCTAGTGTTTGACTATTAAATCATGCAGATGTGTGAGATAGTATCTTGTTTTTTTGTGAAAGTAGATTATACCTGAATAACGACTCTTGAGCTTACACAGGGTGGTTTTGCGGGTATCAATGTAAGCCCCCACAGCTTCAATCCACCCTGTTCTGAAAGGTAGGATGCTGAAGACTGTTCTTTAACAATCTTTGCTCCTGTAGACAAAAACACAGAGTGAGAAAGGAATCGCAAAACAACAACAAAGAAATTCTTACGTGAATTCTGATCCGATTTCATGTCTTACCCAGTTCCTCCAGAGCAAAGTTGGGCATCCTGTCCCCAACTGGAAGAAGGAAGTCAATTCTTTTTCTTAAGTCCATTAACTCCCTTTGCAGCTCTTGTACCTTCCTTTCCACCTGTTCATGTCTATTCATTAAGTACTGCAAATGAGAAGAACCATTCGTGTTATAATATATATATATAATAATAAACTGTCATCTGATTAATTTTCAGGGAATATATTATGAGCTTCATATGTTTTTTATACCTCACTCATGAACGGGGTGGAAAAGTCCATTTTCAGCCCTCCAATACTGAAAATCAATCCTGGTGCATGAAGAGAAACACAGAATAAAAAGAGAAGCTTAATCCAGAAGAAAAGCACATAGTACTAGAAAGACTGTAATTGTTTGTGGAAGGAGATCATTTACCAAAACACAAGGCCAGCATGAGGACCAAAAGTCCCAATGCCTTGATGGCTCTAAAGAGACCTCTGCTGCTGCCACTACTGTAGTCAATAAAATCATCAGTGGTGTAGTCCACAGTGTCACGGTCATCGTAGTTGTAGTCCACAGTGTCACAGTCAACAGTGTTGTATTCAACTGTGTCTTGGTCAATATTGTCAGGGATTGGACGGGGCCGTCGCCTTTTGGAAACTCTGCACAGAAAAAACAAAATCATGTAAGAAAAAATGTACATGGAAGAATAAAATGGATTATGATTACAAAACCTGCATCTATGTCAGTGGATGACAACAAAGAACATGTAGACCAGCACTAACCTGTGTAAAGTCTCCTTGTAGGAGATTAACGGCTCTCCTTGTCCGTAATAGCCGTTAGACTGAAGTCTTTGGCTTCTTCTCAACATGGCTGTAAAATGAAAGGGAAACATGGGGTTAAGTGAGTCTCTAACACAAAGCTTATCAGACTTCATAACTATGATTTGAGCATGTTTCCATCAGAAGCAAATCAGTGCAGATTCTCTTAGATATAAACTTCACGGTGCCAGCTTGTTTTGTTTTTAATGAACAGAATTATATTTGAATCACACCCATATATGAAATGCGCTCTTAATACAGAATTTTATTTTTCCAGCGTCATATTGTTATGATTCATATCATAGCAACAGATCACAACATTTTCTTGTTTTTCTTGCAAAAAATCTCTTTCAAATGTCAGTTTGTTTGTTCACAATGTAGTTTTTAAAATTCAGAAAAAGAGGAAATCACCACAGCGGTAAAGAAAAGCTCAAAGCAACTAAAAGAATTTGGCCTAAAATCGTATAAAAGGGTCTTTAAGAATTAAAAACTCTTTGTTTTTATAGTTAATATACAAAAGGAAATCAATTTTTATCAGACAAGCTGCGTCTAACAGGTAAGCAGTAAAATCACCTTTACAGTAGAATGTAGCTACTAAAAAGTGCTTTTCTGACATAATCAACTGGATATCATTTTTAAAATGTTTAGATTTGAAACACATATATTAAAAGTAAGATGTGAAGCCAAAACATACTCTGTTTTTGTACTTGCTGATTTTTAGTCTAAAGATTGCACTTACCTTCACTTAAAACGAAAGTTGAAGAAACTGAATCGCTAAGTGTGCTTTTCCGTAAATTTGGACGTTTAGCGCTTCTCACTGAACTCATCTGAACCAGAAAATTTAGGTGCAGAAGAAAAATTTCAAACCGCAGCTTTTTCAGCGACGTTACAAACAGACACATGCACAAATCGAATATGACGCACGCGCGTTCCATAAGAGCAGCACTTCGTGTGCGCACGCGCAAAGGTGTGAGCGTAGATCTGTTTTGTTTTTTTTTAATGAAATTTGCTCGAAATTTACCTTTCCTTCTCAGTCCCTTTATAAACACCGCATCATATTGTCAAAATTCATACAGCACAACACATGCACTCACGAGCCCATGTGCAAAGGTGTGTTGCAGTGAATGAAGGAAACTTTTCCATATTCACTGTCACTAATTTGTTTGATTTTGCTGTGAGAAAATTGTGACGTATATGAGAATGAGGGAAGACCACGGTCATTTAAATACGGTATTAAAGTGTAATGAAACTGTTTCTCAGAGGGAAAGCGTGGTTTTAGGAGACTCGAGCCAAACATTAGCGGGCATCATTCTAGCTTATAATCAACAACGGATCCAAAGGATCCGGGCTAGATGAGCTGGGAAGCGACCGATCCAAATCGGGTCCAGTCATGATCTGTTCCAAACTCGCTGTGCAAGTGGACTCCGATCCGGACCCGGGTCGCGGATCCGTTACAGAGCCTGTAATGTCTTATTTATTTTGGTAAAATACGTTACTTCTTTTAGGCCATCTAAAACATCTTTATTGTTGCAATTTCTGCTATCCTCTTTGCCAGATTACTCTTAAAAAACACTTTTTCTCATGGTTCTCCCTGTTTAGTTATAAGATTTTATGTTTCAAATTACCATAAAATCACAGCAGACAAAGGGTGAAAAAACAACAACATCTAAGCAAAGAGAAAGACTGCTTAGTCAGTCCAAATCAAAAGTTCAAGAGAAATGCTAGAGTCTAAAGCAAATAATCTTCTGTGTGAAGTTAGACAGGGAGTTCACTGAGCCCAGAAGATATGGGGAACAAGTCCAGGAAGGAATCAGTATCCGGCAGAGGTGTAGTTTCACATAAACACAAAGTGCAGTCAAATGGGTTACAGATTATGTTGAATCACTGTTAATATGATTGAGGAAAGGGTCAGAGATTTCAACAAATTCAAAAGTGTCAGCCAGATGATAGCGAACCTCTTCAATACACAAACGTGCAATCCTGTCACATAGCCAAACCCTAAACAAGGGGAGAGATGGTGATTGCAGGCTCTTTTAGCTACAATCATGCTGGCTTTCTGAAGGGGACGATGTTGTTATGTTTTAAAGAAATTTAATTCAGCCCAATTGAATTCATTTTAAGTAGGGGCAATTCACAATAACACTGTGCTTAACAAAATTAGCTTCATATGTTTTTCATACCTCACTCATGAACGGGGTGGGAAAGTCCATTTTCAGCCCTCCAGTACTGAAAATCAATCCTGGTGGATGAAGAGAAACACAGAATAAGAGATGAATAAGAGAATATGAGATGCTTAATCCAGAAGAAAGTGTTGTAGTCAACTGTGTCGGGGCCAGAAAGGGGCCAGAGATGTCACCTTTTGAAAATATACATGTGTATTGCAGTTGTTGAAGAAAACTTTTCTACAATCATTCCTGTGTCCCAAGTTAAGTGTGTTTCAAATATTAATAAATATTGTTCTTTTCATAAAATGTGGTTATATTTGTTCAAATATTTAGGGTTTCTCAGAGGGAAAGTGTGATTTTAGGAGACTCGAGCCAAACATTAGCGGGCATCATTCTAGCTTATAATCAACAACGGATCCAAAGGATCCGGGCTAGATGAGTTGGGAAGCGACCGATCCAAATCGATCCAAAGGTTGCCGGTTCGAGCCCCGGCTCCGACAGTCTCGGTCGTTGTGTCTTTGGGCAAGACACTTCACCTACCACGTACTGGTGATGGCCAGAGGGGCCGATGGTGCGATATGGCAGCCTCGCCTCTCTCAGTCTGCCCCAGGGCAGCTATGGCTAACTGTAGCTTGCCTGAGTGAATGAATAGTGGAATTGTAAAGTGCTTTGAGGGTCTTGAATAGCGCTATATAAATGCAATCCATTATTATTATTTAAACCAACTGTTAAGTATTATTATTCATATTGCCGCATTCATTGACCTTGTTTATAGGTAATTTCATTGTTTAATCACGTTAAAATGTTCCTAATTTAATGTTTAAAAGCACTTGAAAATCCCATGTAAAATTAGGGCAACAAACTGTATTGTCATTACTGAAAATAGCCGTATTTTTATGAGAAAGTTATTTTCTGGTATTTTCTGGTATTATTTTGGCACCCCAGCTGCCGGAATATTACTGTTTTTTTGTTCAACGAGTCATTTACACCAGATTAAATATGAATCCACAATCATTTTTTGGTACAACACCGGTCCAGAGACATTTTGCCATCCAGGCTTGGCTGGATCATCCCAAGGGCATGCTGGACACTTGCCCAGGGGACCATGCACTGTTGGGGGCTCATCCAAGAGATTAATGACAAAAAGATCAGAATTATCTTAAATATTAGATGTTGAAAAACTATTATCAAAACATAGAGATATAATTTTTTTCTTAACACTTACATAATTGGTAGAATACCGTAATGTGTATTCCACATGCACCTTTCTGCCCTTCACTGCTGAGGCTGATGGTCTCACTCAGAGTCAGCTTGCTAGTGGATATGATATTTCCAACATGAATGAAGCAGCCAAGACAGGAAACGGCAAAAATGGGGATGTGTAACTTTTATAAAACTGCCATTTTTATTCAATCAATTCAGGATGAAAACATTAACATTGACGTTAAAGTTGTTGAGATCTTCAGTGCAATGACATGCGAGCTAATCCAGAGGTTAGCAACTCACAATATGACCTTTAAAGCTTATTCAGATGTCCTCATATTGCACAAAAGACTTATTGGCAGACATCTCTCCAATTATCACCAGGATACAAGTTTGCATGTATCACTGGTTGACTTGGCTTCATAAGACAGTGCTGTCTTCTCCCAGCATCCACAGGCGGCTAGGAGGGTTGTAGTACACCAACCAGACGTCCTTCCACCTCCACCTCTTCAATTTGATAGCTTCAGGCTTGAGCCCACCATCTAATACTACGCATCTACAACAAAAGGGGGGATTATTTCTTTTTTACTGTAACATGAAAGTATGAAAATCATTTCCAAAAGGCTGTTAAGTAACCAGTATGCTGAAAGTTATGTCTCAGTGATAAATGTAATGATGAACAGAATCAACCATCTGAGATTTCCCTCATCCCTGGATGATTGATGCACAGGCTCTTTCATGTTCCTTTCTCAGGTTGCATCTGGATTTGTTTGACATCTGAAAAAAACAAACCAGAATTATGACTCATTAGTTTTGTGATTTAGAATATTTGTAGACTTTTGAACAAGTGTGCCCTCTAGTGGGCACTTTGGCTGAAGCTGTGTATGTGATGTATAAAAGTCAGATAAACCTGTAAATACCTTTAATTATCTGATACTGATTTTCAGTCAGTTGTTAATCAATAATGTAACTAATAATCAAAATTACTTCGTATAAGAAACAGTGAGTCCAGTGTAATTCATCTTTACCATTTGCAATCTGTTCTAAGAATGAGGCCTTGATGAAAATGATTACCTTCACATCATCTATGACAAAACAACAAAGGCATCATCCCTGTGTCTCGATCTTTGAAGTAATGCATTTTCTAATTCATTAGCATACAATGTTTCTAATGCATTAAACAATTTTAACAACTGCTTCAAAAACATCTGTGTCACTGACATGTTATAACAAGGACTTTATTTTCTTTTGAAACAGTGAACAATTAACGCTGATCGTGTCTTGTTTACAGTTTAATTGGTGGATCTGTGGGTGTGTCTTTGGAGCTTCAACGTGCCAGCTCAGTCTTTAAATGGTTAGTTTGTCACCTGCAAATTAATTTTGGTTTTAGGACATTTATTGTCACCTAGTTAATATTTGAAGAAACCCATAACTGCACTCTGTTTAAAAGCTGATTTCTATGTCATGTGAACTAGTCACATGAATTCCTGTTAACTTCATTTGTTGATGCTGAACTGCAGACGCACACTTTGACTCATATCGATACACTTTATTGGTATACTTTCCACTATTGTCGAGCGGTTTTACATAATATTCTTTGTACTACTGTACATGTATGTGTGTCTTTACTTGTGTAGAGTTACTTGTGGCTCCAGTTGTCCTCGTGCTCATGTTGGTTATGTCTTTTCTCCGTCTCACCTTCTCTCAAGCTTACTTCTGCACCCTGATGCTCCTCAATCAGCTCTAATGGATCTTCTGGCTCAGATTCAGCTCGAGCACTGATTGTGATACTAAAGACACTCCAATACGCATGCATAAAGCACACGTAGGCCAGGGCGGAGCTGCGGGCAGATATACGTCACGATGAGCTCAGAGGTAGGATGACCCTTTCCTTCTTTCTTTGTCCTTTGTTTCGTCTCCTATGCTGCACCATTTCTGAACCACAGTGTTACTTTACTGCTTTGTATTGAATTTAATCAAATACAATCCCAATAATTATCTAATAAAACAATAGTTCATCTTGTTAAGCTACTTAAAATACCACTAAATCATAGCTGTAGTTAAAATTACAGGACAGCTGAACTGAATTTTTATCTAAAATGTGGCGTCTTTAGTCCTGGGTCACCCACCCCCATCCCCACTCAGGCTCTTGTGTGTTTAAGTGTGTATATGAAAGGTTCACATCAGTCCTTTCCACCCTCTGCGTCTTCATTCAAAGAGTGCACACGTCCCTTGGGGCTAATGTGTTTTTTTTAATGTTTGTGTGTGTATGTGTGGAGTGTATGGCCACGACATTATTCTCATCACTGACTTTCTATGGGAGGAAAAAATGATGGTCCAGCCAGCACACCCGTTCCTTCCTGTCTTTAGAAAAGAGATGGGCTGAAGGCGAACCTGCTGTGAAGCAGAGCAGCCCTCAGGAGATCAACAAGACATGTAGAGAAATAAAGATACTACAGACGCATCAGCATTGTACAGCTTGCTCAATTTTCCAAACTAACTTTGTCAAAGAAAAAGGTCCAACTCACATTTTTCTCAGGACACAATATTAAAATATACATTGTACATACATTGTATGCTTCATATGAGGGTGGCTGTCGATCCCCAACTTCTCCAGTCTACATATTGATGTATCCCTGGGGAAGATACTGAACCATGACAAGGCGATTAGGTACAGACATTAAAAAAAAAAAATTAGTTGAATGTGTGTGATTGGGTTAATAAGTACCATGGTTATCAATACATCTGAACAAGAAAATATATGACTGCAAATTTGAAAGGACTGCCAAGAATGTGAGACAAATGTTCATTTTGAAGGCACCTGTTCACCAGGATCGACAAAGATGTCTTTGATTAAGAGAAGAAAAGTGGAATATTTCAGCCAGTTTTGGGTTACCCACCAGCAAAATGTTGTCAAATGTAGTCAAACCACATGTAAACTTAGCAGTATATTCAACCAAAACAAGCAAAAATGTAAAACTAATCATCATGTTGCACTTGTTTTTCTTTTCTTTCGTTGTTTTTTTGTCTCTACACACTGACCATGGTGCATCGGAACAATTTGATTCTCATTGATCGAGTAGAGCTGATGGCTCTCCCCTACTTGTAAAATCTGGATTTAAGCAAGTCTGTCAGCCACAGCTAGAATTCCATATTGCTGAAGCTGATTCGTGGCTCTGACTCATTAAGAATTAGTAGGTTTGCTGATTGCAGAGCATTTGTCTCATTCCTGCGGTGAGCTCTAGACAGTCTACCTGCAGCCAGCGCGAATGGAACAAAGCTGCTTGTATAATTAAGTTCTCCTGGCTGATTTGATTAGAGCAGCCATTGCATTCATTTTGCTGCAGATGTTCCTCAGCTGCTTGGAGAGACTAATGGAGGAGATGGACAGATATATGGGAAACAATTAGACGTGACATTATTGTACGGTGTGTTTGTGTACACATCTGTTCATGCATTGGAAAAAAAGCATCATGTTTGTACCTAAAAGCAGAAAAAGCATTATTTTTATTTCTTTATTTCAATTTGCATTACTACATCACACACACAGCACCACATTTGTCCTCAAATGGACATCGCTTGTTTGTCTTATCCCCTCCTCCCATGTTTCAATTAGCTCCCTTGTGATTAAATTAGGGGACATTACTTAAGAAGGACATAAATAGCAGACATGATAATGGTGCATGAGCCTTAGATAAGATATGAGCTTGTGTCACATTGTGTGCAGAGGAGATAGAGAATGCATGTCCAGATTTCATCAAAGGTTTCCTCCACAGTGTGCATTTTATATTATTACTTCACTTTGTATATCGGTGTATTTGACCATCACTGAGCAGGATGATGCACAGGGGACTCCCCCCCCCCTAAAAATAAATAAATAAATAAAAAAAATAAAAATGTTTTTTATAATACCAGATAATAAAAAACACATTTCTTTGAGGTATCAAGCATTTTAGCTGCTTTCTAGTCTGTGTTTCAGCACCAAGACAGGGTTAAGTGATTGGGGCTTGGAGCTTTACTAAAATAAGATTTCTCCTTATTAGATAGAGTCTTAATAAATGAGCAAAGGGCTTTTGAGATTGCCTTCACAGTGCCAGGGCTCCAGATGATGAGGCTAGCTTGTATTCAGTTTTTATTAACTTGTAAAAATAGTTTAAAATGTGATTTAATCACTTCAGGGTTATTTGAATTTGTCTTCAAAAGTGGGTATCCTAAAATGCAATTCACTTCCTTCTTTGCCATAACATAGTTTTAAAAATATAAAAGTCTTAAAGTGAAAATTCCTTTGGCTTGATTATTTGCTGCATTACTGTTAGAAATACTCTGCCAGATAGTGTTTGTTTAATGTTAATGTTGTAATGTTTATATTTTTACTGTACGTTATTCTTGTGGCGCCGTGGCTTTACGTGTGTTGATGCGCTTTGTTGTGAGCTGTTTTGGTGTCACAGTATTGTTGTTGGTTGCTGGAAGCTCAGTCTCTTTCAGAGCTTTAAAAAAATAAATAATAACCAATCCTCACAGCAAATGGCATTTTCCAGCAAGCAGTTTGATACCTGAACAGCTACCTTACCTCGAGTCTGCTCTTTAAATTTATGCCCGACTGCAGCACGTGAGATGTGTATCTGAATGTGCCGTCTGTAATCTCATCTCCTTGTGTCCACATTCAGGGAAAGCGGGACCTTGATTCCAAGAATTCCTGCTTATCTCTTCAGGTTGGTCTGGGAAAATGAGCTCACAAAGAAATCAGAGAAGACAGCTGAAGCAGATAAAGTGCAGTGAAGGAAAAGTGTCTTAAGACTTTTATAAATGAAAGAAATTTCCACCGGCTGCTGTTGGTAAGACCGACATAAAGAATGTTGGGGTCTCAGTACAGTAAGTGTTACTTGGGAGAAATTTAATAACAAGTCACATCACTAGACTACAGTGAGATTTGAAAACCTCTAATTAAAAAAACAACAAAAAAAACCCCTTTTTACTCCCCCAAAAATTATTGATCCCGTTTAGGGAATTCTTTGTTTGCTGGTCTCCTTTTGAGATCTAAGTGCATATTTTAACAACATCCCTTCGTAGAAGAACAGATGAAAAGAAACAATTAAAAAAAACATTAGAATTTCACGATGAAAACAAAGACCAAACTATCAATGACGCCTGCAAAGACATCCCAGGAGACTCTAAATATATCTAGTGCTTATGAATCAACAAATCTGTTTTGGTTTGTGTCCAAATTCTCTCCAGATGACAGTCCTCTGCAGAAAACCCTCCCCCAACAATCTCCTCCTCCCGTAAAGGCCTGGATAAATGGATTGACTTTTGGACAAGTGACAGTTCCCCCCCCCCATAATTGTTAATTATCATGAGTGCTCTCTGAGGTACTTTCTATGAATGGAGATGGAACTCGCTCTCTTTCTCCACCCTCTGTTCTCTTTATGGGATTGCTCCAAGTCCTCAAGGACGTCAAGAAAGGACACTGATAATGTAGGGAGGCGGTGTGGCGGATGGGTGGGGCACCTGCGTCATTCCTGCACTATTCCGGAGCTGGTGAATTTTATGGCATCGGACGCCATTAAGGTACACCACCCAAGTCTTATCTGCCCCGCCTGATCACGAGCAAGTCTGCCCACCCTCGGATGGCTCCTCCCTGAGTCCAGATGACAGAGAGTCCAGCACTTAAAGTAATGTAAATAACCAGAGAGGAGAGCTATTTTAAGATGCCATCTTTCACTGTGGACAAGGAGGGGAACAAAAATGCAAGCCAAGCGATTGTAATTTCAGTCACGTTTTTGGACGTTTTCTTGTTCCTCAGTCTGCCATCCAGCTAGCTGAAGGGCCTAACAAACAACAACACGTCTGGAGAAGCAAATTCATGTTCAGCCTGTCCCTGCATGAAAGAAAGTCTACATGTCAAAATAACTGACAGCGGGGGGGTCGCAAGTGGTTAGCTCGCCAGAATATAAGGAAATGATTACAATTGGCTGTAATACTCTAAAATAACAGAAGAAATAGATATCTGAGGCTTTTTCTGGTCTTTGTTCCTTCTTTTTGTAAATTATAGGTTATTTTTTTCTAATTTAGTGTGAGTGAATAATAATCCTTTTGGTTGAACCCCTGCAATATGAGTCACAGCAATCACATGCCATTAAGGTTGGAAACCACTACCATAAAACCCCCACAACAAGACCTCATCCCTGAAAGCTCACGGTTCTCTGTGCGTTTCGTTCCCGACTGAATAAAACAGAGAAAGCAGCTAAAAGAAATATATAAAGAAATATAGAAATGGATGTGCTTAATGGAAATATGACAACTTCAAATATTCAGTATTGAAGATCATTAAAAAAACAGACAAGAAAGAAGTGAAGTGACAATTTTCTCTTCTTATAAAAATTATTTTTATATATTTTTATAATTTGCTTTTTTTATTGTTTCAATTTTTTATGACATCAAAAATAAATAAACATCCTTCCTATCGTATATGAATAATTTTAACCAGCATTATTTGTCATCCTTGATTTTTTTCTCCACTCTTGTATGTACATAAAGATACACATCACAGAGAAAATAATCTGTACACTGCTGACAACAAGCAAACAACAGATCCGTCTGAACCTGCCACCACATTGTTCTGCAACACTTTGCAAATCATGAATAAAAGCTAGAAGTACACTATCGGATATAATCCGATTTTTTTTTTCCTGTTTTTTTCTTTTTTGGTAGAGGTTACATTCATATTCAAGTCTTAGTTCACTGCAGTCTCACCGGCATCAGAGCTGTGGAAACGAGAGCATCTGTTTTACCGAGCTTCATTAAGGCAGCTGATTACAAGATCATTTTAAACACTAGTTTACATACTTTAAAACAGTGTCTACACCTGACATTAAAGAGAATATTAGCTAATGCTTCAAGTCGGCTACCATCACTACTGCTTGTATATTTTCTACACGGCGTGGCACGTGATTCGTGCCTTTCTTGATTCACAGTAATTATGAGTATAGGTTCATTGATCTATAACGAACATGAGAGACGTGACTTCCTGTCTGTCTTTATGTGGAATTGTGTGAGAACTAATTTATATATGAAAACCCAGTTTAATAAAAGAGAAAATCATATCCATCATCTCCTTTTGCTGATCTGTTTCAGTTACTCTCACAGGCGGCGCTCTGTAATCATTTCCGTACAGCTGTTAAGGTGTGTGTGTGTGTTATTGCTTTCATCTGATTTGTACATTGAGTCTAAACAGTGGTTGTGCTGTCAGTCTGTGTTGTACTTCTGATTGAATATTTCACCCTCTTTTGCTCTGTGTGAACAGTAGCATCTTTCAGCAAGTGAGCGCCTTTCTTGTTATCGATGGAAAATTAATAATCAATTAAAAAGTCTCTAAACACAGTTTTCACCAAACCAGTTAATAAAAAGAATGAATATATAGTAGAAACAGCTATTGATAAATACTCTGAGTGTATGTATGTATGTAGGCGTGTTTGCTTTACTTCACAGAAAGACCGCTTCATGTCTTGACAATCAGCAAGCTGCTACACTATATATCCTGGCACGTAGCTGTTATCCAGTCAGGCGGGGTGCTGTATTTGTAGTCCCGTAAGACGATGTTTCTTTGCTGTCTTTTGATTCTCTGTCAGTTCAGTCAATTGCTCACTTTTTGTTTATTTAATTTTCTTCATTTTACTGCGTCATTCTTCCTCGTGGTGGGAGGAGTCAGGGCTGGACTCTTCCTCTTCCTCCTCTACTGTTTCTGTTGGCAACGTATCACGGCGTGTAAAGGCAGCCGCCAAGGTCACACTCAGCCGCGGTTTCATGGGCGCCATCTCCGACAGCCCGATGGCGTTGCCACGAGTCACAAGCGTAGTTTTATCCATGATCTCTCCGCTGTGCTTGGACACCACGGCATCAAGAAAGTCGTATTTGTGTGAAATCTTGCCACTCTCAAACAGGTACTTTGCCAGGTATGAGACAGCAACGTTACCCAGAAAGGAGGCCAGCATCGATACGGTCTTGAAGGGGAACTTTTGGACAACGATTTCTTCCAGTTCTCCGGTTATATGGTGCTTCCGCTGCTCAGTCATCCAGCCGGGGTAGTAAATGAAGGGAGGAAGCTGCAGGTAGGGCTCACCTCCGCCTATACGCAGCACCATACCAAACAGATATGCAGCTACTGAGCCGTAAGTGTTGGTTCCTTTGACAAAGAGCACACTGAGCAGCTGGGGGAAGATGATGACGTAAACCAGATCTGAGCTCAGGTACCAGAGGCCGTAAACCGTGCCGGTTACCAGGGCCATCAAGGTGGCAAGACCGCCGAATACAAAGATAGTGATACGCATCACCCACACAATTTCACGGTCAGATGCCTAAGCAGAAAGATAGAAGCGAAAAATACACGTCAAGATGAATTTTATTTAAACTTAAAGAGAAAACTGTTAGTGCATAATTACATGTGTCCAAGGACCAGACATGCACTTACTGACTGTCTGAAGGCAAGCTGGTAGATGTTCCTTGCAAACATGGAGCTTGCTGAAAGGATGGAGGAGTCTGCAGACGACATGACGGCTGCAGAAACTGCTCCCAGGCCAAAAAAGGAGACAAATGGAGGGCAAAGGTGTTGGAGGACAATGGGTAATATCATATCTGCTTCAGTTTTGTTTTTAGGGGGAATGGCACCGTAGGATGTCTGGTTCCAGTCTGAGGACGGCAAAATAAACATTTTAAAAGACATCCGTGATGAACAGAAGTGCAAAATACACCCACTAATATCTATAAATCTATACAAGCACATTCATGCAGAGAAATTCATAATTCTGCACCAACGAAATTCAACCAAATAAACAGAGAAACATTAAAGCCATAGCTGGACATGCACAACATGTTAAATATTAAATATATTTGCACTGGAGAATCACATTTGTTCTTTTAAATTTCTTGCTTCTGCAAATAATAGATATAAATAATATATATTTTAGTACAGGACAAAACAGAGCAACATCACCTGTTCACTGAGGAATCTGAAGCCAGAAAAAAATCTGAAGATCAAACTACTAATTCGGTCCCTTGCCTCCCTCTAATGTAATATTTACACAACCAGCATGGTTATTAAACTGATTGCTGTTTCATTATGGATGAGGCGAACCAGCTGCTATTTACCAGGTTCTCTCAGATCTAAGGGCAACATGGATCCATCCAGAGCAGTCCCAAACAAACACACACACACACACACACACACACACACACACACACACACACACACACACACACACACACACACACACACACACACACACACACACACAAACATACATAGAATGACACCTTCTTCTGGCTTTATACACAACATAGAAGTACTTCACAAAAGACATGAAAAGAATATAAGATAGCAGCATCAGGTACTTGGCATCTATGGCTAAGTACTGGGAGGCAAACCCATGGCACACTTTGGCTGAAACACACTCATTGTTGAATCCAACCTTCGTTTTTCATCTGAAGGTTCTTGTATAGATGTGACACTATTGTGAAGTATCAACACCTGCCACAGTATTCAGGACAGCACTTCCACTTTACCATGATGACAGAAGACAGAGCTGCTGACCCTCATCATACATACATATATGAATACACCATACATTATTGTCTCTAACCTGTGGAGGCCCCGATGGCCCCGATGAGAACGGAGGGCACAGCCATGACGAGGCACCCGAAAGCAGCCAGAAAAGAAAGGACCTGGGCGTACGTAGCCGAAGAGGCTGACAGGACTCTCTGGAAATACACTTGCCAAGGTATTCCTCCTAACATCTGCAGCACAGTTCAAATCAAGTGAATAGCACTCACGGTCAATATAATCTCATTTATTATAACCCCAAATCATAAATCTGTACAACAAGCAAAATCCTCTAATCAAAAAGATTTTTAACTGGGGGGGATAAGAAAGTTATTAAAAGCACAAGATGAGGTCATGATTGAAGGAGAAAAATACTTTTAATCATTTGCATTTAATTTGTGTTTGCATAAAAACATTTAAAAAAAACCAAACTGTGCTATAAAGTAAAACCACATTACAGTCAACTATTACAGCTTCACAGCAGCTGCCGGTAAGCGGAAGATTCATTTTGAGAGTCTAATACATTTTATTGCTGCAACAAGCAGTTATTACTATGGCAAATTCACTTTTAGATGATTTATCAGAGTAATCAGCTGGCAGAATTTGTCTCCAAAATAAAAGAAGAAACTAATACAAATGTAAATCAGTGGTTACTATAGTTCACCGATTTTAAATGCCTCTGATTGGCAGCATTCACTATTTTCAGCTCATTTCAGTCATTTTGGAGTATTTGATCAACAAATCGTCTCACAATTTAATTTATCCATCTAATTAGTGTCAGTATTTTTCCAGGGTAATAAAGCAGTGAGATAAAACATGAGATCAACAGCTCGTGGTTACAGTACCAAGAGGCAGAAGTTGTCAATCCAGACCCAAGTGTCCCCCTTCTGGACGCTGCCTATCCAGGGTGACTGGTACAAGTGCTTCACGGCAGTAACAGTGATGTCTGACACCGCAGGGTTGATCAAAGCAAAAGGGACACTGATCCACTGCAGACAAGAAAAACAAGTATCGATGGAAAAGAAGATGAGAAGAGAGACGCTGCATACAAGAAAATCCAAATAAAAGAGGGTTCTTAAAAAAATATATAGAGGTGAAGCAGTATATATTTGCATGTTTTTTGTTACACTACCGTATATTAATGAGGGTGATTTAATTTTCAGATTGGCGTGAACCTACCAGACCAACAAAGATACAAAACAGCTGCACAACATCTGTGTAGGCCACAGAGTAAAGTCCTCCAACCAGGGTGTAAAAGATTGCAATAAGCGCAGAGATGACCACGGACATCTTAATGTTGATGTCCACGATGACACTCAGAGTGGCACCTGAGATCGTGAAGAGATGAACAGATTGAAAGGATGTTATGATCACTGCAGCATCATGAAGTCAAATGATGAAGCTTGACTTCACTGACCACACCGATCGCTTATCTTGTACTGATTACAACAGTAAAATTTACCGAGGGCTGATAAGATGGCGGCAGACCAGAAAATCTCGCCCATGAGAGCAGGTATGAAGAGAAGGCCTCCCATTCGTTTCCCGTACAGCTGCTGGAACGGGTCCAACATAGTGACGTAACCTCGTGAGCGCATGGGCTTAGCAAAAAAGAGACCACCTGGTACAAAGGGTGCACACATTACATATTATGTCCACAGCCCCTGGCAGAAAAAAACAACAAACAAACAAAAAAGCAAACCTAAAGAGTCCCCCTCAGACTCTTTAGCAGAATAATACTTGTAGAGGTCTGATTAGCACCCAGTAAGTAAGAGCATTAAAGTGCTGCTTTGTTTAAATGTAAATGGGTAGAAAGATATCAGATCTGTGTCCAAATTGCCCCAAATCCTTTCTCAAGCAATATAATATCTCAGAAGCAATATAAAATCAGCAATTTGCATTATTTTAAACACAAAGAAACACTCACCCAGAACTAGACTGAGTGCATATCCAAATGGGGCTTGAGCCCAAGCCAAGCCATAATCTGGAAGATACACATACTCTGCAGTGCCATTGATGTACCCTCCTCCAACCCAGGTCGCTGGAAATTTTGCACATACACGCATCAGATTAAAGCTTCCAATATGAATTATAACGAGCAAAAATCTGAACACAAACTTGGCCAAAGTGAAATACATTTACAGAACTAATTAAAACAATCAGAAAATATTAATTTAAGCTCATTCCACTTATTAAAAGAAGAAAGTGTCTTTAAAAAAGACACCAATCTCCTTTGTGTCACTTAGTTATAACAAGTTAAAACCTCACCTGTCATGGTGAATCCACCCACAAATAATCCAATATCTCTCCCTCCGACCATGATGGTTTCGCTGCGGTCGGTGCCCTCCGCCTCTCCGGAGTGCTTGTTCTTCCATGCCGCCCAGATGCCAACGAACAGGATCAGCAGATAAAAGACCGCGATAGCCACAAGCCCCTCTACATGGATGGTCATCGTCGCAGCGGTCTTCCGCTAGGAACGGGAAGGCATCAAGACCTGTGTGGAGTCAAAGTTAAAAAAAAAAAGAAGTAATTATTTGGCTTTTATTTCCGACTTTTGGACAAGAAAGTGACAGAAGCAACATGTTGAATTGTTAGGTTGGTTTGAAATAAATGTATAAAAAATAAACATCTTTCTATGCTCGATTTGATGTAATGACTACTTTAACTTTTAAAATGGTAAATTACTTTTTATTCCCTGTTGCCGATACAGAAGCAAATTTCATGTGCTTTTCTACCTTTACAAACAAAAGAAAAAAAATCGAGGTAAAGAGTAACCACAAAAAGCTCTTTATAAAAATATGTTTTTTGGCTATTTTGGGGTAAAATCATCTCCACATTATCGCGTAAGATGAAAATGTATTGAAAATAAATACCATGTTTTCTTGGTACGGTTTATCAAAATAACATGATACAGCCCAAGGTGCATGTTGCCTTGTTGGGGAAAAAACATAGAAACGATTCTTTAAATAAAAAATAAACCAAACAAATTGTTCAGAATTCATTTTAAAAATGGTCAGCGGTCCTATGGTAATAGACTTTGGTCTGTCCTTTTCTTTGTCTGTCTCCTGTAATGAATCATGTACGTAAAATTCAATTTACGCACAGAGCGCATGAAAAAAAATCATTACCCATTTTTGACACGTTAAAAAAACAAGAAAGCGTCCTGTGCAAAAAGCTATTTGCTAAATGCTTCTAAAAATGTAGGAAAACTTGAAAAACATGCAGAACTTACCTGAAGTATTTTTAGAGTCATGTGCTGGGGCACTTAAGGGTAACGGAGCGCGTAACAGACTTTTTCTGAAGACCCTCGACCTTCCGCCGCACAGTGAGGAACAGTCAAATTGAACTGTTGGTGGAGGTCTCCCGGGTGACTTACTGAGGCTTATAAAAGGGGGCAGGTGCCGTTAGAGAACTGAAACCTACGTCAGAGAAACCAAACGTCCCTCTTAATGAGCACTTTGTATTGAAACGCGTCACAGTGTAATGGCTGATGTGAGTGGTGGGAGGGCGGAAGAGATTCCTTTACGCCAAAAGGAGGATGGACGGACATCGTTCACTTTTTAAAGAAGCTCAATAGCCTGACATGAATTTGAATGCGGCGTTTTTACGCACCAAATAATCAATATGTTGTGGGGGAGTTTCAAGCTTCCAGTGGCTCCTGCTCTTCCAAACTCAAGTGATTGATAGTCACTTGACTGCGCAGCCACACTTCACGGCCTTTTGTCCGACGTCCTCTCCTCGTCTCACAATCGCAAACAGCTTTGCTCCGCGCAAGTTTTGAGCGTCGAGGACGTAGAAAGCTTGTCCGAATGTCCTTGCAGGCGAAAAATTATAAAGAGACAAATATCTGTAAATAAAAAATTACTTTAAATATATATCACTCAAATTTTTAATTCCTAAAACCTTCTTGAAGACACTCTCATCTTGGACCTATTAGAACTCGTTTAAGTGTGTCTGCCACTTCCCCTTCAGGATATACTTGAGCTGTGACCACTTAATGGCTTCCTCTGCACGAGCTCGTTTAATCTGGACCTCTTGCCAAAACTGAGGCATCCAATTAGGATGGATCCTGGAGAGCAGCGGAGAGATTTAACGATACGCTCTGACTGGCGAGCACACACATACACACGCGCGCGTATAAGTACAACTGATATCTGATAGAGGGCTGTGGTTTTTACCAAGACAAAAGCTTGTTTTAACTGCTACCCATGTACAGCGCCCTCTTTGGGAAAGACAACATTCTCGTTTCAGCACCAAGGACAGTGGACAATATTCTAACCGCTCAGACTGCGTGAGAATCTGATATGTATGATTGCTACTTCCTTTTAATTATCATAAAGTTAATATTTATGATTTCTCTTTGAGCTCTTTTATTTCATTTGATTAAATCATACGGTCAACAAAACAGAGTTAGACATTAGTAATATGACTTTGGAACTTACCCAGTCTAAGAGTAACAAGGGAGTCTAACATGGCTTTTCAATATACGGTTAATTCTGCAAAACACAGTCAAATACGGTTTGTTTAAAGGCCAAATTACGGCGACAATATATCACAGGAGCATGTGAAAAGCTGAGTACTTGTATGATGGCTGAATTAAAAGTATGTTTTTTTTGTTGACATCTAACTTGATTCTAATCAATATTGATGCCAAAAGCTAAAACATCCGGCAGACAGCTGGAAAGCTTTCTAACGACATGTTTCACAGATGGCTGGGACACAACCCCGATACATTTTCAAGCTAAACACTGAAGCTAAGACTCTACATTTTGTTTAATGGTTGAAGTCTCATTACATACACATTCCTAATAATATTGTTACCTAAAACAGATCGGGTGTGATATATAGCATAATAAGAGCAAGCCTAATAATTGTCATGAATGAATGTTTATGTTTAAAGAAAGTAAATTGGTCAGGGCCCAAGGAGTGGAGGTTTAATGAGCAGCTGTTGCTGGCAGAGCTCAAGATGTCTGAGAGGAAAATCAAGCGCTAAGGAAGTCAAAGATTCACAGAGATGTGTAGAGAGGATTTTCCATATGAAACATCCATCAATTTCCAAAACATGAAACAATTTTTTTCTCCACAAAATGCATTCTTTGAAAGTTAGCACATAGATACAAAAGATAATAAAAAAATAAATAAACAGAGCTTCTGTGAGACACACAGCTTGTTGGGAGGATCTAAGAAGTCTGAGTTTGAATCACAGTCTGGTGAATAAGAAACTTGATCTCTCAGGGAACATCTGCTTGTTTAGAAAATATGCAGGCCTTTGGAGAATTTGAAGAGTTGACCAAACTTATAAAAATAAACAGTCAAGGTTAAAAATAAGTATTCTATCTTCCATTTCTAAGGTTTATCAGAACTTGACAAAATCCTGTCCTTAACCAGGTCTTGAAACAAGATTAATACAACCTGAGATGAACATGACATATTACATATTATTATTTATTAAGTGTGCGCGCCTCTATGCAAGCAGAGGTTTGACAGTCTGTAAAGTCGCAATAAAGTTGCACAGAAAACGATAACATCAAGTTATTCTGCTACACGTGGTTCTACAAGCTGAGTCAGTGTGTATTTAGTTGTTGACACGCTGCTTTTGCTTCATTTTTGCCAAATTAAAAAATTAGATGGTGTAAAAAGTCATGTTTTATAAGTCATCTGCAGTTGTATTTAAATAATTATATTGTGATTATTTTTAATTTTATGTGCCGATACATGAAACCTTAAAATTGAAGGTAGTGCACTTTTTTTTAACCATCACTATAAAGTAGCAATTCAATGTAATGTCCTTACAGCTAACATGAACCAGTACTCAGTGTCTGTGGAGACTAAGTGGGCTGAAAGTTACACATACACCAACTCTGTGCAGTGAAAAACATCACTGGTCATAGATTATTAAGCTCCTGATGTCAACAAGCTTGTTTCAGCTTGCTGTCCTTTTCTGTAAGCTAAAGTGATCAAATGAGGTCTGTTCTGCTTGCTTCATATCAAATCTGTCTGTGATGTTTTCTGTTATTTATTTACAACTCACAGGATTAAATTTGCATTCACATTCACAGCTGTTTGATATTGTCAACCACAGAAAGCTTACAATTCCTTTCATTTCTTTCATTGGATAATGCAAAGAATATTTTCTGCAGTACGTAACACCTGTATAATTACAATTTATAGAGGAAAAGCAGAACTCCAGACTGTGCAGTGAACAAAACAATATTTGGGATTTGTACCCTGAAAGCACCCAAAACACTGAAAATGATTCATTTTTAATTTAAAGCTCAATTAGGGGATGGATCCTGACAAACACACCCACAAACCCCCAAAAATGCAACCACACAGTCAGATCTGTACTTGTTTTTAATGCAAGCTTTCAGCCAGCTAAAGCACAGGACAAAAAGCTTGGGTTCTTGACTTGGTGCAGACTGAGCAGATGTTTTGTTTAGCTGGTCTGCCTTCTGATCACAAGTACCATCAGTCAATTCTAAGAAGCACAATGTTTGATACATTTTCCTTTCAGCAATGAAATAAGGCAAAAAAAGGAAAACGTTAAAATACTTTCAAACAAACATTACAGGCTAGCATTACAATCGTGTATGAAAATCATTTTACAGCTCGGTAACTGATCTCTAGACCCTACAGTTACTGTTACCCATGAACAAAAATACACACGACTTATTTTACAATTTTGTCACTTCGACTACAACTGGAACAATGGTTATCAAACACAAAGCAGAGCTGCATGTGATGTTAGCTGCAATAAGGTAACAGCTGTTGCTGTTTTCTTTTAATGCGGCAGTGAAATGGCCCTCTATGCAAACTTGAAAAAAGGCGACGCACTGGAATACGTGAAAATATTTGGTATTAACGACACAAACAGCAGAAGATTTGCCTATGCTGAAGATATATATGAGAGCAATAGATTGAAATGTATCCTCAGTGGCCCTGAGAAACACAAAAAGTTGAAAATAAGAGAGCATTTGGCATATGTCAGAGGTGGGAAAAAAAATCTTTCACTTATTTCCCAAAATTGTTTGACTTTTAGAAATTTGTGTGATATATGGAGGCTCTCAAAAAGCGTCCATAAAATTTCAGAGCACAGCATTTATCTCCTGCTGTAATGGCGCAGTGGAAATGAATCGTGAGTCAGTGGGGAAAAGGACACAATAAGGGATGAGATAAATGGAAACAGACTTCTTCAGTGAGAGAATGCTTTAAATATTATTTTTCCTTTCAAAACGTCCATGAGGAATTTTAAACATGAGCACTTTGCCATGTCTTCAGTCACAGATTTCTCACTGACCTTTTCCTCACAGTCAATTCATTCTTTACATTTTTTTACTGATACCAAGTTTTTTCGACTGACAAAAATACATTAATGAAAAAAAACAAAAACCCATTCTGAACATTGAATTTTGGTACAAATAAAAGACTAGACTGCGACTTCTGGCCGATGCCCCTTCACGCCCTCATGTTCGCATTGTTTTGATTTGATCTGGAAAAAAGTGAGAAGTATGGTTAAGAAGGAATATACAGCACAGGTTTCATTTATGCACTGCTATCACTTATGATGCAGGAAACCAGAATACTGACCAAGTCGTCTGTGGAGAAAATGGCATATGCTGCAGTAACATTGATTCTATGAACCTTCTGACTCCACGTTAAACTGACGACTCGATAATTAAGCGATAATGGTCAGAGCAGAGCATTCCTTTATGAATCTGACATCATTATTAAGGATATAGGAAAGGGTACACATCTAGGCATGGTTCACTGTTACACCCAAATAATCCTATTCTCCACTAACCAAGGCACACTGACAGTAAATCAGTAAGGTAGAACTAATTTTGAATAAAATCTACTAGACAGCATAACAATAAGACAACACAGCATTTAGTACTCACTGCATAATTTGATCTATGGCAGGATTTTAGCGAGAGCATTAAATGTTAAAAAAAAGAAAAATAATATGACGATGCAGAACACACTGTGCTTTGCTCAATGACATAAAACACATGACCATTCTGATATGCTGAACAAAAAGATATTTGAAAATTTTCCAAAAAAGGCATGAAAAAATAAGATTATCAACTAGTCGTGTGAACAAGACAGTTTTCTTAGGACTGTATGCAGTCATGTGAAGAACTAAGCAGGTTCGCTGCAGGTCTTAATGCTCAATTCCGATTTTTTGATCAAATCCGATTTTTTGTCTGCTTCTTCACACTACAAATAAAATGTGACAGTAAACACGCTCTAGTGTGAACCCTCAAAGCGGCCCGCATGCGCTAAAGAAGACGTCACACAAAATGCGCTCTGTTTAGACCCAGACCAAACAGTATTGTTTGACTGTTTTGGACTTTATGTTTCCCAATCTTGCTTTAAATTATAAGGTTATTTTGTTATTTAGATATGGCCTAATAATTATCCTTATTGCTGTTTTAGAGAGGAGCGGTGCTTCAAAGGATAGTTGCAGATTTCTGTAAGAATCTGCAGATTATACAGTACAAATAAAATGTTCACGTTTCTCCAACGTTGTTTTTCCAACAGTTTCACTGACATCTACACTGGATGGCCAGGAAGTGTTCACGATGTCTTCTCTGGAGCTGATAATTGGCGTCTGTCTTGTGTCAGTGATGTAAAAGACGAATTTAATGCGACATGACCGTTCAAACAGCAGTCGCTTTCTGAAACATCAGACATGTATCGGATTCAGTACCACATACAAAAGTGACCCAGATCGGATTTGAAAATATCGGATTTGTGCCGTTCACACTGTCATACTGTCATGGTCCCTGTGTCTCCCCGGCCAGCCCAGTGTGGCCACAAGTGTTTGTTGTTTTTCTCTCGCTCTCTCTCTCTCCTACCTGTCTGCCTGGGCGGAGCTCTGATTGGGCTCCTGCCCTTGGCCCACGCACCTGCAGCTGATCTCAAGCGAATTGCAGTTCTCTGGCTTTTAAGGCTGGGGCTCTGAGCTATTCGTCGCTGGAATATTGAGTAACTCTCGTTAGTATTGCCTGGCTTCCTTGCGATTCTACTGTTCCCGTGTTTGCCTTCGACTTACCCTCGTCTGTGTAAACAGGTTTACCTGGATCAGCCCTTTTGTGACCCCTGGACCCCGTGAGTAGGAAAGTGAGCTGAGCTGCTTGTGTGGAGACTGTTTGGACGAGGAGCAGAGCGAGTGCGAAGAAGTGTGTCTCCCCAGCCTATTGATCCCCGGGACCCTGGTGTTTCCCCCCTCCCTTCACGTGTATATAGCGCACCAGTGTGATTAATAAAGTGTCGTTGAACTGTGCTACCTCAGTCTGCGCCTGAGTCCGTTCCACCCCCGTGACAGAATATTCCAGCCACCATGGACTCAGCAGATTCAGCTTCCTCCCCGTCTCCCTCCGCCCCGGTCACAATGGAAGCGATCTTACAACGCCACGAGCGAATACTTGTTCACCTCAGCGAGAATGTCGCTGCCTTAACGCTAGCAGCTGCTCAGCGCACTCCATTGCCGGAACCCTCGCCTACCAGCGAACCCGCCCAGGTGTCATCAAGCTCCGCAGTACGTGCTGCCTCACCGGTTCCGATCCCGGCTGTGTGTGAGTTTAATCTCCCCACACCTGAGCTGTTTTCAGGGGATGTAGGGAAGTGTGCGGGTTTTCTTATGCAGTGCTCTCTCCAGTTTCGCCAGCGGCCTCATGCCTTCTCTAATGACGGGAGTAAGATCTCATATTTTGTTCAGTTGCTACAAGATCGTGTGCTGACCTGGGCACAAGCCGTGCTGAGCGCTAGTCCCGAAATCACTTATGATGATTTTTTGTCTCTGTTTCGGAGTGTTTTTGATAAAGGCTCCACTGCTGCGGCGGCTGGGCTCCGCCTCATGAATCTGAAGCAAGGTAAGCGGAGCATGGCAGATTTTTCAGTTGACTTTGGGACACTAGCGACGCAAGCGGGGTGGGGGCAGGAAGCATTAAAGACGGCACTGCTAAATAATGTGAGCGAGGAGATTAAAGATGAACTGATGGTGCGTGAGTTACCCTCCTCTTTAGGTGCGATCATGTCCCTATGCATCTGAATAGACGATCGCCTGTGTGCACGGCGAAGCACGCAACGTCGCTTCGCTCAGCCTCGGCCACCGAGGGACGCCTCACCGGGGCCTGGAGCGGCACGCGAGCACGGCGAGGTTGAGGAGGAGGAGCAGCCCATGCAACTTGGACGTTCGCAGCTCTCGCCCGCAGAACGTCAATGGCGTATGGCCGCCGGTGAGTGTCTATATTGCGGCCGTCAGGGCCATTTTGCCTCTTCATGCCGCGCACGGGCAAAAGGGCGCGCTCGCCAGTAGTTGAGAGAATACTGGTGGGCGATATAACGACTAAAAGTTCTCTCCCCTGGCTTATGTTACCTGCAAAACTCACCATTAAGAATGTTACCCACTCTCTTCAAGCTCTAGTGGATTCAGGTGCTGAGCAGAGTTTCATCGCTCTGGCGAAAAAGCTAAACGTCACACTACACGCCCTACCCGATCCACTTGCTGTCACAGCCCTGTCTGGGCAACGCTTGTCGGACATAACCCAAATCACAGAACCCCTGTCTCTTACTCTCTCGGGTAACCACTCAGAGTGCATCGAGCTTTTCGTGTTTCAAGCACTGCGCACCCCCCTTGTATTGGGTTATCCATGGCTGCTCCAGCACAATCCGCACATCGATTGGAAGAAAGAGAGAGTAACCGGGTGGAGCAATGACTGCTACATGAACTGTCTCAAAGCTGCACCTGCTCCAACCACATCTCCAGGGTCTGACCAGCCGGTCGAGCCCCCGGATTTGACCTCGGTCCCGCGTGTTTATCATGATTTGGCTGAAGTGTTTAGTAAAGACGGGGCGCGTTCACTTCCCCCTCATAGACCGTATGACTGTGCGATTGATCTCCTGCCTGGGGCTCCGCTTCCATCTGGTCGTTTGTACAGCATTTCTCAGCCAGAGAGGGAGTCTATGGAGAAGTATATTGCAGACTCTCTCGCTGCGGGCATCATTCGGCCGTCGTCCTCCCCAGTGGGAGCGGGGTGTTTCTTTGTTGCTAAGAAAGACAAGACCCTTCGCCCCTGTATCGACTATCGCGGGCTTAACAAAATCACCGTTCGTAACAAGTATCCTCTGCCCCTTCTTTCTTCTGCTTTTGAGTTACTTCAGGGTGCCACGATCTTCAGTAAGTTGGACTTGCGCAATGCCTACCATCTGGTGAGAATCCGTGAAGGGGATGAGTGGAAAACGGCCTTCAATACTCACCTAGGCCATTTCGAGTACCTTGTGATGCCGTTCGGCCTGACCAACGCCCCGGCCGTGTTCCAGGCTCTTGTTAATGATGTTCTCAGAGACTTTATTAACCGATGTGCTTTTGTCTACTTAGATGACATTCTCATCTTCTCCAAGTCTAAAGCGGAACATGAGGTATATGTGAGGCAGATCCTGCAGCGCCTGCTGGAGAATAGGCTCTTTGTTAAAGGAGAGAAATGTGACTTCCACATGGATTCAGTGGCATTTCTGGGCTACATCATCACCAAAGGGGATTTGAAACCTGACCCGGCAAAAGTTCAGGCAGTGTTGGACTGGCCCAAACCACCCGATCGCCGGCAGCTTCAGCGCTTTCTGGGGTTTGCTAACTTCTACAGACGTTTCATCAGGGATTTTAGTAAAGTTGCTCTGCCTCTCTCTAGGTTAACGTCACCCAAGGTGCCATTCCACTGGGACCGGCTGGCTCAGGAAGCCTTCTCTCACCTCAAGGAACGGTTCGCCACCGCCCCGATCCTTCGCCAGCCGGACCTCTCCCTGCAGTTCGTTGTGGAGGTGGATGCATCGGAGTCTGGAGTAGGGGCCGTGCTCTCCCAACAATTCGAGGGTAAGCTCCACCCCTGTGCCTTTTTCTCTCGTCGTCTTTCCCCAGCCGAGAGGAATTATGACATCGGAGACCGCGAACATCTGGCCGTAAAGCTGGCTCTGGAGCAGTGGAGGCACTGGCTGGAGGGGGCTGCACAGCCGTTCATTGTATGGACCGATCATAAAAACCTCGAATACATCCGCTCGGCGAAGCGGCTCAACTCACGGCAGGCCAGGTGGGCTTTGTTCTTCACCCGGTTTAATTTCACCATCACTTACAGGCCAGGCTCCCGTAACGTTAAACCAGACGCTCTTTCCCGGCAATACGCCCCAGTCGGAGAGGAGTCCGACCCTGGATCTGTTCTGCCTACTTCCTGTGTTATTGGAGCAGTTACATGGGAGATCGAAGAGCTCATCCGGGAGGCACAAGAAACCGACCCTGATCCTGGCACGGGCCCCCCTGATCGACTCTTTGTTCCGGCGGCTGTCCGGTCCCGGGTGCTCCAGTGGGCTCACACGGCCCGTTTTTCCTGCCATCCAGGAGTTAACCGCACCACTGCATTCCTGCGCAGGTATTTCTGGTGGCCCGCCCTCATTAAAGACTCACGGGAGTACGTCACCGCCTGCACCACTTGTGCTCAAAATAAGCACTCCAATCAACATCCGTCTGGACGTCTGCAGCCACTCTCCACACCCAGCCGACCCTGGTCCCACATCTCTCTGGATTTCGTCACTGGTCTGCCACCATCTGCAGGTAACACTACAATATTGACCATCGTTGACCGTTTCTCCAAAGCTGCCCATTTCATTGCGCTTCCTAAGCTCCCCACAGCCTTGGAGACTGCCCGACTCCTCACCACGCATGTTTTTCGGCTCCATGGCATCCCTGAGGACGTTGTCTCGGACCGGGACCCTCAGTTCACGTCGCGGGTGTGGAGGGAGTTCTGCTCTGCCATAGGAGCCAAGGTGAGCCTCTCCTCTGGCTTCCACCCGCAAAGCAACGGCCAAACAGAGCGCATCAACCAAGAGTTGCTTCGTGCCCTTACGTGCCGAATCTAAGAAACTCACCCCCAACTTCATCGGCCCGTTTGAAATCAGTGCTGTAATCAACCCTGCTTCCGTCCGCTTGGCTCTGCCACGCAATATGCGTATTCATGATGTGTTCCATGTCTCTCAGGTCAAGCCAGTGGTCTCCAGCCCGTTGTGCCCTCCTTCCAGGCCCCCGCCGCCCCCCCGGCTCGTCGGTGGCCAGCTGGTTTACGCCGTCTCGCGCATCTTGGACTCCCGCCGCCGGGGTCGGGGTTTTCAGTACCTGGTTGACTGGGAGGGCTACGGGCTAGAGGAACGTTCCTGGGTGCCCCGGTCGGCTATCGTGGGTAGGGGTCTGCTCCGGGACTTCCACCGCCTGCACCCGGGTAAGCCTGGTGGGTCGCCGGGAGGCTCCCGTTGAGGGGGGGGTACTGTCATGGTCCCTGTGTCTCCCCGGCCAGCCCAGTGTGGCCACAAGTGTTTGTTGTTTTTCTCTCGCTCTCTCTCTCCTACCTGTCTGCCTGGGCGGAGCTCTGATTGGGCTCCTGCCCTTGGCCCACGCACCTGCAGCTGATCTCAAGCGAATTGCAGTTCTCTGGCTTTTAAGGCTGGGGCTCTGAGCTATTCGTCGCTGGAATATTGAGTAACTCTCGTTAGTATTGCCTGGCTTCCTTGCGATTCTACTGTTCCCGTGTTTGCCTTCGACTTACCCTCGTCTGTGTAAACAGGTTTACCTGGATCAGCCCTTTTGTGACCCCTGGACCCCGTGAGTAGGAAAGTGAGCTGAGCTGCTTGTGTGGAGACTGTTTGGACGAGGAGCAGAGCGAGTGCGAAGAAGTGTGTCTCCCCAGCCTATTGATCCCCGGGACCCTGGTGTTTCCCCCCTCCCTTCACGTGTATATAGCGCACCAGTGTGATTAATAAAGTGTCGTTGAACTGTGCTACCTCAGTCTGCGCCTGAGTCCGTTCCACCCCCGTGACACATACCATGATTGGATATGGGTCGCATAGGGTCAAAAAAGTCAGATTTGATGCGCCTTCGCCTGCAGTGTGAACGCAGCCTAAGTGCACCCTTACTGCTTCCGTTAGAATTAAGAGGATAAGAGGCAGCCTGGTGCTGCTATCAAATACACTTGATTAATTGATGATCAGCAAGTGCGAGCACCACTATAAACACAGAAGGTTTTGGCAGTTGTTGTGCGTTAACAGCAGTGGATCTCCCAGTAAATTCACACAAAGGTCAGAGTTACATCTCAGATGCTACAGGCCTTAGTATACTAAATGTTAAAGTTCAACAGTAAAATTTGAAAAAGACTGAACAAGTATGGATTCCTTAGAAGGGTTCCCAGGAAAAAGCCTATTCTGTCTAAATAGAAAATTGCAAACTTCTGGAACAATGTCCTTTGGACATATCAGTCCAGAATAGAGGTGTTTGGCAATAATGCACAGCGCAATGTTTGCTGAAAACCAAAACACAGCATATTAGCACAAAAACCTCATACCAACTTTCAAGCACGGTGATGATGATTTAGGCTGGTTTTGCAGCTACGATACCTTGGCACCTGGCAGTCACTAAGTTGACCATGAACGCCTCTCTATATCAAAGTTTACAGAGGAAACCATCTGTAAAAAAACTAAAGCTTGGCTGAAATTGCATCATGCAGCAAGACAATAATCCCAAGCACAGCAGCAAATCTACAACAGAACGGCTGAAAAAGAAAAGAATCTATTGAGACCTTAAGAGAGCTGTGCATAAAATGCAAGCAAACCTCAATGAACCAAAACAACACTGTAAAGAAGAGTAAACCAAAAGTGGACTGGAATTTCCTCCTTCATGTGAAAGGCCAATAAAGTCATAAAGAAAAGGTTTACTTCAAGTTACTCCTGCTAAGCGTAGTTTTACACGTGGCTGAATTATGGGGTTACCATATTTTTCAGACCATAAGGTGCACCAGATTATAAGGTGTATTAAGTGAAACAAAACAGTCTGATAAGTCAAACTTTATTCAACTCATTCTTCTTGCTTCCTCCACTGCGGTACGGCCTGTATTATTAATATACTGCAACAACATGCTCTATTCCCATGTTGTTGCAGTATATTAATAACCGACTTTATATTGTGGATGGATTATCTCAGTTGTTCTCCTGACTGAAGTTCGGTCCGTTTACAGCATCCTGCCATGCGACTGCATTTGTCTCTAACCATCAGGAACGTTCTTGTTAACTTTTATCAAGTGGAAAAAGTTAGCATTCATCCTCCAGCTTCACTGTGTTTATGTTATGCAAACCTAGCTGTGTCGCTAGCGATCACGTAGCACATCATTATAAACCAGCTAGTTCAACTTTAGTAACAACTACAGAAGTCACTGCTGTTTAGTTTTCTGTCTTCATTTATGTTGGAAGTGATAGCAGAGCTGTACGTTTTAATTTTTTTCAGAAATCTCTCAGTCAGAACATGCTATATCATATTTAGGTGGAAACTAGCAAGCTAACTTCCTGTTAACTTCCTGTTAACTTCCATCTCCGTTAAAATATAATAAATTCTGTTTTCATGGATGCCTAGATGTTAAACTTAATTGTTACACCTGGTAAAGCAATAACATTGATCATTTTATTAAAGATGAAAGAATTTAGACAGTTTTTAATGCCGCAGTGATCGTTTGACCTTGGGGACCTGAAGCGGAGTTTGGACCCTGATTACTCCGCAATGCTCCCGACTTCGGTACTGTACTGTACTGTTGGTTTTTGAGAAAATTAAAGGATTTTAAGTGCGCCTTATAGACAGAAAAATACGCCTGTTAAAAAAAAACAAAAAAACTAACTGTATAAATCTTGAAAGTCATTTAAAATGTATGTAATATGTACTCTAATGGTTAACAGTGAACTACACTGTGAGATGAACTCACTAGTGGATGTCCACTTTCCCCATTTTCATGTATATTCATTCCTACTATACCTTGTAACCAGTCGACTCCCTCCTGTAAACCGTCTCCTGTCAGAGCATTGGTGGCACTGAAAAATATCAAAATACACACTGATAAAAGCACAAAGCAGAAAACCTTCAAGTGACTGCTTTGCCAAATCCACATCCTTAATACTGAGGGTGCAAAGGCAAATCGAAAGAAATCCATTAACCACTGTGTAACAAATCCCTATTTAGGGTTTTTTGTCAGTCTTGTGATTTAACATGGGATACTCTTAGTATGCTTAGCTGTGTGTGGTGTCACTTGCACAGAACATGGAATTAATTTCTTTCTTCCATGTTTAGATTTAACAATGTGCACCAAGTGACACTGTATAATTCATAATATATGAAGATAACACATATAATAAGATGTATAATATATCTTATCTGCAACCAGCATAAAAAAAGGAATAAAATCGCAGAAGGTTCCGTATATTTTTTGTTCTGGTGAAGGATAAAAAAATATTCATTTTCATTGTCAAGTGTTAACGAGCTTGTGTCAATCAATAGAGTAATTTAGTCTCAGGTCACTGAAGTAAATGTTCTAGTGTAACAGTGAAGAGATAGAAATATTTTTGCTGGGTTAATATGACATCTTGTGGCAGATGGCAGATTTATCCTGTCTTCCTCCCATCATCCTAACTGGTTACTTCCTGTTAAAGGGGAGTTTTTCCTTCCCACTGTCGCCAAAGTGCTTGCTGATAGGGGGTCAAATGATTGTTGGGTTTTTCTCTGTATGTATTATTGTAGGTTTTACCTTACAATACAAAGCGCCTTGAGGCGAGTGTTGTTGTGATTTAGTGCTGTATAAATAAAACTGAACTGAAAAATAGATGTTCATCAGAACTATTTCCAGTCATACAATATAAATGTCCCAGTATTAATATCCTGGACTTCCGCCGAGAGGAAGTGATCAGTACAGTTTGGGCATCTTAGTTCAATATGATCGTACACCAGACAATAACAAAAAACAAACTTGCATGCTGTGTAATAAAACTTGTTCTGCCCTTGAAATGGACTTTCGTATAATGTGATGCATCAGGAAAACCGCGAATGGTGCTGGTATGCTCACATCAGACTGCAGTGTAGCTGTTGTGTCTATAATAACTACACTGCTTCAATGGCAATGACATAAAAGTAAAAGCTCGTACCAGATGTGCCAGGGTTTGTCTTTGATGTTCTCCAAACACAGCAGCTGTGAGACCTTAACTGAAGTCAGAGCATCCCTCATATCCATCTTATTAGCAAAGAACAGAATGGGGATCCTCCGGTGTTTAATATCTGCAAGGAGAGAGAGATTAAAGTTTCAGAGTTGTGCTGTTAATTAGAAATGTTATTAGCTTCAAATAAATGAACAATATTTTGAAACTAAATTTAAAAAGGCAATTAAAAAAAAGAAACCTTTAAACCTGATTTAATTTTACACAAAATAAATATGTGAACAAGTGGCTAAAAAAAAAAAATCCTTACCAGGATGATTTAGTAATGTGTCCAGTTCTTCTTTGGCCACTACCATCCTCAGTTTGTCTGCGCTATCAATGACAAATATGATAGCCTGGCCTTCCCTGGGAAGAGATGAGAGATATTAATTAACGTATATCAAAACAAAAATCTTGCAAAGGCTGTTTTGGGATCACACTCACTTGTAGTAATGTTCCCAAAGGTTTCTGTATCTGCCTTGACCTGACATGTCAAACACTGTGAAAGAAAGACTAGAAGAAGAGAAGAAAATCACATGTGTATGAAGTTTATGTAAATAACGAGACAAGCAATAAAATATATTAATCTGTAACAGATGTTCAATAATGTAAAGGATGACAATACTTTATTACTGGGTTTCAATTCAATATTAAACCACAGCAGCTACCTGGATGTCTTGAACTTCTCTATGCTGAAGCCAATTGTTGGGACAATATCTTGTACCTGAGCCTGAAAAAGAAGGGCACCATGTTCTCATTAGCAGCTTCAGGTGGGGAAAACACAGTATTTAGTAGTAGCAACATTCCCTCTACAGTACTGTCTTTTTCTCATTGTATTGGCTACATCTCACCCTATCCTTGACATCCTCCTCTGTCATACCAACCCCCTGCACGCCCCCCTTCACTACATCTACAAATCTTCTCTGTGGTTTTTCACTTTTCCTCCTGCCTGGCAACTCCACATTCAACATCCTCTTTCCAGTATATCCACTATCCCTCTTCTGCACAAGTCCAAAGCATGTCAGACTTGCCTTCCTAACTTTGTCTCCGAACCGCTTGACCTGTACCGTCCCTCTGATGTAGTCACCCTAACCCTAACCCATCTTTAGCTGTGCCTCCTGTCTTTTTGTCAGTACCCCCGTCTCCAAACCATATATCATAGCAAGTCTGACTACCAGTGTGTGAATGTGTGTGTGAATGGGTGGATGACTGGTTGTGTAAAGCGCTTTGGGGTCCTTAGGAACTAGTAAAGCGCTATACAAATACAGGCCATTTACCATTTACCATCTTCTAAACCTTTCGTTTTACTATTGCTGGTATCCTTCTGTCATAAATCACCCCTGACACCCATCTCCACCCCTTACACCCCACCTTCACCTTTCTCATCAGCGTTATCAACATAAAGATGAGTGATGCAACATCTCTTGTATTAGAAAGACTTACATTCGAGGGCTTCAGTCTGTTGATGATGGTGGTTTTTCCACTGTTGTCCAGACCGAGACACAGCACGTTCACCTCCTTCTTTAAGCCCAGCCAACCCGCCAACTTGTCAAACAACCCCATTGGCTACTCAGCAACCATCAGCTGTCTTTATGACCTTCAAGTAACATAACATAAACACAGAAAGATTTAGAATACAGCAATACTTTACAGCAAGTGCTGGAGATTATACAGGGTACTTCACGTGTCCTGGAAAATTCACAACATGAGGACCTGCAACTCTAAAGAAGCTGTGGTCACGCACTGATCACCCACCTGTTGCTAATCACATGCAATGGCTATCAGAAACAAGTCAGTCCTAGGAACCCTTTTAAATGTTATACTTTAGCCTGGTGACCCCGAATGTAATCACACGGTAACTGGGCTGTGCGACATAATGTTATCTGTTGTTGTTCGATAACATTAAGCCACTTCTACAAAAATAATGAGTAATCTAGACTTTATGGGAATGGGAACGTGTCCTGTGTGGGAAACGTTTCATATTTCATTGCTAGCATAGTTACAGTACTCATCGTTAGCTCTGAGATCACCAAAGGGACAGCGAAAACTGAACAAGTTCACATTTCTGCTGCATAATTAGCATTCACACTCAAGTTGCTGCAATAACAGATGGACGGCATAACGCCAAGAAATAGCGTTTGTGTTTATGCCTCGCCAAACCCAACAACATTTAACCTTGTTATCGTTAGCCTCAGCTAACGTGCTTAGTGGGCTCTAGAATATAATTATCAGTCGCTACTGCTACTTCGTTAATCTCTTGTTGTTACTGAAGCTAGTTACCCTTAGCCAACCTCTTTCCACAAGCTTTACATCAGCGAGCCCTCGTAACGCGGTAGGCTTTTAAAGCCTAGTGCGGTACTCGATATTTAAATGAACAGTCTCAGCCATCAAGGCAATATAGTTCATCGTTGAGTTACCACGACAGCTAGTGATGCTTTAGCTATGGTTAGCTTGTATTATCCTGTGCTAAAGTGTATATTGAAGATGTACTTTACCTGTAATTTTCGCTTGAGTGTCTACGTTCGAGTCGCCCTTCCCTTCCCTTTACTTCACTTTACTTAATATTAAATCGTTTTTGCATTCATTTCTCTGCTTGCCTCTTAAGCTCCATGACCTGCTGAAAAACCCACTGAGTTATTTACACTGTGTTGCTGGGAGACCACCGAATTGACTCTAGTCTGACCCCTACAGGGCAGAACAAAACTTACTTCCAATCTGATACCTTTAGCAGCCAGGTTTTAGGCACGCAAGGTGTGTCAAACATAAGGCCTAGAAGGCAGATTCACCCCGGCAAAGACTGAAATCAGGCCCACTGGAAGGCTTTGGAAAATGTGAAGATTTTTGAACTGTATTTTACTGTATATATGTTTTACAGCTTTCTCTATTGATATGGACCTCCCCCACTGCCATTCACACTACACTAAAGTAGTGAAGTAATCGATAAAATTCCAAAAAGACAAAAAAATAAATAAATATCAAATGATTAAAAATACCTTGATTTTTAAATATATTATACATTATGGCTATTGTAAATACAGAACCGTCTGGGGAATGAGCTTTTTCTGTATTTTTACACATTTATCATGTAAAGAAAACTAATACTGCTGGAAATGTACTTCTTTTGCTTCTGTTTAAATATTTCAGGGTTTAAATGTTTAGTTGACTGTCTTTACATGGACAGAAAGGGGAGTTTCATTGGGCCAGCCCACTTAAAGATCAAAGTGGGCTGTATGTGACCCCGATTAAAAAGGTGTTTGACACCCCTGCTCATGTTCATACTGATCTTTACTGACAGTATCCACTTTCCAAAACAAGTTATTCTATTATCTAGAATAAGGGAACGAAACACACCAAAAACACAATCAAAGTAAATACAACCATGAAACAATTAATCTGAAATTATCATAAACAAGAAACATTTTTAAAAGTGAAGCAATAGTCTGTTGTTTGTCTTAATTAATCTACTGATGTCTTATAAGCAAGACATTACTAACATACTGAGAACCAAACTACTTTTATGTTAACCTTCACTGTCCAAAATATTGTGTAACTACATATTTTCACTGTTAAGTGCAAATCCCTATAGACAGTTCTGATATAAAATAATGACTGTAAGCCATAAAAAAACAACATTTCTCACAGAATCTAAAACTGTCTACATACTGAACACCTACTTTGGCCAGACATGGCTTTCACCTAGCACCTTTGATAAGCACCCATGTGACAAACTCACCTGACAGTGACACAGAAAATGTGTCAGTCTTCTGAGTGACAATTAAGATAACTTGTTTTTGAGTGAGAGATGGCATCTATGGACATCTGTGTGTGTGTGTGTGTGTGTGTGTGTGTGTGTGTGTGTGTGTGTGTGTGTGTGTGTGTGTGTGTGTGTGTGTGCGCGAGTGTCTGAAATTGGCTCCCTTGCCACTTCATTAGGTATACCTGTTCACCTGCTTGTTAAGGCAAATATCTTCTCAGCTAGTCACAGAGCAGGAACTCAGTACAGGTGAATAAGACCTGCTGAGGTTCACACTGAGCATCAGGAAAAAAGATGATTTAAGTGAAGCATGATTTGGCATGGTTTTTGGTGCCAGACATGCTGGCCTGTGTATTTCAGAAACTGTTGATTTTCCTGCCCAGTCATCTCTAGAGTTTACAAAGAACCGTCAATAATACGGAAAACACCCAGTGATCCAGCCAGTTCTTCGGGCTGAAATGCCTTCCTGATGCCAGAAGAGAATGGGCACACTGTTTTGACCAGCTGGGAAGGCAATAGTAACTCAGATAACCACTCATTGCAACCAAGGTATGTAGATGAGCATTTCTGAACACACAAAACATCAAAACTTTGAAGCAGATGGGCTACAGCAGCACAAGACCATACCTTTTGTTACTCCTGTCAGCTGAGAGCAGAAAACGGAGGCTACAGTTCAGAAAAGCACCACTGAGACTACAGTTCACCAAAAGCAGAAAGTTTTTATAGATGTTAACTGGATTGATTAGTCTTGATTTCTGTTGCAACATGATAGAGTCCAAATTGATGTAAATAGCATCCTGTTTTGCATCAGCTATTCAGAAAACTTCTATTCCATATATCAAAATGTTTCCAACACCTTGTTGACTTAAGGTGTAATCCTGTACTGGCAAAGTGTACCTAATGAAATGTGTGGCGTATGTAGAGATTGAGGCCAGGGGTGGTTAAAGTCTGAGAGAAAACTAAGTATTAAAATAGGGTTGTTTATTCAGGAACCAACATACTGGATAAAACATACAATTTTCACAAGACTTTTTGTACAAGACATACTGCATCATCATGAAGAGAGAACATACATTTCTATAAAATCTTTTGACATTCAGCGGTCTTCAGTTCAAAAAACATGATTGTATTTTACCATCCGGTCAATCTTTATTCTTTTAAGTGAAGTGTTTCATAAACCAGCTGGAAAGGTAGTTATTAAAGTCACACACTGTACCACACATCACCAAATGATTTCTCCTGTCCTCATCTTCTCTGGTCATGAGGTAAGAAACTTTAGACCATTCAAAGTCAATACAAACCATTGGATTGTCACTTGGAAAGAGAAGAGGTATTGGTGAACACTTGAATAGACACTAGAGAAAAGAAGTCCTAAATTCAAGTGAATGCTAGTATTTGCTGAGATAATAAAGAGACCGCATTTGGCCAACGCCAGAGGTTGGTTGTTGTGGAGGCTGTATTGATAATGATCCAGATGATGATGTGTGTGCTAACTAGACCACATGTGGTCTAGCAGCAGACCGCTCTCATACGAGCAGCATGTGGTACCTGCTACACCTAAGAGTCTGGTGTTTTGTGCAATTAGTTGAATGACGATGCCAAGGAACTTGTTTCCAGCTCAGTTTGTACACACAGTCTGACTCTGTGCAATGGGCTCACACTTGAAAGCCACTCTGCTGAATGTGGTGAAGCTGCAGGCGAAGGGACTGTATGCTGCTTATGATTCTCCTCTGATGGCCAATCAAACAGACTCCAATACGTCTGATGTCACTGAAGAAAGAGGAGAGAAGAGATAAGAACAGCAAACCTACTTTCTACAACAAGGAAAACACAAAACTGTAACAAGCAAAAAGTTGACGGTGTTAACAATGACCACATTTAACGTGAAAGCACAATAGTGGCAGTGTTGTAGTTTATGTTACACAGTCAGCATATGTGAATAAAACTTGGCTTACAGTACTGTGTAAAAGTCTTGAGCCAACATTTCTTAATAATTTACATCCAAGGAGGCAAACGTCATTGTAATTTTTAAAGTGGTCTTGAGCAATAGTTCTCCAAAGCTCGTCTTTGGACTGGCTGCTTTATCACTCATTTTCAGTGAAGTCCTTTATTTTTTAAGGTGGTTTACACTGACAAATTGTACAAACATAAAAAAGCACCTGAATTAGTGTTGTGTTACTACCTGTATGTCGCAAAAACAAATAATTTGTTACAGTTTCTTTAGTTCAGTCTAAAAATTGTCAATGACAACACAGTTTGTCAAACATGAGCTTTTTTGTACCAAAAAGATGATTCCCAAAGTGCTATTAGCTGAAAACCTGGCATATCTTTGCATAATATGCAGTGTGTTCTTAACAAATTAGAGGAAATTGGATAAGTGGAGTACAAAAGAAGAAGTAAAGGGCTTAAAAAAAACCCTCTACACAGTAGATGAACACTATCTGAAAGTAAATTTCTTAAGAATCAGAAAAAAGAAATTCAGCAAAGACAAGCAAAGAAGTGGTCTCAAATGAGGATGCCTGTCAAGAAGCATTCTTAACAAAGGGAAAGGAGGAGAAAAGCCTGAGGTATCAGTGTCAGTAGGTCTGATTGAGTGATGAATCCACATTTGAAGTTTTTGGTCAAACCAGCATCAGTATCTATGAAGGAGGTCAGAGAGGCACAACAGTAAGTGTGTACAACCCTGTGTAAAACACGGTGGAACCTGTGTCATGGTTTCTGGGTGCATTTCAGTCAGTGGTGTTGGGGATGTTTTCAAATGAAATCATGAAAACAGAAAATGCCATCCAGAAAATATCCGATTGACAACAGTTTCATTTTCCGCATGGCAATGATTCCAATCACACTGCCAATGAAGTAAAAGCATTCCTGGAAAGAAAAACACATAATGGATGGATTGGCCTCCCCAGAGACCAGACTTTAACATTATTGAAGCAGTGTGGGATCGTCTTTATAGAAAACAGAACAAAAGGCAGCCAACATCTAAAGACGAGCTTTGAAAGTCCTTAAAAAACCTGGAGAACTGTTCCTGAAGACTACTTAAAGAACTTACAAGTAAGCTTACCTAAGAGAGTTCAGGTTGTGTTGAAGAATAGGTAAGGTAGTCATACCAATATGACTTCCAAGTTTTTTTTTTAAAACTTTACATACTACATATTCCAATAATTCCCTATACCGATTTCCTGTTTTCCTAGCAAATTTAAGACTTTTAGCACAGTATTGCAGTTCAAGTTTCTTGACCGTGCTGTGGTTAAACCAGCAGGCACACACAGCATAAAAAATAGGATATTTAAAAAACAGCTGCACAGCACTGGACAAAACTCAATAGTTGAATCGTGTTTTTTACAGTGTCAATATTTCCTGCTTGTTTTATGCAACTTAGTTTCCTTTTAGTGTACGTTTTGATAGTGTAACTGCTCTCCGTATAATTTGGCTCTGCTCACTCTATGCTCATGATTGAAATAGAATCCAGCGTCGTGTATCCTGCTGCAAGAAAGTTGTTCTTATACTGGCTCATTTTGATGGAGTCGAGCCAGTCGCCGATAGAGATGAAAAGAGGGTAATCTGGCATGTCGTCTGGGGAGTCAGCGAAACTGATATGGCAAAGAGAAAAACACAGGAAATATTCTTTGAATAAACAGTTTAGATGCATAAGAATTACCAGTCAATCAAAATTATACCTTTACCTACCTATTCTTTTCTGATAGTTTCCTTCAGGTTCAACATTTTTATTGGTTTATGATGTGATGCACTGGGACGCTACAGTAATATGCAATACATGTCAAACCTCATAATTTTAGTAGTGTAATTATGTAGCTATAATTCTTAGACATTCCTTTCTGTGTAGTTAAATGCACCCATTCTGCATCCTGAATGTTTATGCTGAAATGCTTTTAACCGTGGTTATATGTGTCCTCATACTTTTGTGTATGTTTTTTTAAATGCATGCATAGTCATATATGCCATCATGATTGCATGTATTTTTTTCGATGTTTTTTATGTAAAGCAACATGCTATAGTCGTAACTGTACTCAAGACCAGGAAAAATGAATTTGCCTTATTTTCAGTGCAGAACAGCTCCATATTTTCCAGATTCTACACTATCTTAGTGTCTGTATATACTGTATATAAACAATGGAAACAGTCTCTGCGTTATCCGATACTTACCTCTGAACATCATTGGCTAGATTCAGCAGCCCACTGGGATTAATTATGAGTTTGTCGAGGAACGACAGCACATCACTGAAGTGTGGGCGCTGGCTGTATTCCTTTTGCCAGCAGTGTAGCATGAGCTGATGCAGCGTCACAGGACAGCCCATTGGTGCTGGTAGACGATAGCCTTCTTCAATAGATAAAATGACCTGAGATGAATGTCAGTAAACATACTGTTGAATCTCAAATAAAACAATGATTCATTCATTTGTTTAAAGAGTTACACTCCTCATACAAGAGACAGAATTGCAAGAAATTGAATGAAGTGTTGACTATACTGAGGAGTTTAGAGCGAAAAGCAACTTACGTCTTGATTGGACATCTCCCAGTAGGGCCTCTCTCCATATGACATCACTTCCCACATGACAATGCCATAGCTCCATACATCACTAGCTGAGGAAAACTTTCCATAAGCAATTGCCTCTGGTGCTGTCCAGCGTATTGGTATCTTTCCTCCCTAACGCAAAATAGAAACACAGGATCCTCTTGTTAGGGCGATATTCAGACTTCAGTATCATTATTGATGCTGTAAAATCTTCCAGGAGCTGCACTCACTGTAGCTGTGTAGGCTGCTTCGGTGTCATCTTCAAGAACTCTGGACATGCCAAAATCGGAGACCTTACACACCAAGCTTTCATCAACCAAGATGTTGCGAGCAGCTAGGTCTCGGTGAACATAACCCATTTCTGAAAGATAGGTCATACCAACTGCGATGCCCCGCAGCATGCCAACCAGCTGGAGCACTGTGAACTGACCATCATGTGCCTGAGGTGGTATTAAGACAGAGAGGGTACAAACAGCGTGTGAAGAAGACAATCTTCAGGAATGCACCATACCAGTGTGAACATGCATTCCCCTTACCCGGAGGAAAGAGTCCAGTGCTCCATTTTCCATGTACTCCACCACAATCATTATTGGTCTGCCTGAGGAAAAGGAGAAGGACTTGATTTGACAGCTCAACGGAAAGAAAAGAGACCAACTGCAAAAATGCAACCCCCCCCCCCCCCCCCCCCCCCAAAAAAAACAAGAAATGGAAGTCAAGCTGTGTAAAGAGCTTACTCTTAGTGACCACTCCCTCCAGCCTGATGATGTTGGGGTTGTTAAACTGCCCCATGATCGAGGCCTCACGCAAAAAGTCTCGTCTCTGTTGGTCCATATAACCACCCTTAAGGGTCTTTATTGCCACAGAGATGTCCATCCTGCCTGGTACACGCAAACGGCCACTGCAGACTTCTCCAAATTCACCTACAGAACACAGAAGATTTCCTTTCACTTACATAATAAAACATATTCAAAGTAAAAACTAGAAAACAGATTAAATGCTGGGTATTGTTCCTGAATCCTTACTCTAAAGTGAAAACGACAGACGAAATAAAAATGAACATGACTCAGATAGACATGCAGCCTAATCACTGGAGGAGATATATGAAATTCATCACCACTAGGCCTACTGCACAGTTAGTTGTCTGACATATTTAAAACCATGCAACTGCACATGGGTTCCACCAGATGGAGCTCATATTACAGAAACCCCTGAGAAGGGGGCACCTTCATAATTACTCAGGGGTTTATAAGCCGACACAATCTGTTCAAATTAATGAACCATCAAACTCCATTATTCAAAGCCTGCAGTGTTAGCATCTCTAAGGTCCAATACTAATATGCTTCAGCATTTCTTTTTATATAGCAGAAAAACATTACTGGCAAGTTTTGCAAATGCCTATGTATCACTTTCTTGGAAAAAACACCCGGGTTGAAGTCCGATTTCATCCGTTTCATCCGATGAATTATCACGACTTACTGATTTGTATTAGTTGTTTTACCTGCGCCTATCACCCTCTCGATGCATATGTAAGAGGGGTTTATCTCTTTGGCAAATTCCTCCACAGCCTGAGTGGGGTCTTCATATGTATCTGGATCCACATAGGTCTTTATTCCAGAAAATGGGACTAGAAGAGAAACAGACAATATAATGTATTCTTTTATGTATATTGTGGAGTAGCACATAAAAGTTAGAAATGAGGTTGAACTGCTTTAATACATGAGTACAAGTTGGATAAAGTTCTTACACATTTCTCCACAACAAGGACACACAACCAGACAGAGAGAACAGTGTTAAACACATGTGCTCAGAAGAGATTGTGAAAGGGTTTTTAAACACAAACTGAACTAAAGATGAATTCTGCCCAGGGAAAAAAAATGATAATTTTTATTGATTGAGTGAATGATTGATTTTTACACATAAGGTATGGAAATTCTCATATCTAACATTATCTAATCAGGTCCAGGAGGGTATAAAAGATCTCTTAACTTTGTCTCAGAGTGAGACGTTGAATGATAGGTTATTTGATTATGAAATTCTCATCCTGCATGACTTGAATGAGAAAACTTTCTTCCCAAACAGATATTAGTTTTATCAACCACAGTGCATATTTTGTTAATCTATTCAAAACCTGAAGCATTTGCAAGCATAAAGTCATTATCTGGCTTCTCTAAGCCTGCAGGATATTCTGTTATACTGAAGCCAGACTGTGCAAGAGAAGGTGATTCTTTATTCAACTGTGTTAGTCCATAATTGGTCGACTATTTGCGTCTCTTATATTGTGAGGTTTTTCTGTTATTTTGTCAAGGGATGGAAAAGGGGGCAGAAAAAGAGAAAGAAAGAGCTGGAAAAAAAATCCCCAGAGCAGTATAAAAAGACATTGCAGACAGTTAGAATTCTGCATCTTCCTCTCTGGCTGAGGCTGGGGATGCTGCTGCAGTGGTGTGCATTATGACTGGCACGAATGATAACTGGAAGTTGTCCGTGGTACACCTCAAGCAGATGAGCTTGGGACTAAATGTACTTTATAGCTGCGTCAGCTTGTGTTGTGGAAGCTTGAAGGCTTCGTCTACCCACCTCTGTCTCCAGGGTGTCTAAGCTCAGCTCTATAATAGAACAAGCCTTTTCTACCAGTTTGTTGAGCCTGGTGGCATCCCCCCACCTGGGTGATGGCTCCCAAGCACACACGAGCAAAGAACAAATAGCACAGAAAAAACTGGTGCGACTCATATAGATTTCATTCTACTGGATAGAAAGAAATGACTCATAAAAGTACATATGTATCAGCAAGGCCATTGTTACTGTTTGGCATAAAGTAAAATTAGACTCATTCTTAAATAAGCTGCTGAAAAAAATCTCTGTCCAACTTCCAGCACCATCAAGGAAAAGACTCGGAGAGCAGTATTAGGACAGCAGATGACTGAAATAATTATCAAATGTGGACACAAGCACCAAAATATGAGTGTTTGTTCCTCTGCAAAATCCCATTAGCCACTTAAATTTTCAAAATGTTCCAATTTGGCCATCCTTTGCATTTTATGAAACAACATTTTTCACTACAGAATGTCATATAACTGATCAATTTTGGAAGTTTTACACTTAATTTTGAATTATTTTAACAAGTCAGATGTGTTACTTGAAAACTTCCTCAGAGCTGGTTTGTTTGAAGTAAAACAAGATAACTGCAGATACACATAATATGTTACATGCTGCTCCAGTGGTCCAGTAACAGTGCTGTCCAGCTTGACGGATTACCCTTTTACTCATACATACAACTAGATTCAGATATTTAACATTCATCTGGTGCCAATGAGTGAATTTTATGAATTCAGTGCATGAAGGCTTCTTTACCCTTGGCTCAGCTCTCTCACACTGGCGCACTCTGTCATCAACGTTTTTAACGGCTTATTTTTTCACCGGCTAACACAGAGAGATAATCATGTACCGCCACACCAGCAGACACTTTAGAATCACCCGATAACCTGACAAGCATGTCCTTGGACTGGTTCCGGCCTGGAACCCTCATGCTGTGAGGTGACTGGCGGCACCACAGCGGTGTTGTACTGAGTAAGTCCTGTAACTAATCTGACTGTCGTAAGTTCATTAGTGTTTTATCCTTTCCCAGTTTAGTCTATGGTAAACTGACTGCAATTATTAGAGTGCTTTATTACTCTCACCTAACACTCAAAGTACGGCATGAGCTCCATCCATAAATGCATTTTTAACATTAACATGCAAACCTAGATGGATGCTTCAGAGGATTCAGAACAAACACGCAGTATTAATCACAGTAAGTAAGTGATCATAAAAGAGTATATGTACCAATTTTAGTTCTCATATCACCTGTAAACAATTTCCCTGTAATTTCATTTACCTGCTGCACTATAGAGAAGAACCAGATTAGTTACCTGCACACAAACAGTAGCAGTGCACACTTAGAGATGGGCCTTGTGTCCAAAGGACAAGAAAATGGTATGTCAGCATGTTACAATATTTTCCTCACAGTCTTTAATGCTCTTCTCGATCAATAAAAAAAAGCCCCAATCAAACACACACAGGTAAAATTGTTAGATTTGTGTCGAGAGCCAAACTTGTTTCCCTGCAGGCCTCAAATCGGATCCTACAAGAGCTCTCACTGAATTGCCTAAGTAAAACACAGGGCACAATAATACGTCCTCCCTATGGGGCAATCTATAACCCTGTTTTTATCTGTAATTGTAGCACCACTGTAATTATTAACTGGAACAGCAGTTTTGTCAAAAAACCAATAGTGGGTTTCTGGCAAACTGTGAGTGATTTAGCACAGAAAATAGGCCCAATCTGTGTGACAAAAGCCCAAACATAGTGAGAGGGGACTTGAAATGGATTTTTAAGAGTCAAAATCTCACCAATAGCATGCTCAATGGTGAGCGAGACAGAGGGATTTCTTTTTGTATTTTGTAAGACGATGCAATGTGTGTGTTTACTCAAAGTATTAAAACGACAAAAACAAGGAACATTGGCGCTGCAGGTTAATCTTCTGCTTTCTGGATTACTGACTGACATTAGAGTTTTAAAAATATATTTTAAAGTCCACATATGTGTATACCTGAATTTGTAGTTATTGGTGCAGGACATTTTAACTGTAAAAAACTTCTTTTAATAAGTACAGTTAACCTAATATTTGCCCTATATTGGCTGGATACCTGACTCTTACCTGAATATAAATTTAAAAATAACATTGCTTTTTAAGATTACTTGCAGTTTTCATTTTTTTGCCTTAATCAGTTCTTTTAAAAGGCTATTTGGCTTTGATCTTTTTTCATTGCACACTAACATTCGCCTAATGTAGGTTTGAACAAGCTCCAAATCCAAATCAATCCACCCTATCTACCAGCACGTGGATGGACTGTAATGAACCAGTGTCTTTAAATGCATCCTTTTGGTCTTATTTTGTTTTTGAGCCATAACAGGAATTACAAAGAATTGAACTGTAATAACTGAGTTTCATTCAACAGAAAATAAGAGAGTCCATAAATTCTGCTCATGACAATATAAAAAATGCATAATGCATAAGAATTGTTGCTCTAAGGCAAACAGTGACCACGCTTTGTATAACTTCTTGCAAAACTAAAGTCCTGGGAATTACAACAAATGTTGTCGCACTCATCTTACCTGTGTGAAATCCCACATTAAATACAGACACACACAGACACCCACCGTGTCCACTGTGAAAGCGTGTCCTCCTCTTCTCCTCAGATTTCATCCGAGCTTTGATGTACCCCTGACACCTGCACATGTAAGACACATTAACACAACAGTTAAAGATCTGAATGAAAATGCTAAATGAAGGTAAATTAGTTTTCATTATCAACATGAAGCATGACTATTTTTTCTTTTTTGCCATTTGGCTTCTCTCTGTGATCCCACATAATCTGCCTTTTGGTTTACAAAAAAATTCTATTTGAAAACCGACATTATGCCATTATGTTCTTTTCTATCACTCGTTTTAAGAGCAATTTTTGCTCTTTCCTTGATTTAGATCTTTTTTTCTTCTTCTTTTCTTCCGTTTTAGTATTCAGATCCCCACATGTTCAAACTTTCAAGGCTCCACAGATTCGGACTCAATTGACAATCAAGCACTTGTATTAAGCAAAAAGAACAATTTAGATCCTCTTTGCAAAAACTACCCAAGAAGAAGACTGCTCTTTAAAAATGTCATCATAGGATTGCATTTTTCTGAAATGTTGCACTTTATTTACACACTTTACAAGTCACTTACACAAGATAATACTTTATTGATATTTGGGTGCAGGTAAACCTGGTTCAAAGACAATGAGATAATGAATTCACACACTGCGACTCTTCTGGATTGGTATTGTTCACACCTCACACATAAAAAAGCTGCAACTATATATGAAAATCATCTCTGCAGAACAGTATAACAGGTTTAAAGCAGACACCTGGTTACCTCTGCAAAATTTTTATTGCCAGTTACAGTTCTGCAAATTGTCCAGAAAAATGGGGAATAGGTGGATGAGTTTACTGACAAATATATAGGAATACAGTCTATAATAAGAAATCTTAGATTTTATGATTCTAAAAAGCTTGAAAATGAATATTTGGTATGACCACCTTTATTCTTCAACACAGCCTGAACTTTCTTGTAATTTCTTTACGTCGTCTTCAGGAGTAGCTCTTTGGGCATCTGGAAGGACATTGAAAGCTCTACTTTGGATGCTGGCTGTCTTTTGTTCTGTTCAAAATGTTCAGTACTGTTGAGGTCTGGACTCTGGAAAGGTAAATCCATGATTGATAATGTTTCATTCTGTGTGTGTGTGTTTTTTTTTAAAATCCGGGTATGCTTTTACTGGATTTCTGCTGAGGCTTCAGTTAACAGTAGATGGATCAACCGAAGGGCCAGATGCATCTCTATGGTCACGTGTCAGGTCTGTGCCGGATTTTATTTTTCATATTTCTTAAGGACTTTCAGATATTATTGACCTGCTGTAGTTTTCTATTAAAGGGTTTTGAGGAAGTGCCAGGAAATGCCAAGTTTTCAACTAACAGTCTTTGCAAAAATACATTGTTATGCCTTTCAAACTGTGTTAACGTTGACATTCTTCAAAGATTCAATAAAATAAAAAGATACTGGCAGCCGCCACTGCTGACCTCTTGGCCTCCTAGTCAATGTACATGTTGTCTAAGTATAAAAATCCTAGTTTATCTTCCTCTTGAGTTATTGCATTCAGAAAATTTTCAGAAAAGTTGACCTCTGACCTTGGTCTTGAGGTCACTGAAATTCAAACTTGTCTGAGACTTTTAGTAGATGGACCCATGGTATGAATTTAAAAAACCTGTTTCCTTCTTCTCACCCACCAGCCTGCCCAGTCGGGTGATGACAATGATGCATCAGTGTTTTACAGCTGAAGGGTAAAAATGAGAACAAATAATGAGTTTTTGTGACAGAATAACAAAAGTAGTTAAGAAAAAATCTAAGATTGGTTCTTTGCTAAGTTTTCTGTTATATGTAGACAACCATGGTTCATCTCTTGAGTCAGGTGACTTTTTCCTTGAATGACTCATAGGTCAGTGTTAAGTGGCCTATCCCTCAAGCTCCTAATAAATACACCTATAGCAGGGCTGGGGAACTCCAGGTCTCAAGGGCTGGATGCAAGTAACATCCTGGGTCAACACACCTGATCAGTTCATTACCAGCCCTCTGTCGAACTTCAAGACATGTTGAGGAGGTAATGTAGGCATTTGAATCAGCTTTGTTGGATCACGGACACATCTAAAACCTGCAGGACAACGGCCCTCGAGGCCTGGAGTTCCCCACCCCTGACCTATAGCATCAATTTGAAAATATTACATCATCTTGTTCTTGAGTTATTGCATTCACAAGATCTGCAGAGAACTTGACCTATGACCCTCTGACCATTAAACCTACTATTATTAGATGCACCTATAGTGTCAATTTGAAACAACAATAATTTCCAAACATTACTCTGGAAATGCTCAGGTACAAGGAATGAATTGAAAATGAGTAAAAAAGCAGCGAGTGTCCAAAGAGATAAGAGACTTTCAGGATGTCTGGAGAACTATTGCTCACCAGCACTTTAAAAAATTACAAGCCAGTCTGGATTCTTGGCAAAAAAGAAACACTGTATTTACTGTATATACCTTAACTACATTTCAGGTGCAAACAAAGATAAAAGTAAACAAAGTAACAATGTTGGTGGCTCATTTCCCATACAGAGTCATTTTAACATAGATAGTGATGTCATCCTTTTTTCAGCTTTTTTGTAGACTGGAGTTTAGATATGTTCAGCTTAATGTAATGTTTGCAAATTGTGTAATCAAAGATTATCATTCGGTTTGTATCACAATTAAGTCAGAATCCAGACAGAGTATCCACACTTTCTGGCCATTTTTCATTGTTTATTAATAAGTGCCACTAATGGTAAAAACGCTGTGAACCAGAGGCAGACTGAAGACAACTTTGTGAGCCAACCTGGGGAGGTTAATGGAATGAAGAAAACTGCTGGTACATGCATTACATGCTGAGTAATTAGGCAGAAAATTGGTTCAGCCATTTGTAAAATAAGGGTGTCTGCTTGGTGGCAAAAAAGGAGTCCATTAACAGACTTCTGGTTGTGGCCTCACTCTGGAGATTATGAGAGAAAAAGGTGTGTGTGTGTGTGTGTTTCTGTGTGCGTGTGCACACAAAAAAACAGGGGATGTCTTACCGTCCAGTGATTAAAAGGAAGAGGGTAAGGATGACCAAAAGGGAAAAACCTCCTACAGATGCTGTGACAACCACCAGAACTTGACCCTGATCAGCAATATCAGGATCTGAGGAAAGTGAGAACAAAGTGACGGTAAAAACGGCAGAAAGATCATTCATCTGAATATTAAGAACTCTCCCTCCCAGACTTGATACCAGAGGAAGGACAAACTGCTTTGCGACACAAAATGTACTGAAAAGACCGACTGTGGTTTCTCTGTTACTAATTTAAAACAGTATCCATGTTTATACCCAATGAAAAGAAACGATCCAGGCATTTTGTAAGTTTCCTCTGTAAAAGATTAGTTGTCTCTCCTGAAATGAAAAGCCTATTTAAAGTTATTGTTGCGATTTGAATTGATTGGCTTCTGTTTTGACATTTGATTTGTTCTGACTAGGTTATTATAATCTTAATCTAAAAGAGTGAGATGTGCATGATGCGGCTGGATTGCAAGGAATTCATCATATTAGATGGAAAATTCAGCTGTACATTGAAATTATTATTATTATTTTTTTATCAATTGCATGTGAGTGACAGTCATTGATATTTATTTCTCCATGAATGTCTTAAATGCACTTTCCAGGACTCAGTGCGGTCCTGTGAAAAAACTAAGTACACTCTTTCGTAGGATTTAAGAGGGTAAGCAGCTGTCAGATGCTGCTAAGAAAATGCACTTTAACTAGGGGTCACCAGGAGGAGTAGTCACCTCCATAAAAGGAGAAGTTTAGGCATTTTGCAGGTTTGGAGCATTCAGGTGAGTTAACATAATGTCACAATCTTCCAAAGAGTGAACATCCCAGACAGTCAGCCCAAGGTCAGAGTGCGCAATGTCAAAGGAATTGTGAAATCCTAAGGACTACATCTCAGATGCTACAGGTCTCAGTTGTCATGTTAGATGTTAAAGTTTAGGACATTACAATCAGAAAAAGACTGAACAAGTGTATCATGTTTGAAAGGGATGACAAGAAAAAGTTTCTTCTCCCTAATAGGTTTGCAAAGCTGCATCCAAACATACTACAAGGCTTCTGGAACAAAGTCCTTTTGACAGACAAGACCAGGGTGGAGATGTTTGGCCATAATGCACAGCATCATGTTTGAAGACAATCCAACAGACCATGGCATGGTGGTGGAGGGGTGAAGATTTGCGCTAGTTGCAAAGCCACATAACCTGGCCGTCTAGCAGTCATCAAACAAATTCCTCTGTATAACATCACATTCTTGCAACAGGGCAATGATCTCAAGCACATCAGCAAATCTGGGGCCTTAACAGAGCTGTGCAAAAATGAATGCTTGCAAACCTCAATGAACTAAAACAACATTGCAAAGAAGAGTGTGCACAATATGAGAGACTGATAAAATCACACAGAAAACAATTAGTTCAAGTTACTGGTGCTATAGGTGGTTCTACAAGCTACTGAATCATGACGAGTACTTATTTTTTCACAGGACTGCACAGGAAACAAAAAACTGTTTAATCACATCTGCCTTTAAACAAAATTTCTCTTGCACTGCAAAATAACATCCTTTTTTTTTCCGGTGTTCGTCTTGCATCCATTGTCAGTATCAGCTTGGTGATATATATTTGGTTAATAATAAGAAGTAGCAGGAGACAGGGACATTTCCTTTACTGACATGTAAATGTTTCATTTCACATATATTAAACATTTACTTGTGGATAACTTTTCTTACATTTCTCCAACAGTTATTGTAAAATTAAAGTATACGTGAACTGTGCGACTTATGAGTTGCACTATATAATGTCAACAGACTTATATCAAATTCACTCTTATAGTGAAATGTGAGAATATTCAAGTGAATATGTACACATTCATCATCTAAAGGGTGCCATACATGCTTAAGCAGACCATCAGAACTGGGAACTTATGGAAGCTTATAAGCACTTAAATAAATGGCTCACGCCTCAATAAGCCCTGATGAGTTTCAGTGACTCGTAGCAAAGAATGATCATAAAACGTCTCCAAGGATTATATAGAGTTGGTAATCGACAGTGATGGCTCAACATCTGTGGCTTTCCAACTCCCTTTCTCTCTTGTGCATTGTTTTAAAACATACTCCAAATCCATCTGGAACAACAAATCTGCCTGATTATCAGTGCCGTTCCTCCCTAGCACATACAAACCACAACTCCCAAGTGCCCCATCCCTTGCAATCATACCCTCAGCTGCTGTTGTAAACTCAAAGTTGGGGCTGTATGCTGTGTAGCCAGCAGCAGTGCGAGCGCGCACATGGAAAACATAAACAGTCGAGGGTCTGAGGCCTGTCACCACAACACTGGGGGCTTTGGTCCGTGTTGATGAGTAGCTCAGCTGCTCTTGCTCCTAGAAAAGCAGAAACAGATTGCCAAACATGATAAACAAAGCCACATTATGGCACAAGAGATAAACGTGTTTTTGCATAAACCCATTATCACAGCAATGTCTTAACAGAAGACATCATTTCTGTCCTATTAACTATCAGAGCAGATGGTGAACAAAGCAGGGATAATGACACATTATGGATGCTCTACACTTATGTTTGGCTTTCTCAATTATTCACTGTGGTGCATTCTAGAGCAACGGCAATAAAAAACGCTTTTGCCACAAAGAGAATTACACATTGTACATAAACATAGTCTGAGAGAAGAAGAAGAACGTCATTCAATATGACAAAAAGGGTTTACCTTCTCATAATATTTCACTTCATAATCCACTATGTCTGAGGGTGGCTTTTCCACTTCTGACCAGGAGAGGGCGATGCTGTTTTGAGAGGCCCAGTCCTTCCTGACTACACCCACCAGAGCAGGACCTGAGGGTAAAGTGAAAGAGTGCAGGGTTTTGAGTCAGCTGTGATAAGAAAGCTGTGAGAACAACAGCGCTTCAAAGCTTGAAAATGATGTATTTTTACATGACTGGCATTTCTTGATAAGAAGTGTCTGTATCCATCACCGTGTTTCTACAATCAACAAAAAATACTTGACTTATTTGACTGACTTTCTTCCAATTGGTTGGCTTATTGAAAAGTGTCTTTATCAAAAGGGTGAACCTGTAAACACATTAACACTTTGGGAAGCATAAGCAAGCAAAAAAACACAATAAACAATATGTTTCTAGCACATCTGGGGGACCGAGAGTCGCCTGGCCAAGAAGCCCAGTAGACTGAGGAAACAAGTGATCCAGGCCATTTCCTGCTCTAGCCTCTGTGGTGAACTCTGAAGTATATTCACTGAATTTAGAGTCGGTACTGCAAAAGGGATTTCACAAGTGTCTTCAGTCATCAGAGAAAAGATGTAAGCATCAAAGAACCAGTTATACGGCTGCAATTGCAAATGAAAAGCTAAATAAACATCTGAAGCTGAACTTATGTAGTTTGTAGTAGACAATCTCAGGTAAAATAGCTGTTGTGAAATATCACAAGTAGGGCAGAGAAATGCATTCGGCATCACAGGAATACCCAAGATAAAAGTAAGACAGGGAAAAAACATTGATTTTGAAACATTTTTATTGTCCAGCTACTGTGTAATGTTCAGTCTCAGAGAGACATTTTTGTCACAGAAACCACTAGACCTACACCAACTGTTTATCATGTTTGTCATTATTGCTGAGTTTTGGGGGAATATTTTACACAAGGCTGCTGAGGACATCATAAAATCACCTAGCAGAGAGTCAAATATTTACCATCAATTATTCATAAAGCCTCTGCTTCAACACAATATGATTTGGCAAACTAACAGATCCAGTCCCCCCTGTTGCTGTGCGTGCTGTTTGAGAGATCATTGTTGGAATACAAATTCAGGAGCAGATTGATGTCATAAATTGTCCTCATGCTCAGAGAAGCAGATAACCTATTCTATACCGAAGTCCACAGACTGGATGCGGCACTTCACAAAAAGGTGACATGTCCCTATAGCGAGTCGGATGCATTGGGGTGCAGAGGCAACTCTTACATCTTGTTAAGAAGCCAAAACGTTCTAGCAGGAGCTCAGCCCAGACACAACGCTTCACAGTCCAGCGGCTCAACCACTTGTATTTATTTTTGCAAAAAGAAAAATGGTGCACACATGAAACATGGTGTTTGATGCTGACTCCTGCAAAAATGCACACTCTGGGTGACAAATATGCAACATGCACACATCTTCAGACTCAAAGTGGTTTAAAAATGTATTTCTGTGTGAGACTGTAACTTCAGATGACTGTATTCTTCTGTGATACAGATACTCCAAAATATATCCATGTCAGAAATTTTTAAAATATAATGTTGTTATAATATAATCTTGTTATAAAGACGCCATAAAGCTAAAACTATCATAAAACTAAAGAAATGGGGGTCCACACAAAAAAATCACCTGCCAGCTTGTGGAATCTTTTCTGTGACATTTTAATCAGGTAAATGTGTGACTGTAAAAATGCATTTAAACGAGAGTTGTCTGCGTAAATGTCGAGGTTGCAATTGAGAAAGATGTTTTTCAGTTGGCTTTAGTGTAATTGAGCAGATCTTTACTATATGCATAACCCACTTAGGGGATAAAACTTTGTGAGCATCGTGTTACTAGAAGGGATTTCTGTTTGCAGCATACTGTACTGTATAAATTTATGCCTTTACTGTGTGAGAGAACTTGAGCTCGATTTTTAATTTTTTTTTTTTTCTCTAAATCTCTAGAAACCTAGTGCGCACTTATGGAAGAAGTTATTTTAGGTTCGGCACAAATCAGTCTGCTGCTCAGACACCTTCTGCTATGGATGAGTGACTCAAAGAGAACAATTATGGTCATTACAGTTTAATCACAAGTCACAAGGCAAACGATAATTGACGATTGAGCTTACTCTATAAGCTCTAGTTGGTTTATTGGCAACATGCAAAAATAGGTTAACCCTCAACTTCAAATGCTCAAAGAAATAAAGAAAGGACATGGGGGAAGAAGAGGGAGAGGGAGAGAGAGAGCAAGTGAGCAGGAAAAGCTGTAAAGAAATCCCATGGGGTTGCATCTCCCCAGCATCTGAGCATATAAATAGAAGTCAGTCTTATTCCCAGAGCAAAGGAGGATGAAAACTGAAGAGAATCCACTGGAGGAAAAAGGAGAAACAGCGAAGTAAGAGAGAGAGAATCTTCTGAATCAGGACACAACATGCATGGATTCAGCATGTGAGAACTTTGTGTGACCTGTTGTTTTTGCCTTACAAAAAGAAATCATTATGATGAAGGCAGTAACAGAGCTAAATCTTTGTTTTTTTGTCTGTTTCTTGTTTCAGGCGGATCAACAGTAAGACATCTGCGGTATGGCGTAAAATCAAAAATCGACTGCCAGAGAAAAGAGCATGGAACAGACAGGACTTCTAATGTACAGTAATTCGAAGCTTTGCAAAGCTTTGCACAGGACTCTGTGCAGTCCTGTGCAAAACTAAGAGCACCCTTACTGCTTCCATAAGAATTCACAGGGTAAGTAGCTAATGTGAGCACCTCTATAGCAGCAGACGTTTTAGCAGTTTCTCTGGTTTGAAGCATTTCATTGTGTTAACACAATCCCAGGAGGGAATGTCCAAGCAAATTCATGCCAAGTTCAGACTGTGCAATGCTCAGAGAAACCGCAAAGAAACCGAAGAGATACATCTTAGACTCTACAGGCCTTTGTTAGCATGTTAATGGCTAAATTTCATGAGACTACAATAAAAAAGAATCCCACAAAAGAATAAGCTTGCTCTGTTTGGAAGGGCTGCAAGGTTTGCAAAGTTGCATCTGATTAAACCACAAGACTTCTGGAAAAATATCCTTTTAACAGATGAGACCAAAGTGGGGATGTTTGGCAGTAATGCACACTGGTGCATTTTGGCCAATCACGACATATCAGCACAAACTACTGATGCCAATTGTCAAGCACGGGGGTGGAGAAGTGATGATTTGGGCTTGTTTTGCAGCAACAGAACCTGGGCACCTTGAGGTCATTTGACCATGAACTCCTTTGTACGCCCAAGTACTCTAGAGTCAAATGTGAATCTGTCTGACAGCTAAAGTTTAGCCCAAACTGGGTGATGTAACAGGACAATGATCCCAAGCACAGCAGCAAAACTACAACAGAATGACTGAAATAGAAGAGAACTGAATAGTGAATCAAGGCGGTGCAATGGCCCAGTCAAACGTTAACCTGACTGAAGTGCTGTGGTGGAAACCCAAGAGAGCTGTGCATAAATGTTGAAGTGAAAAGTGGACCTACCCTCCTCCACATTGATGTGAAAGACTGATAGAGTCACACAGAAAATGATTACTTTTAGTTATTGGTGCTAAAGGTGGATCTACAAGGTACTGAATGATGGGGTGTGATTAGTTTTTCACAGGACTGCATAAAATCCTATGAAAAATTCATTTTTCATGTCTTCAACATTCTTTCCACGCTCCTTAAAAAAAAGGTAAATTAAACTATTGATTGATATTAGCGTTTTAACACCTCTGATATAGGTGCCGTAAAATTTGGTGAAACAGTCTCATTCTTGGTGAAAAGCTCCACTGAAATCAAATTTTGAATGAATTTATAGCATTTTTATTGACATTATGCCCTTTGGAAAATTTGTCAGCTATAGTCAGATAGAATTGTTTTAACCACCACTGAAAGCTGTTAGTGATTTCTTATTAATAAGTAATCTTCGGGATTTAAAAACTACTATGATGAAGACAAGTCATTCAGTCTGGAATGAACTAAACAACAATGTGCAAAAATCTTAGGTGACTTCATAATTTAAACCAGAAGTTATTTGATTTCAATTATTTCAGCAAAGGTTCAGTGCATCATTCAATCTCACATTCTGATAACGGTTTGATTCAATTTGATATATAATTCAATACAAGTGATTCTTCTGTGCTGTGATTCTGCAGTCTAAATTTTGACAGGCTTAACAGATAACATGTTCCGCCTCTGCTCGGCTTTCTTTTTTTAAGTACGGTTTACTATTAACCCAGAGTGGGTCTATATTTGTGGCTGTCCACAAATATTGTAGGTGGACATTTTTAATCTGTGCACCGAACACCTTACACAAATATGCAGTGACTTTCTGTGTGCCTCCTCGCAGAATACTGCAGTGAACTTTGTGGGAGGCATCTTCAGTGAGAAATCCTCTGCTGAGCATCAACTACAGCAAGCTCAGAGCAGAGTGCAGTTCACGCTACATAAATACAGAGATCATCGTGCTCGCTCTGCAACGCATTGCTGCCTTTAGAGGTGAGAGGACAACAGCTGATGACTTTGACCTGTGCAGTGAAACCAACTATGGAGCAGAGAATGCAAAAATAGTCATTGAGATGAGCAACTGAGACACCATGACATTGAAAAAATACCCCTCAGAACAACAGTGTGACAATTAATTAACCAAATATCTCCACAATATCTCATCTGAGTCAATGAAAACTATTCTATTTAAAGATAAAGTGGCACCTTAACCAGGCATTTAACTTTTCAAGGTTAAATAAGCACCCTAGGAACTGAGAAGAGAAACGATTACTAATTCTGATTAATAGCTTTAACATATTAGCAGCATAATGAGTCATTAATAAACAATTTACCAATGATGGAAGGGTAACAGAAAATATATTGCTACTTTCCTCTCACTACATAATCCAGTTAATTTTTTCATTCTGCTTTTAATTGTCTATTATTCCATAATTGCCATAATATCACAATCAATTATTCGAATCACCTTGCAGCATCTGTCTTAACTGGTAATGAGACTGTCCATCCACAGTCTCCCCCCCCCCCCCCCCCAAAAAAAAAAAAAAAAGCTTAAGCAGACAGCATTTTTCATTCCATGAACATCCCACCTTAGTTGAATTTATTTTAAACCTATGCAGCGGTTTGAAGAGTTTAACATGATTTTCAATTTTTCTTTTTTAAACATCATCAAAAAAGAGCTTCCTGGAATATTTTTCCTTAATGCATAGCTAACTCATGCATACACCGACAGCCCCTTTGTTAGTTACAAAGTAACCAACATGGCAGCAACTCAGCACATTTAGGTGTGAAGACATGGTCATGACGACCTTTTGAAGTTCAAACTGAGCATCAGAATGAAGAAAGGCGGTAAAGTATCTTTTATCTTTGGCATGGTTGTTGGTGCCAGATGGGCTGCATGAGTGTTTCAGAAACTGCTGATGTGATGGGATTTTCCCACACAAGTGTTTACAGAGAAGAACCATTTAAAGAGAAAACATCCAGTGAGCAGCAGTTGTCTGGACCAAAATGACTTGCTGATGCCAGAGGTCAGATGAGACTCATCGGACTGCTTTGAACTGATAGGAAACAGTAACAGTAACATGCAACAGAAACCAAATAACCAGTTGTTATAAGCATATGGTCATGTCTGAATGGAAAAGACGCTGAATCTTGAGGCAGATGGGCTACAGCAGCAGAAGACCATGCAGCATGCCACTCCTGTCAATTACGAACATGAAACCGAGGCTTCAATTCACACCGGCTCACCAAAAATTAGAAGAAAGGAAAACTGTTGCCTGGCCTGGTGTATCCATTTCTGCTGTGACAATTAGATGGTACAGTAAGGATTTGGTATAAACTTTGACAAAACATAAATACATCCTGCCTTGTATCAGAAGCTTAGGCTGCTGGTGGTGTAATGGTGTGGGGGATATTTTCTTGGTGTACCGTGTAATGTTGCTGACTGTGTCCTCATCATGAATACACAGCTGACAAATCTCAAGCTAAAAATAGACCAAAAATCCCAGAGGATCACCTTCCAGCACCTTATTGAATATAAACCATGAAGAATTAAGGCACTTCTGAAGGCAAAAGCACTTCCAACACACTATTATTAAGGGGACCCTACTAAAGTGGCTTATATTAAATGTCACATGTTCATTTAAATTTGCATAAAAAACTCCATGTGATGCTGAGAATCAGCTGCTGACTCAAGCAAACGTGTCATTGCACAGATTCAATAATTCAATCTTTTAGTGAATATATTTCTTATTTTTAAAACTTTGCCCATTTGTCATGTAAAATATGCAGAACAGGATCACTTTTATTTATCCAAACCACAACAAAGAAGCTGCTGTAATCTCCGTAACAGAGCTACGGTGTATGTGTTGTATCAATCAACAATCAAAGAAAAGTGAGTATTTCTGGTTTCTTTTCAGAGGAGTAATATAACAAAATGCAGATGAAATAACAGGAACGAGCTGAGGAAATGACCAGCACACCATGTAAAAGTGTGGGTGATACATGCGTGCAAATGTCTTATTTGTATGAATTTGCTTGCCTGCTTGTTTGTGTGTGTGTTTCTGGCTCTCTCTCTGTGTGCGTGTGTGTGTGTACAGTATGTCTACTGAGGAAAGGCAGTTTGACAAGTTAATCCACTCTAAACATCCTAATGGGAACATCCCCACAGGCTGCTTCTCTTCTGCTATGGAGATTATTTTTGCATTCCAACTTCCTCCCACTGGGCTTGCTGCCTTTGCCAGAGAGATGGGTGCCAGGCATGACACATACACACCTGACATCTGGTTTGCATGGTATGATGACAGCCCATCAGCACACATTTCAGTTTGTAAAAATAAAAACCTCGACACATTATTTCTCCCTGTATACTAAAGAGAATTATGAGGAATGACTGCGAAGTATTTTCTTAATGAGCAGGAGCATAAATATAATCTTATAACTGTCTGGACTCCTTGTTGTCACTTCATCATTAATGCTGCTTCATTCTCACTGCGTCTCACTGCTTTTGACACAGCAAGCCAGCGAATTCTACACATGGGCACAGGTTTTAAAATTTTAATCTGGATCACAGTTTGAAGAGTCACCCTAATGAGCTGGTTGATTGGCCGGCTCACCACTTTGGTCCAGACTGAACAGGCTCAACAAGTATTGAACAGACTACTGTAAAATGTGGAATTTGGTACAGGCATTTCCCAGGAAATGAATCCTCCTGACTTTGGTGATAATTGGACTTGAGATGTTAAAAATAATGATGCATAATTTTTTAACAGGTTTAGATTTTTTCCTAAGCCTACTTTTAAAAAATGAAAAATGAGGAGAATTAATTAAATTACTACTTTACTTTCTGTTTTATTAAATTGAAATCATGATGCGCATGATCACTATTATATAATATAAAGATTAGCCAATTTATCAATTAAAAGAACATTATTGGTCAAGATTTTGACAATTCATGAATCATTTAAATGGTTAAAGAGTGATTTGGGGGCCATAGGCCAAAAAAATTCATAATAACCTTTCAGCATATTCAAGTAGTCTGTTATCTATGAATGTTTAAATATACTATTTTACACAATTGCTGAATTCTACTTCCATTCATACATCAGGCTGCCTACGTATCACACATACAGGACCTGCTTGGCCATGGAAACCCATGAAGCGCCCAGCACCAGAGGAGGTTTGGAGCTCTGCAGTTATTGAGTCAGCAGAGCGTTGGTGACTTTTACGCTTTGTCTTTCAGATTTCCAACCATTGCAGTTCTAGGTTATTTTTCACAGCCAAATATGAATAAGTGTTCTTAGAGGTGACCCTGAGCTGCACTACACTGCAAGCATTTCACTAGAGTAAAAATTACAGCGTGTGAATCTGAAAAGTTACATGCCCACACCAGTGATTACGTCTGTTCGGACTCTTTGTCATTAAAAAAAGATCAGAGTTCAGAACGTTAAGGACATGGTTCGGCCAGCAGTGATGGTGATATTTAACCCAGCAGAGGCTGCGACTGGTCAAACCAGCTGTCACTAATTATCAGTTCAAAGAGTAATGAGAGACTAAACACGACGGGCCTTCTGTTGGTTTTTGCAGTCTGTTCTTTGCAGACAAGAGTTTATGAAATAAAAGCTTCTCTTTGCACCACCGCTGTGCAACCAAGAGCATTTCTTCTTTCTCAGAAGCAACGGTGTCATCAACTCTTGATTGCATCGCTTTAGTTTAAGGAGTCACACTCTTCCATTTTCATAACTTATCATTTATTTAAGCTCATCAGTTTGATAGTTTTGGTGCAAAGTCATCAGTATTTTGATCAAGCAGTTCATGAATAATGAGTTGTGAAATATTTAGAGGGCTTTAGCGTTTACTTGAGTTCATTAGATACATATTTAATCAACATTTGGGTAAACATTAAATACATTTAATCAACATTCGGGCAAATATTGTGCCGGAGTGTCAATGTGAGCGACCACGGGAAAGGGATCAGCCTTCAAAAGATTGTTACATCCAGTTATATGTTGTTTACATTTCCCAAGCTTCAAATATCTTCATCATTCACTCTTCTCGGTTTAAATACTTAAATAAATGTCAAAGCAGTATTACAACAATGACAACTATGATTTAGCACAGACACTCACAGCTCCTCACTGTCTCGTTTGAGCTGCTGATAACTGAGATCACTGAGTACGACTCTAGTTCTCATCAGGATTTAATCTCAATACAAACTTCATACGCATGCTGAAAGGGGAGGAAACGTGCACATACATCCCAGCATAATTTATTAATCCACCTGCTTCCCTTCCTTCATCTCAACCTTCTCCATCAATTATTTCACTACTATTCCCGACCTTGAAGTTTAAGGTTAAAGCTGAATTTCAGGTCTCTTATTTTTTACTAATTCAAGCCTGAGACGATGTTCCTTTGTGAACTTGTAGATCTAGTTGACCCCGGGTCTGCTGGGTTTCACTAATTAGGAATAGGTTCAGGTCACACTGACTCTGTCAGCAATTCAAAGGTCAGGAGTGCGTTCCATTTATTGACGCATTAAGCTGGAGGGAGAGATGGAGACTTAAGAGGTCTCAGGGTCCCCAGGAAAGAGGAAAGTAAATCCCCTTCCTCATTACTGTAATGAATAACCTAAACTGCAATGCAAAAAACAATATTCATGAAGTATGAATTAGTTCCTGTCTAACCACAGTGTATTATTGGTCAAGAATAATTACAATTATGTAAATGTAATGGGGATTGACATTTATTTATATATAACTCAAAAAATGAGAAAATTACAGTGAGCAGCAGGGGTTAGCTCTGCTGCTTCACAGCAAGAAGGTCCTGGGTTTGAATACACTGGTCATCCTGAGGCCTGGTTTAAAACTTCTTCCTGTGCCTGTGTGGGTTTTTTTCCGGTACCCCAGCTTTCTCTCACTGTACAGAGACATTGTTAGGTTAACTGGTGATTCTAAATTGACGATAGTTGTGAATCTGAGTGTGAATGGGTGTCCGTCTCTCTGTGTTAGCCCTGTGACAGACTGGTGGCCAGTCCAAAGCGTACTCTGCCTTTTACCCCTGAGAAGGGCATGAAAGCTGAAGGCTCTGCCTCCCATTCTACTTTTAAATACACTGAAGAATCACGAGTAAGCCTGCAGTCTGGGAGTGAAGGGCTCTATTGGAGTGATACGGTAGTATGAGGTCTTTAAGATAAGATGATTATAATCCATCATCAATTCTGTTTAATCTCTTATGAAATTATTAATAAATTCATCAATATGCTTTCTCGTTAAATAAACTGTATTAATACAGATCCTATTTGCAGGTAGGGTTACATCTGCCTGCTATTATTACCACCACCATTTTAAAAAAGCAAAACAACCAGAACTGGAAAACAAAACGAAAGACCGCCTGAGTGAACAGGACTTACCAGCTTGGTGTGTCGTGACGGTCACATTTGCCAGCGAGCGTGCAGTCATACCCAGCCCAGAGACCCCGTTCACAGCCTCAACGTGGAAGGTGTAGCTAGCGAGCATTGCAAAGTCCAGTATTGCTACAGAGGTGCCAGTAATGCCGAGTGGCCGTGGGATAAAGTGCAGGTCAGGCTCGCACGGCTCACACTGTGTCACAGCACCGCTGCTGTCACTCCCACCACAGCGCTGGCACAGTATGTTGTAAGTGATGTCCTTTCTGCCTCCTGTATCACTGGGAGGCATCCACTGCAAGAAGAGAGCTGTGTCATTGATGAGTGAGACCAGGTTCCTGGGAGCTGATGGAGGCCCTGAAAGAGAGAAGAAAAGTATTTAGAGACAGACATTTTTTTTTTTTTTTTGGCGACTGCACTTGCCACTTTTTGAGATGGATATTCTCCAGGACACTTATGCGACCTTGAATATGAAGCAATGGTTGGCACATGATCACCATAATCTGACAAGTTTGCACGCTGAGCATATTTTTATTCCTTAGCATGTGTGTTCAGTGTGTAGGTACAGCAAGTGTGTGGGTGGTTGGCTTTCAACATTTCCGGCTTCATTCCAGCAACTTGTGTCAATTTCCCGGCTAAAATTTCAGGGTTTTTTTTTTTCAGTTTTCACACCTGTACAATAAAAAAAAATCTGAGCTGTTTGAGTGTATCTTCAAATATCTGCATGTAGGCGTGTGAGAGGATAGCTCTCAGAGTGTAAGAGTGTTTCATTCCAGCATGATACTTGTCAGTTTCATCGATACACCGCTCAGAAATGTCCAAACTTGGTGAGCAGAAATTTAAATGTGACTCAATCACACTGTTAAAACTTAAACAGCAAAACGAAACTAAAAAAATAAATAAAACCAGAAACGATGGGGTGAATGTTGGCACAGCAGTCACAAAATTGGATTTCTGCAAGCAGGAAAGAGACGAAAGGTTTTGTAGCTTTCTACTAACTTGTACAAGCCATAGTAGTGGGGTCTTTGAGAGCCCTGTAGAAGCCTTTATCACAGTGACAGATGGTGGCCGCCTGGTCATGGCTAGAGCTGTGTAGAGGACACTTGGAGCATTTAGTGTTTCCAGCATACGCCTTGAAGGAGCCAGGCTTGCAAGCTGGAGAAAAAAGAGATGCAAAGGGTGAGTGCTCCTTATGCAACTGCATTTCCATCAGCGCACATACTCTTAATCGAAACTCCAGCTGCTTCGCTCCTCACCTGTGGTCTGACCTTATTTCCCGAGGTACTATCTGTCACCTTCTTATTAGCTCACTAAGCCACATGTCCTGTAAAGTGGCCCTTCTAAGAAATGGCACACACCTGTAAAGCCATTTCTTTTTTACAGAATAGAGAATCACAAAATCACACAACCCACATGGTGAGCTTACAAGGTTTATTAGGCCACCTGTCATAAAAACAAGAAAACGCAAGCGTTCTAGAAATCTGTCAAAAACTAAACTAACCAAATAAATATGTTATTATTTATCAGGCAAATAAACTGAATTCATGTCATGATTCAACTGAATCAGTACTTCAAGTAAATAACAACAACAACAACAATAATAATAATAATAATAAAAATGTTTAATACATTTTTATAAATCTAGATATATTTGGTAATTGCCAGTACTGTTAATTTAGGGCAGCCGTGACAAACCTTACATTGGGCAGTGGTCTAATAAATTTGTTAAGCACTGTATACGACAATATGTTGTTTAAAAACACATTAGCACACAAAGTAAAACACATGCTGATACAGTCCATTCATCTATTATCTTAATCACAATGTTACAAGAGGCTGGAGCTTATCCCAGCGGAAAATGGGCTAAAGGTGAGTCGTAATTATGTCTTCAGACTGTGAGAAGACACAGAAAAATCCAGACACATGTCCTATCCGTGATTAACCTTAGCACATTAATCCAGATATTATTCTGAATGTTTTTCATGCAACACAGTGGCTGATGGTGAACAGTACTCCTGGCAAATGAAGATGAGAGTTACTGTAGGTAGACGTTTGTTAGATGACTGGATATCAGAGAAATATTTCAAAACTAAACAATGCAAGAACACCATGCACTCACTGTGCTGTTTACACTAAATTCTGACTCCACCATCTGAATGTTACAACTCAAACTGAGACTCATCAGACTAGGCAACATTTTTTCAATCTACCGTTGTCCGGTTTTGTCAGTGTGAATTGTAGCCTCAGTTTTCTGTTCTTAGGTAACAGCAGTGGCATCCAGTGTGGACTTCTGCTGCTGCCGACCATCTGCTTCAAATTTGACGTATCGTGTGGTCAGAGATGCTTTTCTGCTCACCTCAGTTATACTGAGAGGTTATTTGAGTTACTCTTGCCTTTATCTGACCTCTGACATCAGCAAGGCTTTTTCATCAGCTACTACTCACTATTTTCTCTTTTTTAAACTATTCCCTATGAAAACTCCAGAGACTGGGAAAATCCCAGTAGATTAGTAGCTTTTGAAATGTTCAGACCAACTCATCTGGCACCAACAATCATGTCACACTCAAAGTCACTTAAATAATAATTCTTCCACACTGTCATGACCATGTTTATATACTTAAATGCGCTGACTTCCTGAGATGATATTTTCCTTAACTTTCAGTTGAACAGGTGTACCTAACAAAGTGGCCAGTGACCATATTTTTTGCTTAAGTCCTTCAAATTGACAAAAAAGGAGTAGTAGCTAAAGGCTAAATAACGATTTTTGGCAGCAATTTGTTTTAATCAGCAGGTTTAACCCAGTTTAAGGTCACTTTGTAGTCTTGCAAGTAGGTAAAAGAGGAGCGATTAACATACGAATAATTCATTATTAAAATGTTAACACAACCTGCTTCCTGCTGAAATCTCAATCCACTTACACAGTCCATTCTGCTGACCGGGTATTTGCAGTTCTCCATCCTTAGACTGTTTCACTTTACCTCCAGTGTTACTTGCCCATTTCTTTCTTTCCATCAACTCACACAACTCTCCTTTCCTTATCTTTTCAATTTTTCTCTCTCCCCCCCCCCCCCCCCCCCCCCCAACTGTTATGCTCTGCAACAATTTTCACCTATTCTTGTTTTTCATCTTTATTCCAATGTATTTTTTTCTTTTCCCATCTCTCGTCTTCTTCGTCGCTCTTTTCCCTCGAGGCTTATCAGAAGATGGAAAAACCACTGCAGATTGCCTCCTTTTCCCCAGACTTATCTTGGCACAGAAGAATAAAGCATTAATAGTGCAGTTATTTAATATTCTGGGAATTTGTGGATGATTTTATTGCCATTTTATTGCAGTTGAGTTGAGTGATTTTTTTTCTTTCTTTCTTGAGAATATATATACTTGTGGGTGGAATAATAATTAAAGAAATAGGAAATACTGTATATATACACTGAGAAATTCAATCAAGCCAGAAGGTTTATATAATTTCAGCTTCATTTTAATATCTTCATATATTTTCTGTAAGTAAGCAAAAATACATAGTAGTTAACTGACTTTATTTTTCCGTAATCACATCATCTTCATATATTGCCTAATGCATTAATGCCTCCATTGAAATACACTACCACTTTAAATTCTCTATTGACGCTAGCCTTTTTTTTATCATAAGCGTGATAAATGATGTCCTGCTGTGACACAGTCCCCAGCACTGTACAAAGGATGACTGATGGAGGATTATTACTGTTTGAAATCAATTATATTCAATTATTTTTGTGTGTGTATATAGTAATGCTAAGATATAATGTTTCATGAAAGTGATTTTTGCAGTGACACCAAATCTGTTCGTGCAGTTTCTCCAGGATCTACATACATCAGCTTTTCAATACTCAAGAGAGTACTGCATGACTGAGAAAGAAACTTCCTCCCTCAAGCTGGATTGCTGCTACTTTAGTCAACCTAGTGATGGAAACTTTCTCACTGATATTATTACACTAGATAAGACAGGAAAAACTGCAGTCTGTCACATAATCTTGGAAAATTAATGTAAAGAGAAGATAACTTGGACTATTTTAAATACACCTCCCCCGTCCTGTTCACCGAACGGAGAAACTGATCTAACTAAACACTAATCTTCAGAGTGGTATTTTTTTGTGAGTGTGGGATAAAATTCATTTCTTCTTCCAAAGAAAACTGAAATTGTATCATAGTATCCCTGCCAGTGTAAGCCTGGCAGGGATACCATGCCAGAGTTGGTACCTCTGCCAAGTCTGGCATGTAAAATAGTAGAACTAGCATAGAAAATAGCCACTTTTATGAGTATATCACATAAATGTTTATCAAAACACCCCAGACACACTACAACTTGACATTTTCTGCTCAAACAACCCTGTGCCAAGTGTGGAGTCTTTCAAGTTCCTGTTCACTATTATCTCTCAGCTCCGGAAGTGGGAGCCCAACACCAACTCTATTCAAAAAGTCCCAACAGTTGACGTCCTTTCAGCTGAGGAAGGATGGCCTATCATAGGAGCTACTGATCAAGTTCTACACTGCGGTCATCAAGTCTGTCGTGCGCAGTCTGCTTCAGACACAAAACAGGTTAGTATGACTACCTACCTAGTACTACTAGCGCTACTATAAACTCTAAAGAATGTAGAGAAAATAACTGGCGTCCCCTTGTCCAGCCTCCAGAACTCCTCAAGAACCAGTGAGCAGGCAGCAAACATGATCAGAAATTCCTCACACTCTGGACACAACTTTTTCAACTCTTCCCCTCCGGCAGGTGTGACAGATCCACCTACACCAGAACAACCAGACTCAGAAACAGCTTCCTTCCCACTGCCATTATCCTCATAAACAACTAAGTTGTACCTATGCCAAGTATTTATTATTAGGTAGTCTAGGTACTGTAGTTATTGCATTCTGCTCTGAATCTACAATGACTGTGTTCTACAACAGTTCTACATGTACACAACATTATATTTCACACATAATGCATAATCGTTGTGCTGCACCAGTCTACTTCCTTACGCATGTGTTTGTCTTATATTTTATCTGTTTGTGGTTGGCAGTAAGCCTACTCTGTGTATAATGAATCCATATATAACATATATTGTTTAGACTTTTCTAAACACCCAGTTGCTGGTAATCAGATGAACTCGATTAATTGATCAACGGCGAGTGTGAGCAACTCTAGAAAGCTTTGAAAGTTTGCTGACTTGGAGCATTCAGGTGTGTATTAACACAATGCCACAATCTTCCCAGGAGTGGATGAGAATTTAGCCACAAAGTCAGACCATGCAATTCTTAGAGAAACTACCAAGAAGAGCTACATCTAAGACTCTGAATGCCTCAGTTAGCATGTTAAAGTTCATGACAGTATAACAAAAACTAAGACTAAACAAGTGAGGCCTGTTTGTTAGAGTTGCCAAGACAAAGCATCTTCTATCTACAAAGAACATGGCTTAGGTTTGCAAACTGCAAGACCTCTGGTACAATGTCCTTTGGGAGTGGAGATGTTTAGCTATATTGCAAAATATAAGAAAGCTGTGCCTAAACAAACGTCCACTAATCTCAAAGAAGTGAAGCAACATTGTGAAGAAGAGTGGTCCAGAATTCCTCTACAATGATGTGAAAGAATGAGACATACAGAACATTATTAAAGTTATTGCTGGTTCTATTCAATTAGGGCATATTTAGTTTTTCACAGGACTGTATATAGTGGAAACACCATCAACTGAAGTGTCCTTGTATGTGTAACACCCTTGGTTAAAACAAATCTGATTGTGATCTGATCTGTGAAGGACAGTTTTTAAATCAACTTATAATTTTCCCATTTGAATCGCCAGGTAACAAAAAGATCAGTCACTACAGTGGGGCAAAAAAGTATTTAGTCAGCCACCAATTGTGCAAGTTCCCCCACTTAAAATGATGACAGAGGTCAGTAATTTGCACCAGAGGTACACTTCAACTGTGAGAGACAGAATGTGAGAAAAAAATCCATGAATCCACATGGTAGGATTTGTAAAGAATTTATTTGTAAATTAGGGTGGAAAATAAGTATTTGGTCACCTCAAACAAGGAAAATCTCTGGCTCTCACAGACCTGTAACGTCTTCTGTAAGAAGCTTTTCTGTCCCCCACTCGTTACCTGTATGAATGGCACCTGTTTGAACTCATCATCTGTATAAAAGACACCTGTCCACAGCCTCAAACAGTCAGACTCCAAACTCCGCCATGGCCAAGACCAAAGAGCTTTCGAAGGACACCAGGAAAAGTATTGTAGACCTGCACCAGACTGGGAAGAGTGAATCTACAATAGGCAAGCACCTTGGTGTGAAAAAATCAACTGTGGGAGCAATCATCAGAAAATGGAAGACATACAAGACCACTGATAATCTCCCTCGATCTGGGGCTCCACGCAAGATCTCATCCCGTGGGGTCAAAATTGATTGATTGATTGGTAATTTATTTCAACATGTGAACAATATACAAGTACATTTAGAAAAGAAATGAGAGAAAAAAATATACTATACAAATTACATACAAAAAAACATTCTGATTAATTTACATGTTGAAAGGGAGTGGGAAGAAGTATACACTTATTTAATCCCACCCCTGTCCCATAAATTATCAGTGAATATTTAGTCAGCTTCCTTACTGATATAATTTGTAATAAAAATAGTGAACAGATTTCTGATATACTATATACTATAATATCACATCATGAATTTTTTGTTTGTTTGTTTTTAAATAGAGACATTCACTTAATTTAAATATTTTCCTTTTCTTTATAGATCGAGAAGATCATATTTTTATAACTCTTTTTGAACAGTTTTATGTTTGGACATTGCTTTAATTCCATATTCAGTTTGTTCCATAGTTTCACTCCTTGAACAGAAACACAAAAGCCTTTTCTTGTAGTACGTACCTTCATTGTTTTGAAGTTACAAAAACCCCTTAAATTATAACTTCCTTCTTTCAAAAAAAACATACTCTGAATATTACCTGGCAGTTCTTTATTTTTTGCTTTGAATAGAATTTGTGCTGTTTGGAATTTCACTATATCGTCAATTTTCAATATTTCAGACTGCAAAAATAGTGAGTTTGTATGTTCCCTATAACCTGCATTGTGGATGATTCGAATTGCTTTCTTTTGAAGAGTAAAAAGTGAATGTAATGTGGTTTTATAGTTATTGCCCCAGACCTCTGCACAATAGCTTAAGTATGGTGAAACCAGTGAACAGTAGAGAATATGAAGTGATGTTCTGTCGAATACCTGTTTTGCCTTGTTTAGTACTGCAATGCTTCGTGATACTTTGGAATGAATATATCTTACGTGAGCTCTCCAGTTAAGTTTTTCATCTATTATTACCCCCAGAAATTTATTTTCACTGACTCTTTCAATATCAACACCATTTATTTGAATCTTTGCATTTGTATTTAAACTACTATTTCCAAATAACATAAGTTTAGATTTATTCAAATTTAATGATAATTTGTTTTTATCAAGCCAGAACTTCACTTTACTTATTTCATTAGTCATATCCTCCAATAAATTCTGCAGATCATCACCAGAGCAAAAAATGTTTGTATCGTCAGCAAAGAGAACCATTTTTAATACTTTGGACACTTTACAGATGTCGTTAATGTACAAGTTGAAGAATTTTGGACCCAAAACTGACCCTTGGGGTACACCACAAGCAATGTCCATACATAAGGAGCAACCACCATTTATTTTCACAAACTGCTTTCTGTCACTTAAATAACTCCGGACCCAATCTAAAACTACCCCTCTGACACCATAACGTTCCAGTTTTCTTATTAATATATCATGATCTATAGTGTCAAATGCCTTTGTCAAGTCTATGAATAACCCAGCCACATATTGCTTTTTGTCTATGGAATTTGTGATGTATTCTATTGAATCTAATAGTGCCGATGATGTTGATCTGCTTGATCTGAATCCGTACTGACTCTCAGTGAGTAGTTTATGTTTATCTATAAATTTTTCCAGTCTGTTTTTAAACAGTTTTTCAAGAACTTTTGAGAATTGAGGTAGTAAAGAGACAGGCCTGTAGTTTGTGAAATGGTGTTTGTTTCCAGATTTGTATAGAGGTATAGAAATCATGAGAACGGTGAGCAAAGATCCCAGAACCACACGGGGGGACCTGGTGAATGACCTGCAGAGAGCTGGGACCAAAGTAACAAAGGTCACCATCAGTAACACACTACAACGGCAGGGAATCAAATCCCGCAGTGCCAGACGTGTTCCGCTGCTGAAGCCAGTGCATGTCCAGGCCCGTCTGAAGTTTGCCAGAGAGCACATGGATGATACAGCAGAGGATTGGGAGAATGTCATGTGGTCAGATGAAACCAAAGTAGAACTTTTTGGTATAAACTCAACTCGTCGTGTTTGGAGGAAGAAGAATACTGAGTTGCATCCCAAGAACACCATACCTACTGTGAAGCATGGGGGTGGAAACATCATGCTATGGGGCTGTTTTTCTGCCAAGGGGACAGGACGACTGATCCGTGTTAAGGTGGGGGAACTTGCACAATCGGTGGCTGACTAAATACTTTTTTGCCCCACTGTACTTACCTGAATACCTGCTTGACCTGCTCTTATGCCAACTGCTGTTGAAAGCTTGCTAGCAGTGGAGCTCCAAGTACTGCAACCCTAAATCTGAAGAAAGATGAGAGGATCGCCAATTCCTGTTTGCACTTACCTGAAGAAACTTACAGTACCTGAGTATTATTCCACTTGGAAAATCTGTGTCTGAATGTTAAATTCCAGAGTAACAACTTACCTGAAAATACTTCCCTGATCAGAATCCCAGCTTGAAGACTGACCTCTGATCATTCACTGTTGTTATTTCTTCCTGACTTCTTTTCATTAAAACTGTTTCGACTGTGTCCTGCATTTGAATCCTTTGGGTGAAAGCTTGACAACTGGCTCCATAAAAATTCCCAAAATAATGGCCGCTGTCCCCACAGGCCATCATCAGATGATAGCTGAGGATCCTAAAGTGCCATTCGTTTTGCTGCTGGTCTGCTGAAATTACTGCTAATAAGGACAGTAAGTAAAACCAAACATTGAGCTGGAAGCTGCTGACATACAGATTTAAGATAAGGTGAAATTCAACATTAGGTGATAGCTCTCTGTGGTTTCATTGCTACAATGAATTATACATCTTGATTCGTTCCATAAAACATTGATAAGAGAAGCTATCCACAGTTATTCAAAACACATCAACTGTTGAAGTTTCAGCAGGTAACCTACTGTAGCTTGGTGAAGTGCAACATCTGCACACTTGCAGGAATGTAATGACGTACCAACCAAGAGATTTTGAGTTGTTTGGATGTGTGGGGTTGGAAGTTTTCTCTTGGCTTTACGTTGTCAGAAACAGATGGAGCTGAAGAGTATGTTTACCCTGGACTCTCAGCTTTGATATGCAGATAGGAAGTTCACAGAGAATGAGTGATGCTCTCGTCTGCGCTGCGTTACAGGCCAGAGTAAACACAGTCCTTAATGGACAGAAGAGGGGCACAAACACTCAGACACACCTAAGAGATGTATCGATTCCTCATTTCCTATTCCATTTTACTCAAATTTAAAGGTCACAACTTCAGGCTGGAAGTCATCAGTGAGCAACCTACTGTCAAAGCCTGTAGCTCTGTGGCATGGTCAGGGTAAGTGGCAAAAGACAGAAAGCAACAAAAATAGAGACTAAGCAACTTCAGCTTGTTGCTCCTAAATTGCTTCATTTGCATTTTTACCATTAACTTTATTTAAAAAGAGGAAAACTGTGCTGGATTAGGTGGAGTTTAAGTAAAAAATGCAATGCATTTTTAAGAAAATTAAGAAGATTTTGCTGAAACCATAATATTTTCATTTCTCAGCTTCTGAGACTTATCACTTATCCTACTGGTGGGTTTCTGGTTTCGTCTGCATATCGACTCTGATTCACATGAAATCTGAAAAGACATCTCTATTAGCTTCACCCACAATTCACTGCCTCTTTATGAATATGCTGCTGTGACGAAAGGATGTGGAACAAATAGCATTAGCACTATGAAGTTGCCTTATCTAGGTCATGATATAACCAGCCTATCTCTGAGTAATCCTCTTGTGGCTGACAACGAATGAAAGGAATAGAATAATAAGACACTCGATTGAGATGTCAGAACAGTCTGGCAGAATGCTATTGGGGTGGAGAGCAGCTTTTGATAAGCGCTGATGCCTTTGTTTAGGCAGCTGGGAGGGAAAGATGGACGTGTTAGTGCAGAGCTCTGCTTATATTTGGGAGGCTGGGGCTTTCCCTTTTCTCTCTCTCTCTCTCTCTCTCTCGCCCTCGCTCTCTCTCTCTCCCCCTCTCTCTCCCTCTTTTGCTCTTTCCCCATGCTGCCTCTCAGACAGCTTTGATCACAGTACCCTTTGAAGCAGTGTTCCAAAATGAAAACGAGGAGAAAGCAGAAGTCATCGCAAGTTCATGCCTAAACTTCCTGCAACTCCAAGCAAAGTGCACATCTTCATTACTGCATATGCTCTGACGGACCTATGGAAATTATTGATGGGGGGTTGGAGGGGTGATTGGTCATAAATCATTAATTATCATGCCATTATGCGTTGTTTCTACTCATCACCACTTTAAACCCTAACGGTAAGTTCGCTGACGCTCTCGCTGTTTCAGATTTCCACAGTAGACCATCCCTGATAGAAATAACCTGACGTTTCTGACCACAGCAACAACCGCAGCAAAGAAAAAAGCAACACTGGTTTCCTTCACTAGGGACCCTACAGTAGATGCGTGAGTCTAAGAGGAACACCCATTTTGGGAAATGCACTTGTTTTCCTTCAGACAATCTGATAATAAGATCAATATTCGTTTCATGTTCATGCATCCGCTGCAGAGATGGGAAAAGGCCCAGTCGAAGCAAAGACAACACACAGGAGGGTACTGCTTTTGGTAAATGCTCAGCCTGCCTCTTTCTTTTTGTTTGATTTATAGATGTAGTACTTACTCGATTAGCTGATCACAAAAAAACCTGATCAAATATTTTACTAATTGATTTTACTAATTGAAGTTAAATTTTGAAATATTCCACAGTTACAGCCCGCAAAAGTTATTAACAACTGAAATTTAATTAGTTATTTTATTAATCATTTAATTAATTTTTAAGATGTTGTTGTTATATGTTGAAGCTTTTTTTTATGCCAACGATGCTTTTGATTGCAGGATGTAACCACATATGAGTATTCAGTGACTGCATCATAGCCTTCATCTACAATCGCATTAATTAACCTTAATGTCACCATTGTTGTTGCTTAAGTATTATGTGCATGCAGCCGTGTATGCTAAAGCTGATGTTGCTGCTAAAGAAATCACAGGAAAAACACTTCATTAGTTACAGCTTGCTAGGCCATGGTTGCAGCTTTTTGCCTTCAGAACTAGTTCTTCACAGCACAGATTCAACAAGGTACTGGAAACAGTCCTCAGAGATCAGTGTCTATAGTAACATGATAGCATCACACAGTTGCTGCAGATTTGGCAGATACAAATCTTTCTTTGTACCATATCCCAAAGGTGCTCTATTAAATTTAGATCTGGTTGACTGTGGAGGCCAATGCATGTTACTGAGTCAACTCAATAACATGCATTTGTTATGTGTGACATGGCACATAATCCTTCTGGAGTCAGCTATCAGAAGATGGGTACACTGTGGTCATAAAGGGATGGACACTGTCCGATTGACTGTGGTGTTTAAACTATGCTCAGATGGGCAGGATACAAGACAGGATACATCCATGCGTTCATGGATCTATGATATTTGATGTATTTAGCTATCCAACTGTTGCAGCAGAAATCAAAACTCATGAGACCAGGTGTGGTTTCTCCAGTCTTCTACTGTCTAATTTTGGTACACCTGCATGAACTGTAGCCTCTGTTTCCTGTTCTTAGTTCATCAGAGTGGCACCTGGTGAGACCTTCTGCAGCTGGAGCCCATCTGCTTCAAGGTTCAACAAGTTGCTCTTCTGCTTACCTTGATTTTAACAAGTGGTCATTTGAGTTACTGCTGCACTCCTATCAGCTCAAAGCAGTCTGGCCATTATCCCTCAACATCCCAGCCTAAAGAACTGCTGCTCATTAGATAGTTTCTCTTTTTGAAACCCTTTCCTGTAAACCCTCAAGACTGTTTGTGGAAAAATCCCAGCAGATCTGCAATTTCTGATGTACACAAATGCCCATCTGGAACCAGCAACCAGGTTCTAAGTTCCTTAAATCACCTTTCTTCTTCATTCTGGTGTTTGGTTTGAACTTCAGCAGGTCGCCTTGGCCATGTCTACATGCCTTAACGCACTGACTTGCTGCCAAGTGATTGGCTGATTAGATATTCGCATTAAGAAATAATTGAGTAGGTATACCTATTAAAGTGGCTGGTGAGTGCGTTTCATCACTATTCTTCTTTCACAGTTCTTTCATATCTCTGGATAGTTAATTTGATTTGTTAAATTTATAAACAGCATTTGTCAGTTTAGGTTTATTAGAGTGAGGATCAGACATTGTGATAAAACACGCTAACACAGACATCTTTTTCAACTGCCAAGTGGGTTGAGTACATTTGAGAGAAGCAACTACTGGCAGCCAGAGGGGATGAAAAAGGAGAGCAGAGATGGAGAACATATAAAAGGGACACCATGAGAGTACTGCTCCTAAGCTGGCGTCTCATCTGGAATCTCTCCTGACAGGCTTCTGTGTTGTTTAACTTGAGATGATTGAGAGCGAGCGAGAGAGAAAAGATAAATAAAAGGAAGATAAAAGAGAAGAAGATAAAAAGAAAAAAAAAATTACACCCGAGGAGCAAATAAAGGCGATATTAGAGCCTATCCTACATATCAGCTGTACTAATGACTGCTGGAGTTCTCTCTGTAATGCTCTGAGTAACTACATCACCACAGGGTTACTACATGAATTTCACCCCAATCAGCTGTAAGTCTATAAAATATAGTAAGGAACACGGAGTGCTCTTCAATTGTAATCATGCACTGTGGCTCAATTTAGCTCCTGCCATAATTACAAGTAAGTCTGAGTCTTGTAATGAAAGGGAAGGTTGAAGAAAGGTTTAGCAAAAACTAGGTGTGAGCTAAATTAGCTGTGAAACTAACAAATGAAGGCAATTAGCCAGCTAGCCCTCCATCATTGTCTAATTGAGAGAGCAGGCCAAAGACCATCTGAAACAAGTAAACAGTTTCTTTAAGTCCTTTGTAATCTGTTCAGTGGATCACATTTAGGTTATTTTGATTGGACTAATTATTCTTCCCAGTTAAATTTACCCTTCATTCAAATTTGTGTTGTACAGTTATTTCATTTTTAACCTTAATTTATATTTTATTGATTCTTAGTTAAATTTAACCTTTTTAATTTTTCATATTTATTTCCTATCTTATTCATAGCCTTTTCCTTTTTTGTTTTCTTTAGGTCACGAGCAGTTGTCCAAGCATTTCACTACATATCGTACTGTGTATGACTGTGTACGTGACAAATAAAATTTGAATTTGAATTTGAATTTGAATTTGAAGCATCCTAACAAGAAGCTTCTGTACATTTTTAGGTATCAAAGGGCAAAAAATCAGACCTAAATACCAGAAATCCACAAACGGTTTCATTTTACAAGAAATTACTTTCCCATTTCAGCCACATAATTGACAGAGTCCAGAGAGGGATCTCATGAGAGCCAAAGTAATGATTCCGAAAACTCTGAAGTGATACACACAATCCCTTCCTATTTGCATTGTTTGTGATCACGTAGCAGAAAAGGATGGCAACGAAGGAAAGTGAGAGTGTGAGTTGAAATGGTGAAATAAAAGAAGAGAGAAAGGATGGGGAGTGAAGCGAAGAGTAAACAAAGTGGACAAGAGAGACGAGACGATGATGAGGGGGAGGCGGGGCTGAAAAGGGATGAAGAGAAATGGGGATGGAAAGGATCAGACAAGGATGCAGGATCTTAGAACGAGAGGAGGGAATATCAGTCCTGTAAAGTCAAACTCTTGCAGATGACTGGGAGGCCCTGGAGATCTGTGAGCATGACGCATCCTCTCCTCTCCTCTCCTCTCCTCTCCTCTTCTCTTCTCTTTGCTTTTTTAGCACACTGTTAGCATACCATACTTCTCTAAAATGAGTGCAGACAGGAACACACACAAATTCCCAGAGGGTTCCCAGAGGAACCCACCCGAGGGATTAATAAAGTTCTATCTTATCTTATCTTATCTTAAATGCACACACACACTCAGAGATACATCTCGGGCTGCTTCTCACCTTGGCAGTAGCCGTCCATTTCCTCGTGGCCAATACTACAGACACAGCGGCCCAGTGGTACCAGCCAGTCTCCATCAGCACCACAGTACAATTTGGGCGTGTCCCTCTCTTCTGCGTTCTCCACACACGAACCTCTCACTTCCACCAAAGAGGATGAGTCCATTTGTGGCACTGTTTCAGGAAACGCGGCCAAGTTTCTTAAAGTTGAGGGGCACCGTTTGTAGAAGACCTTATGTGAAAGAGGAAAACACAGTGTTCAGGTTAAAGAAGTAATACTGAGTTTATGCCCAGTCTATGCGAGACTGAGTCATGCAACCCTGTTCACTGACCTTTACAGACACAAGAGCAATACAAGCTCCCACATCTTGGAAGGCCAGGTAGAATCCCTTCTGTGTGATGGGGCCCACTTCCCTGACCTCGGTGTTAAGTCGAAGGACACGATCTCCAAGATCGGTCTGTGTAAAGCTTTCATCCGCTGCTATGGTGTCCACCTTAAACCAAACACACGCTTTACTCACGTAAAGTCACACAATGACAGTTCTGTCACATGACAAGAATAAAAACATGACAACCTTAGCATAGTCAGTAGGCCGGAAGCGTGTGCTGTCGGGGAGCGGCCCGTCTGTCTGCAGGTAAAAGAGATTGAAGGTTTCCTTACAAGTACCAGAAACCCAAGGGATGGAGTTGCAGTCTCTCAGTGTAAAGCGCAGCTCCACATATACCTGAGGTAAAACATAGATTAAACAATTACGTCAGTATTATAACCATCAATAATTTCATACAAGTGTGTTTATGTTAAGCCCTTTATTTAACAAAACGAAGCCCATTTCACAAGCTCTCTTCAAATCACCGTAACTCCGTTTTTTCTTCTACAGACAAAATTTAAATGGTTTTGGGAAGAAGAGAGGACACACTTTAAGGGGATATTGTACAAGCAAAAATGCAAACATAATAGGACTCTATTAGCACATACGGAAAAAAAAAAATCTCCTTCCCCATAAGAAACACGAAGATTATTGCTTTATACTTTCAAATTGTGCTTCATTTGACTATTTTTATTACTCTCTAAGTATTTTTTAGATCAACATATCCACTAAAATCTTGCATAATTTTTAAGTTAATACTGATGCACAGCCATGCTAACAAACTTGTTTTTATGAGCGACACCGAGCAAGGTAAGAACAGTTCAGCATGTTTCTCCATTTGTTGTGCAGTAGCCGTGCCTCAAGGGTGGAGAAGCCGAGTGAGCGCAGGCCGCTGTGGTGGCACACGATGCCTTTAAACAGCTTGACAATGGTGTTAGTCTTGCCCATGGCACTGATTGGCTAATCATTACTCCTCCCCTGAAGCTCAGTGGACAGATCGTTCTTCTATCAAGAAGCCACTATTTCAAGTCACGATGCCAGACGGCTCAGTCCCCTCGAGCGAGCGAGTGCATTGATTTAACAGTCTGTATGCGGGCAATTCTCAGTCTACAAAAAGAGGTAAATGTGAAACTTGGTGCAGCAACATAGTTGTGTTTCCCACCAGCCAATGTGCACAGAAGGCATCTTACTATATCTTTGTTACAATAGACTCTGTGTTGACTGTAATAGAAATCGGTCCTAAGCAAAGTGTCAGGTTCTTATAGCTATTTGTCTGTATTTCCCGGTAGGTTATACAGAAGACTGAACTTCCTCCAGGGAGTGTGACTCTTTCTCAACCTGGGGGCAATGTCAAAACCACAAACAAAGATTTCTATTCAAGTGTTTGTCTTTGCACAAGTTTTGTGATGTAGTCCTGACCCTCTGTGCAGCTTGTCGCTGGATCCACCCAGACCGCAGCCAGTTGTTCTGGTTTGGCTCCATTACATGGCAAACCTGGAAGGTGTGTATAGGTCTGTTCTGTTCATCCATCTCTGTGATAGCATCCCACTGATTAAAACAAAAAAAAGGATAAAGTTATTATGTGCAATGTGTCACGACACTTTAACTCTATCATTTGCAAAATAAAACTAGTATTTTTGTTAGAAAATTAATATTCTGGTGTATACATAAAACAAAGTATTCAAGCTACATTCATAAGACCTGTGTCTGTTCTGGGTAATCAAAAGAATCTCTTTAAACCTGTTTTATTCATACTCAAAGCCAAATAAAATCTTTCTTTCATATTTTTAGTACTTTTCCACCTTTATTATGACAGAAACAGAGGGGAGAGATGACAGGAAAGTGAGAGCAGAGGGAAGACATGCGGCAAATGGCCCAGGGCAGACTTGAACCCGCGCTGCTGCGTTAGCCTCATGTCGTATGGGTCGCTTGCTTAACCCGATGAGCTAAAAGATACCCTAAAGCAAAACAATTTGTTTATACCACACACACAGTCAAAATAAAACACAAACACATTCATGACACAATCGTCTTTGGATTTTATCAGTCACACTGAGACATGACAGGACATTACAGACTCTAAATTTAACTGTAAAATCAAAGGCAACATGCAATTCATTTGATAAGGTCAGCATCAGGTCAAAGCCAGGACACAGGGCAGACTTTGCTGTCATCCTCCTCAAAGAGAGTGCCCTACACTTCCTTCTTGTGCACCATGCTGAGCTGAGGACATGTTTGAAAGATAAAAGGCTGACACTTGTTGGTGCCTTCAAAACTGAAACTGTCTTTAGCACCTCTGTGTTTCTGTATTTCGCTGCCTTGTTTTAAAGGACCTGTTATCTTCTCTGTATTTCCTGATAATGGTGGCCACAGAGCATCTGCTGAGATTGGATTGTAGTCTTTGTCCCGATTCCCTCGTTGTCATTCCACCAACTAGGACCTGGTCTGTCACAGCTACTTAAATTTCCTCTGAAATTACCGGCCTTCCTTTTTTCTTCATCCACCGCCTCACCTCCCCCACCTCTCAGATTTGTTTCCATCCATAGCTGGCATCCATAACTTTTAACTTTTATCAGGACTTACCATTGCCACTTGTGGTTACCATCACGCATCATACGTACAATACATCACTGTTAAATGTGTTTTACAGATGTTTTTTGGGGGGGAAATGAGTCAATGACTTGTTAACTATAAATTGTTTAAGGCTTTGAGTGATTTAATAAATTGGCTAAGGACACTGAGCATTTGGTTTTGAAAAGGGGATTTAGTGTTTTACAAAATCAGAAAAACTGTAAACCATCAGTAATTTGTGGATTAGTGAGGATTAGCTGATATGGATATGGGTATGGACTATATTGGTATAGCAACATATTAGCATCAAATGTGCTAAAATGGAGATTATATTAGGATATTATAATAAACACACTCATGAATGATCTAGTTTCTGAGCTGCTTTGTATAATGTATATAAGCCTTCGTTGCTTGTAGTGAAACTTAATCTGTATAGAAACATGACATTTGAGAGACACAAATTCTCTCACCAATGTTTTCAAGCTGTTGCATCAGCCAGGCTCTCATTTGTCTGCTCCGCTTTAACGGTGTGATGATCAGAGCTTCAAAAGCCCTAACATTTATTGACAGATCCTCTTTCTCACAACTCCTGTGGCATTACATGGGCAGCTGTGATTGTGCCAGATGCACAGCTGGACATGTAGTTATAACTCAAGAACATGAGACACACTGAAGACATGCCAGTGCTTTGACTTGAGTCTGAAACTTACAGCATGTAAATCATTATTTCTATTGTATGAATGGTGATAAGACATTCTGTAAATGACTTTGCTAAAAGAAAATAATTTATTTTCTGTGACTAAAAGTCAAAAGGTCAAATTGTCATGATCCTGGGTCTGCGACCATGACAGTAATTTGTGTTTTCCTGAGACTATTAGTGATTTCTGGACTGAGGTTTAAGATATGTATTTCCTTATGCTTCTGAGTTTGCTTAGTTCTCTGCTCCTTGTTCAGTTGAGTCAGTTCCCTTTCATATCTAGTCTGTCTCTGTCTTGTCCCTATGTTTCCGTGTCTCTTTCGCTGTCTCTTGCTCTCTCTTGCCTCCGTCATATCACTGTGAATCAGTGTTAGTGATTTCCTGTTTTATTGTGATAGTCACTTATCCGGTGTGCATCGTGTTCAGTTTTTCTTCCCTTGTGTCATTAGTCAGACTTGGATCATCTGTGTTCCCTGGTGTGTTTAATCTCCCTGACTTCCTTGTGTGTATTTAAGTCCTCAGTTTCCTTAATTCTTTGTCCCCGTTGTTGTCGTCTTATCCCCTCTGATTGTGTGAGCCGTCTGTTTGGAGTTTTCCCTGTCACCCGATTTAGCATTCCTGACTTCCTGCTTTACAGTAAATTGCTTTATGACCTGTAAACTAAGCAATAAAGCTGCTCTTTAGTTCAGACCTGCTTCTGAATGTTGGATTACTGAACTTAGAAAAGATCAAGCGGGTGCAGAGTCTGCATTGCTTACAGAGATGGGTGGTGTTTGTTCCTGTTCCTCTTTCCTAAATTCCTCACATACAATGTCTTAAATAATCAAGCCCCACCTTATCTTAACGACCTCATAGCACTGTATCACCCCAAAGATGCAGTTGGCTCTCAGACTGCTGGTTTACTTGTGGTTCCTAGAAGTTTTAAAAGTAGAATGGGAGGCAGAGTCTTCAGCTTTCACGCCCCCTTTTCTGTGGAACCAGTTTCTAGTTTCTAGATCTAGCTTCTAGATTCAGGAGACAAACACCTTCTTTACTGTTAAGATTAGACTTAAAACTTTCCTTTTTGATTAAGCATATAGTTAGGACTGATCAGGTACCCCAAATCCTCCCTTAGTTATGTTGCAATAGGACTAGGCTGCTGGGAACTTCCTATGATGCTTCTTCACTTGGGTTTTTCAGTCTTCACATGCGTATATAGCACATGCTTCCATCCCCCCCCCCCCCCCCCCCCCCCCCCGTCTCTCTCCCTTCACCCCAAACCGCTCAGCCTTTCCCTGAGCCTAGTTCTGCTGAAGGTCTTTTCCTGTTAAATTTTTTTCCCCTTCCCACTGTCGCCAATTGCTTGCTCATGGGAGGTTATTTGATTGTTGGGGCTTTCTCTGTATTATTGTAGGGTCTCTACCTCAAAATACCAAGCGCCTTGATGTCACTGCAGTGTTACAGAAACCAAACTTAATAGCATTTTCATCAATTCAATCAGTTGTAAATTTTCATAACTAAATTTATCTGAGATTCTCTCAAAAGTATAGCTAATAATATAATGTGTAACTGTGTAACAGAAGTACCGTAATGTAGCTACTTCTTATAGTCTAGATCAGGGGTCGGCAACCTGCGGCTCCGGAGCCGCATACGGCTCTTTTGTCCTTATACTGCGGCTCCGGGTGGTTTGGGAAAAAAATTAGAAGTATTTAGCTGAAGTGTATTTTATTTGTGTTTAGTTCTTTTTTTAACTTGTAGTTCTAAATTGGAAGATTATTGTGATTTTGAAATATAAAAATAAAATTATACCTTATTATTTTTTCATCGCTCAAAATAAGCGTCACACTCGCGGAAGCCGGTGTACCCGCCGAAACACCGTGCATTTATCGAGACTTTCGAACCCAGGTAGGCCAGTTATGGATCTTTGGATCCACATTATGTCAGCAGCTGTTCTCCACCATGAACTATGTTAAAAACAAACACCGCTCACGCCTCACAGACGACAGCTTACAGTTCTGCGTAAAGATGAAAGTGACTTCGTACAGCCCCGATTTGCAGACGCTGTGCACAGAGGTTCAGGACCAGAAGTCCCATTGTAAACATACCACGGCAGACTCGACGATGTTTGCATGAACATGCTTTATAGCATCTCTTTATTCACCACTTTTCACACACGGTTGCTGTACGCATACAGCCGGCTGTAGCTTTGCAGCTCACAGCCCGACACATACCAACACCAGCATAAATGGCACAGACGTTAAGGCGGCGAGACGTGATTGCGGGTGCCGCTAAGGGTGGCGGCTCACAACAGTTTTTGTTTGCTGGATCATTTTAGTTCAGCTGGGTGTCTTTCCTTTTGTTATATTTCTTTAAGAGTTCAAAATGTGTTAATTACATAAATAAAATGTAATTTTCTCTGTAGCACTTCATGGATTTCATAAGCAACACAGCTTAGTTGCTCTGTGGATTCTTTTAAAAAGCAGTTAAAAACTTTTCTTTTCAAACAAGCCTTTTGTTGATCTACATATTTTATATTCTTTACATTGTTTACATTTGATCTTTTACATTGTGTATAATATCTATTGATTGTATTGTTTATTTTAATATTTGTGTACAGCGCTTTGTGACTGCCTGTCTGTGAAAAGCACTTAATAAATAAACTTTACTTACTTACTTTAGTTGTTCACACAAAGAATAAAAGTAAAAAAAACAATATATACAGTGTTATCTTCATTTTAGATTTCAAAAAGTATTTGCGGCTCCCAGTGTTTTCTTTTGCGTGGAAACCGGGTCCAAGTGGCTCTTTGGGTGTAAAAGGTTGCAGACCCCTGGTCCAGATATTTTGCAAGCAAATGGAAAATAGGTGCAGTTATTTGGAATAGTTTTCCAGGCTTCTTGAAGGACATTCAACGCTCTTTATTTGGATTTTGCCCTTTGTTCTGTTTTCCTTCAATGATGTTGAGGTCTGGGCTCTCAGGAGCATAGTCCTCAGTTTCTTTTGCTGCTTTGGCAGTTTGTTTTGATTGTCTGTCATTGGCAGACAAACCTTTTTCTAGACGGTGAATCAAAATCTGATGGTACATTTCCTCATTCATAATTCCATCATTTTTGACAACATCCCCAAAACCACTGGCACATTGTACACATTCAGTGTTGTAGCCCTCTCCCGAACTCCCCCATACAAACATCAGAACCCTAAGAACCCAGGAACATTTTGCACTGCACTGCGTTTCAGATCTGCACTGTTGAACATTATCTCTGTCTTCTTTCTGTCTCTATCTTTTACACTTGTCTGTTTCATAAAATGTATTCATGGCACAGACAAAAACCAATACAAAGGTGAAGCGTTTGACAAGCCTCATCTTAGCACTGTATTAAAGACTTTCTGTTAACAATACCTTACTGTGGGTCCTATCAGAAGGGAGACAAAAACAAGCGGCTTTATGCATGCCTTATGGAATAGTGGGGACTTTACTGTATCTCCTAGATAAGAGAAAATGCATATATATGCGAGAGTTGAAGAATTCTACAAAATAGGGCATTTCATGTTGGCCAGATACAATGGTTCTGGATTGGAAATAGAGGCTTTGCAGAAATCCCTGAATTTGGACAGCACTTCTACACAGATTTCGACTGCAAGGGAGTCACTATCCAATAAGCCTCACTCTGGAAGCCTCCTCTGCCACTTCTTCAAAGGGTGGCGGGGCTGAAGCTTCCTCCATGATTGCACACTATTATTTCCAGGTCACAGACCAGAGCGTGGAGATCGTGAGAAAGCCCAAGTGTCTACACTGAAAACACTCTGTGGCTGGTTATTGATTTCACACTTCGCCATTATGTAAAACTGTATCTGTGACATCCACAAAATGGGGTGTTCAAAAAGAAAAAAGAAGTAATATGCAGTGCTCCTGTGTTGAGAATTTGATATGCATACATTTTAAAACACACTCACACATATCCACACACACAGGCAAGTCACAGATTAAGTGTTCTCAAATATAAATAATTAAACAACACTTTAACCTTGACTGGAGTGTGCAGAAGCAATTAATCTTCTATTAATTAAGCCATCTAAATAAGTAGAGCTGGGCGATATATCGAGTTTTTAAAACATATCGATATATTTTTATACGAGATATAAGATGTGACAATATCCTTTATATCGATATAGTCTATGTTACGTTATAATTATAGTTGTGGAACCGCAAGTTTGCCTCTCTTTCGTCCACTTTTGTCTCTACGCAACGTTACTCCGCCTCGCCTTCACTGAAGACAACTCCCCCCCTACCCCATCGCTTCACGTGCAGGCAGCGACAAGACGGACACGGCAAATCTCCGTTAACGAGTTACTGCGCATCGCCCCATGCGTGGGGCTGGACGGCGTCAACGTGCTAACGAGCTAAACATGCTAACGAGCTAACCGCGCTAATGAGCTAACAGCGCTAACCCTAAAATCCTTTCATTCTCTCAAAAGTTGATAGCGCGCCTTATGTATGAATTCTGGTTGTGCTTGGTGGCCGCGAACCGATTTTATGTGGTACACGGCGTTCAGCAATCTGTCAAAAATGTTTGAGTACGACTTTGGTAAGCTACGGAGCTGCACCGCTTGATAGATTGTCGGCGCATTACGGCTACCGAGGAGCTTCGCGGAGTGATACGTACTGTGCATCAACGTAATATTACCGTATTGTGTGTGTATAAGGACCATAAATGGCACCTGTAAGAGACGTGGTTATGAAGCGGATTTCAAACTCCAGGCTATCAGTCACACAGTAAAACTTGGGAACAGAGCAGCTGTAAAATCTGTCTGTCTTTGTTATTACGCTCAGCGTCTTTTAGTTTACATTTTGACTGCACAATTGTGAGCTCTTTGTTTAGCACAAAAACAACCTTGTTTTCTTTTATTTATGGAGCATTATTATTTAATGAATGCTCATAATTTAATTTTGAGTAATTTTTCATGTACATCTGTGCTGTATGTTAATAAAAGTGCCTGTGTGACATCTGGGACACAGCTTTGACTAAGAACTCTTTTTGTTCTTACTTTATGGCTTAAAAAAAATATCGAGATATATATCTTATATCGCCATCCAGCTAAAAAATATCGAGATATGAATTTTGGGTCATATCGCCCAGCCCTATAAATAAGCTCTATGTGACACTCATGGGCCAAACGATTAATCAATCATATTCACTCCCTCTTTCATTTGGACCTCTGGCCTCCCAAATATGTTGTGCTTGTAATTTTATAAGGGGACTCTGAGGTAATATTAAGATGTTTAATGATGCACAGACATACCCTGTTTGTTACGTTTGCATGAATATGACCTAAAAAATAAAAAATAAATGTATTTACTCAGGAAAAATCCAAAATTCACACATTTCCAGTAATGCTTCGACTGCATCCAGTTGCAAGGCCTCTGCAGGACTTATGCCACATGCCACTGAATCAGTCACTTAAAAGATTTTGAGCAGACGTAAAGACAAAGTCGGGGAAGTTTCTTCACCATACACGGTGCTCTGTATATCCTCATTACATTGCCCTCCTTACAAAGCTTAAAACAGAAAGTGAGTATCTTATTACAAGAAGCAGACTTTCTGGTTTGCATAAGATCAGCATTAAGTAATTGGAGTTCCATTATGCATACAAACGAGAGAAAATGGTGATTTGTCACTCCGTGTGCCTCAGTGTTCTAAAATGCACCCTTGGGATGTGGCATGGTTCAGTGCAGGGAAAACAAAAATGCAAACCCTGAGTTTGAAAGATGAGCTGCAACCCACGCTCTCCGAGGCAATCAGATATGCACCTACTAATCGCTCTGCCTATTAGTCCAAAGTTTAGCAGACTGTGGAATGCAGAAAGTAGGTTTTGTGTACAAAGTGTAGATCTAATTAATGTACCGAACTCATAGTAATGCTGCAGTGTGAGGGAGCAATACAACAATTGCCTCATAAAAATGCTCGCTGCTGGCTTAGTAGTGAGGCGGACCATACAATGAAATACTGATACTTAGTTTGGGGCTACGGCATTTGATTTCATTAAAAATGCTCTCGCTTTATATGAAATACAACTGAAATCACATTTATTGTCATCACATCGAGCTTGATGCTAAAAGACCTGCAACTATTACACATGTGGCTGACTTTTAGTCCTCCAGATACACCTTCTCCAACTCCAGCGCCTTCAATCTGCATACAGATAGTTATCAGAAGGACAGAGGAGGATGGAAAACACCATGTAATACTTCATCACTATTTATAGCAAGAATCGCAGTACCTGTTCAGGCTTGAGACAGACAGGCGCATAGCACCTGCTCAGTTTACATGAATTTAGTATGGTGGCCATATCAATGTATTCAAGAGTTTTGGGGTTGTGGTTGATGTACCTTTAGAAATAGTTCTGCTCAATTACATCCATAGGAATTAATAATGTTTATCGGGACTGTGCAGCTGAACAGCTCATAATGTTTTAAAATGTTCTTGCTATCAATTCTCTTAAAATTAACAAATATAAAAATATGCAGTGCTGTGAAAAAGATTTAGACAAAGATTACCTGAGTGATTCACAATATCATCACATAAAGATCCAGTTTTTAAATGATGATATGTTTTTTTAAAGAGAAAACAAGCAGTTCAACTTGGATGTTGTCGGTGCAGGTGTTTGAACGCAACATTTTATTGATGATACTTTATCTGAATGAGGACACCTCAGTGAGGACAGCCGTGCAGGTCAGTTTAGCTGCACAGTTTGTGCATGTACACGGATCAGCCACAATAAAACCAAAGGCATGTGAAGTGAATAGCCAAGAAACCCTGGGTAATAGCATTCATGTTGATGTTACCTTAACTTGTACAACCTAAAAATTACTGCAAACTCAGCATACTACCCATTTCCATGTTACTCACCGACGGTTTTGGCCTGCCCAGCAGGATGGTATTCAGGACTGGCTCAAGGAACATCAGTAAGTGAGAATGCTATCCAGCCTCCAAACTCCCCATATCTGAGCAATGGAGTCTCCACCCCACCATCCAAAATGCCCACAGGATGTGCTGCTGTTAAACGCAGTCTCAGGCACCTACTAGCACCACCCCAGGGGTTCCAACTGCTGGGAGCTGTTTTTGTGAGAGCTGCTGTGCACAACATGAATCAGTGGGTGAGGCTGGGGCTTGGTGTATATCCCAATATATCCTTTCCAAAGCCTGTCCGGACGATGCCTGACGAACTATTCCTATTTTTTCGGTTAAGTAGTGTTCGCTTCCTGCTTTGACACACCAATGATGCATTACGACACACTTTAGCTCTCGCTGCAACTGCTTGAGAAGTAGTTGAAAAACAATTTGATTTTGCAGCGATGTTCAGAATGGAAAACTTGCTACGTTGGGTTTTTTCTTTCTTTCTTTCTTTCTTTTTTTTTGCTTCCAGCAGTTTATGTACTGAGCTCTTGACAGAAATTTGACAGCTTGCTTCAGATGGAACTTTTGCCTTGCAGATACAAACATCATCTTTCAAATCAGCTGATGGTTGGACAAAGACCAGGCTTACATGCATGAGAAAAAAGTTTTCTTTTTTACAAATGGTGGAGTGAACCTCACCTTTGGCAGCATATTTTTTTTAGAGCCAACTAAGTCGTTAAGCACTTAATTAAGCTGGAAAATTAAACATTCGTTGCAGATTTATTTCTATTTAATGTCCTCAATTAGAAGTAGATCTGGACCTTTCCTTGCCAACATATGGCTTATGTAATTATTTAAGTCAGTGATGGCAAACTTTGTGAGAAAACAGAGTGTACAAAGTCATAAAAGCAGTGGAACAAGAAGTTAATGCTGACAAAACCTCTTGAATCACTGGAGAAACGAACAACAAACAAGGAAGTTTTACCACTTCCTTGGGTAAAACTGTTCCAGCTTCTCATTAATACAAGTATCTAATCAGTGAACCAAATAGCAGCAACTCAGTGTCTGAGGTTTAAATCAAACATCAGGGTGAGGAAGAAATGTGATTTAAGTGACTTTGAACATGGTTGTTGGTGCCAGATGGACTGGTTTGAGTAATGGTTGACCTACTGGTGGCAGGTCTTTGCTTCGACCTGTAACGGTAACTCAGATAACCAAATGTTACAACCAAGGTATGCAGAAAAGCATCTCTGAATGAACAACATGTCAAATCTTAAAGCAGATTTGCTACAGCAGTACACAGAAACCTGACACTGCAATTCATATGGGCAGTTCACAAACTTAGACAACAGAAGATTGGTCTGATAGGTATTAATTTCTGCTGCAACATTTGGAAGGTAAGGTTAGAATTTAGCATAAACAATATGCAAGAAGAGATCTATCTTGCCTTATATCAACAGTTCAGACTGTTGTTGGGGTAATGGTGTGCGGGATATTTTCTTGGCACACTTTGAACCCCTCAGTACCAACTGACAACCGTCTCTTCATGATCATCAGCTACAGTGTGTCCATCTTCTGATGTCTGCTTCCATATCACAAAGTTCAAATCACCTCAAAATGGTTTCTCGAACATGACAATGAGCTCACTGTACTCAAATAGCCTCTGCTGTCCTAGGATATATACCTAAAGCCCTCTTCTGCACACAATTTGATGGTACATGCTGAAAATGATTCAACATCAATTATTGACTCACTTCGGGCCATTTTATTGCCAAAACAAAAAAATGTATATTTCAGACACCCCTTCTCCAAGATATTTTTAGTTACCTAGAGGCAATGTTGTGCAACAATAGTAAAAAACAAAACAAAACATAATAATAGAGAAAATAATTAACTCATGTATCATAACTCAACTATGCAAGAGCAATAAAAACATCAGAAAAACTTCCAAACATCTCAAAAGATTATGAAACAAAGATCTGAAAAACATTTGAAACATATTTACATATCTGTAAATATCTACACAGAGGTGCACATTACACTTTGTACGCATCACTTTGGTGTATCTGTGCACCCAGGTACCCTACATCTTCCCTTGTTTGACTCCATTTTACTCATATAGTGCAAAATCACAACCTTTATTGCCTCAAGGTGCTTTATATTGTGAGGTAAAGACCCTAAAAAAATAAAGAGAAAACCCCAAGGAAGAAACTTCCAGCAGAACCAGGGTCAGGGAGGGGTGGCCATCTGCCCCGACCGATTGGGTTGTCATATTTTGTTGGCCAGAGTGATGCATTGTCCAAGAGGAGATCTTGATTTGAAATGGGAGCTGTGGGCCTGCTTCTTCTTCTTCTTCTTCTTCTTCTTCTTCTTCTTCTTCTTCTTCTTCTTCTTCTTCTTCTTCTCATACTTTCGAGATATACCACCATTGGTTCGCCCTCTCTTCTTGTTTTCTTTTTTGGACTTTTACAGACAATTTGGAATTTGGGACCATGTTTTCACTTGCGTCTACATCTGGAAGCTTCCCAATGTAAATCTCAAAATTGTGTTGAATGCCTGATCCTTTTGTGATTCGGCGCTATATAATTAAATTAGAATAGAACAGAATTGAACTGAATTGTTCCAGCAACATGTGAAATGTGCACAAGTACATGACATTCTCCCACAGGAAATATCCCTCATCGCACCATATTGCCCTGTCAGAAACCTTCATAAAATCTGAGAAAAAACCCTTTCTACAATTTCATATGGTCACTTATTTACAGTATTTTTTATTTACAGGTCAATTACAAAATATTCTTACGTTCTTGTCAAACCATGTGGTCATGTGACCATGCGTCAGAAAAGGATGCCCCACCATCAAATGATGCTCGATAGTGACTCCCACAACTTCCACTGCACTGAAATTTGATGCTTTTTCAAACACTCTTGGCATAGTTTAAGTTCATATGTACTGAGCACAAGTCTTTAAAATCTCTTTTCCCAGGGCAACACTGTGCTGTAGAGGAGTAATAAAGTGAATGCAACTTATAGCAGTATTTCAGATGCTCTAAACATCTTTTCTTTTTGATAAGAACAAGTTTATTGATCTTTGGCCACCTTACCAGACTTTTAGACAGAATTCTGTCATAGTCATGGGTCCCTGTGTTTTGAGTTTTAGAAAGTTTATAGTTCCTTTGGGGTTTTATTCTTTAGTTCTTGTTACTTTTGAATTCTTGGTTCTGTCTACATCTTCAGTATTGATTTACATTTAATTCTTTGTGTTTCAGTCTAGTGTATCCCCCCAGTACCCTTGTTAAGTCTTTGCCCCCCACCCCCATTTGTTACTTCCTGCTTTATTTTGGTACTCCTTTGTCTCTTGTGCTTTGTTGAACTTTATTTCCTCCTTGTCTCGTTACCTAGATTCTCTTAACCTGTGTTTCATTTTGCCCCAGCTGTGTTCATTTCTTCTAATTGCTCTCTTGTGTATATATATAGAGGTGTCTTTCTCTCAGTCCTTCTCACAGTGTCTTATTTTACTTCTGTATGTTTTTGCTGCCAAAATTGTTAGAGTCTTTTATGTTGTGATGTTTTTAGTCGGGTTTTTTGACTTTTCTGTCAGTTTAAATAAAGGCATCTTTTCAGTTTATCCTGTTGCCTTAATATTCCACATTTGGGTCCTCCTCCATGACAGCTACACTAAGAATAATACAGAAACAAACTGAAAATGTATCTACAGTGTAGGCTTTTGTTTTTTCTTTTTTTTTCTTTTTTTTTCTTCCCTTTCTTTATTCAAATCAGGCAACAAAGTATATATCTCCTTTACATTGACATAGTTTTTTTTTCCTCCCATTTTCCCCTTTTCCCTTCCGCTCCCCTCTTTTTCCCCTTCCCTTCCTTCCTCTCCCCATCCTTTTTACATAAAATATAATTACCATTATATAAACAATCATAAACAATCATATCTATGTCTATACATACACATTTATTATCCCAAATAAGTATATTCAAAGGAGGGAGAGAGGGGAAAAAAACAAAAACAACAACAACAACAAAAAAACCCCAAAACAAACGAATCCCCCCCCCCCCCCCCCCAAAAAAAAAGAGAAAAAAAAAAGAAAAAGAAAAGGAAAGAAAAAAAAACAACAACACCTGCGTAGGCCCATAGGCTTTTGAAATGCCTCCACTAGGGTGAGTATTTATTCCTTCATTTTTTCCACAATATTTCTGTATATCTGTTTCAAAGTTAAAAAGACAGAAGGATACTAAATAATGAATAAATAAAGGACAACTATTTGAGTCACTGCAGAGAAGAAACCAATTGGGTACAACCAAAAAACAGTTTATAAAAGAACAGAAAGACAAAAAAAATTAAAGGTAATGGAAGAATTTGAGAAACTCAAGGGCAGACAAGTGGGAAGCAAATTGTGAAACTACCTGATAAGAGAGACATAAGACTGCATACGGGAACTAATAGGCGGGAACTATTAGGAAATTAGAGGTGGGAATAAGACGAGGAGAGGAAGTGTAAAAAAAAAAAAAACTACACAAATAAATAAAACAAAAAGTAACTTAAAGACAGACAGGGAGCCCCAGAATGTAGAGACAAAGGAAAGTTAGCAGAAACAGTGTAAATTATTATTATTATTTTTTAAAAAGTATAACAAAAAAACCCCGAAATCATAAGAAATCCAAAGAAGCCGATTTTAACCAAATATGAAAACCAAAAATAATACATAACCTGCAGTTATCCCAGCTTTAGCCAGCATAGGCAATGGCTGCACCATGGAAGGAAGTACAGAACTGATTTAAACTTCTGGCTGGGTTTGTATCTTGGACTCAAGCATCTAAATGCCCCCGAGGATTTTTCTTTCTTTTTTTTTTTTTGCCAGTGCAAATAATGAGTCACTTTTGGCCATTTTCACTTCAGCTCACTTCCAAGGATATTTTGATATTGGCAGCTGTGATGACTGGCATCATATTCTCTCCAAATAAAGGAGCAGGTTAGCTGGTATTCCTTAGCTGTTAACAAGGAAAGATAATTTAATGATTGTCAAGATGGGGCAGCAGTTTTTGGTTATCACATGCAATGTTTTTATTTTTGGAAAACCATCCATGTTTTAGTAACACATCAACAGGAATTTATGTAATTAGTGCACAAAGTCAGAAATAAAAGTTAATCTGGAGTTTCCCTTAAGGTGAAAATCAGAGAATAAATAGTTCATGTTCATAGGTGCTGAAACATTAAGATAAATGACACGTGCACACATGCACACACCTAACGACACTGCACAGACAGATAGCATTGTATTAAAAACAACGGAGGCGGCACTCAACCTGGCTAAGAGATTTGAGGTTTTGATTAAAACAAGGCAATTTGTCATTGTCAGACTAAAGGGAAGGGAGAGAGTGGTGTTATGAAAATGTCATTAAATCTCTGTAGTTTTGATGAATTATTGATTTGATATGAATCTAGGTGGTGGAGTTTTGCTGTGTTTTTGTTCAACCAATTAATGGCATTGCTGGTCCCCATAGCAAAAACGCTGTTTAGGCTGCGTGCCAGGGAGGAGAAGCTTTTTCAATATTGGTATTTGGCCCTGAAAATATCTCAGCCTTTTGCTGCTATTTATTAGTTTTGCTCGAAAGGATTTATTACACTTTTAATAATAGCCTGAAAGCACAAACAGCCCCCACCCCACAACCACTTTGTGTCTTGAATTAGACACGAAGTCATGAAAAAATTATTGTTGCTGCTGATGGTTGCTCAGTCCCCGATGAAATATTTGTAAGAATGAAATCTACAGCAGCGCTTCTCCTTCAGGCTCAGACCTAAAAGAATCATATACTGCAATTAAATTAGTTTAATCTCTAGATATTGTAATGGCTTGTTTGAATCTGTATTCATTACATATAAATGTTGTCGCATATGTTCTATAAACAACAAAAGCCGAGAAAACCAGATGGTTTAATAATCAACATACGTGAGAGAATTAGATACACATAACAAACGTGAACAATGCAGTGCTCACACTCCCTGGACACTTCATTGGATATGCCAAACTGTTATTGGGTAAGATCCCCTTTTGCCCTTTAGAACTGCTTTAATTCTTCACGACACAGATTCAACAAGGTGCTGGAATCATTCCTCAGAGATTTTTGTCCATGTTGACATGACAGCATCACACAGTTGCTGCAGATTTGTCAGCAACACATCCATGATGCAAATCTTTCATTCTATCGTTTTCCAGTCTGCTCTGCTGGATTGAGAGCTGGTGACTGTGGAACACAGTGAACTCATTGTCATGTTCATAAAAACCAGTCTGAGATGATTAGAGCTTTGTGACATGGTGTTTTATCCTGCTGGAAGCCACTATTAGAAAAATGATAAACAATACTCAGGCAGCCTGTGGCATTTAAACAATGCTCAGTTGGTGCTAAGGGACCCTAAGTGTGCCAAGTAAATATCCTCCACAGCTTTACAACATCGCCATCAGCCTGAATTGTATGATGCAAGGCAGAGTGGCTCCATGCTTTTGTGATGTTTAAGCCAAAATCTGACACAACTACCTGAATGTGCCTCCAAAAATGGTCTTCTGCTGGTGTAGCCCATCTTCTTTAAGGTTTATTTTATTGTGCAGAGAACAGAGATGGTATTCTGCATAACAATTGGTTATTCTAGTTACTGTTACCTTCCTATCAACTTGAAGCAGTCTTGCTTCTCCTCTGACCTCTGAGCCAGAAAACTGCTGCTCACTGAATATTTTCTCTTTTTCTGGCCATTCGCTGTAAACCCTGGAGATGGTTGTGTGGGGAAATCCCAGTAGATTAGCAGTTTCTGAAATACTCAGACAGCCTGTCTAGCACCAGCAACCATGCCATGTACAAAGTCACTTAAATCTTTCTTCCCCATTGTGATGCTCAGTTTGAACTTCAGCACGTCATCTTGACTATCGCTTCATGCCTAAATTTTAATGAACGCGATATGATTGGCTGATTAGATATTTGCTTAAACCATTTGAGCAGCAGGTGTACCTAATTAATATCTAATTGCGTAAATAAATTAAATCAAAGGAAGAGTGGACTTCTACATGTTTACTTACTCATAGTTACGAGGTATAAATAATAATGTTATATATGAAGCTTTAATAGTGTAATACTTTAGTATTTAGTCTTTAGCAGCTGTCCTGTGATTTTTAACTGCACGAAGACACCAATTTATTTATTAATTTGAAGTTTGTCTTTTCATTTATTTGATAAATCAAGAGAGTTTGGTACGAAGTGGAAGTGGGTCAGAGGAGAGCTGCTCTTTGACCATGTATTTGAGAATGGACATCTACTTTTCAGCAGACCTGTACTTATTTCTTGATAGACTGGCTCACGATGCACCTGCTCTTAAGTTATGTTGTACAAGACATCTAAACAGCTATAGGGAAATTATAGGGTCCTTATATTTTTTTGATGCTGAAACACGTTTCGCATTTTAGCTCTAACTTAAATGTATTTGTTGTGTTGCTAACTGCATTAACAGTTGGGGAAATAAAGCTATTTTTATATGCAGTCTCTCTTTTTTTATAGGCAGTGTAATTGGATAGCTGACTCAAAAGCTGTTTCTCAGACAGGTGCTAACTGTTCCTTCATCGGTTGAGCATAAATTAAGCCGTTAAGAGGTCTGTAGATGATTCAAAGTGTTTATTTGTTCTGAGAGGTGTTTCTGTTAATCAACATGTGGTCAGAGGAGACCTCAGTGCAAAGCAGAACAATGTGGAGTGGCCAAATTAGCAATTTAGCATATTTTGAGGGGAAAAAAATATGGGTGATCAGAGCAACAGAAAAAGACAGCAACAGAAAAAAAACAGTGATGATCACAGGATCTTTTCAATGGTATGTACGCCATTATTCAAGTCTGTCATAAAGGAAATACAGAAAGTTCACTAAACTAATGACTGCTCTCCCTAGCAGAAAAGACAGATCAGGCTTTCCAAAAAGACAAAAGCTGAAAATAGGGGAGCTGTTTGATAATGGCTATAATTCCTTAGCCTCTCCAACTGAAACTGAGAGTCTGCACTTTAAACTTTTAAATTATGCCTGCGTTCAATAATATATAGACCGAACTGCACTAAGTTTATTTCTTTAAATTCACTGAAGGTACTTTGAGTTATCTGATTAAAGGGTTACACTTCCAGTTTTGAGTGAAACTGCTTTTTCCCTGTGGAAGCTTCTTTGAATAGAAGCAAATGAATGCGATGTAATGATATTCCTGTATCGCTTAAGTCGCAGATGTGCACACCCACACAGTAATCAGAAATCCTGAGGATGGATCAGATTTCTGTGCGTAACAGTATCCCTGTTTCTTTTTGAGAAAACTGGTACACACATTCTGCTTTCTCCAAACCAGCTCAGACGTGTGAAATGAGCACAGCGAGTTTTGAAAAGCTGCCGACAGAAACGGCTGCTGTGTTTGCATCAACCATACTGCTGATGCAAACACAGCTCTCATGTCTACTGATTTTCTTTAAAGTGTGTTGATTTTTCCGTCCCAGCAGCAAAATTCACACATAATATTTATTATTAGTATTATCATTACTACTAATAATGGCTAGACAGCCTTCAGAAGTCTGGAAATCATATTGTCTGGATTTGCCAGGATTTTTTTAAATGAGGTGTTACAGATTTATTATTCAAAAAGCAGAATTGCAGAAAAAAAGAGTACTTAGATTTTTTTATTTAAATAATTATTGTATTAAAAATGCACAGATTGTATAATTAAAATATATTTAAAGTACATGAAGTAAACATGCTCCTTTTCAGAATCATATACATGATATCATTGGAGCATCATTTTTGATTAAATACGTTAAAGAGTGAACATCTCTTTAATGTTGCAGCTGTTGATGATTTTAATTGCTGATTGGTAGGTAGCTTGATCTATAACTATGCAATTAATCTTAAAAAAACAACAACAACAAAAGCAAAAGGAAGCATAACATGTGAATGTTTTTTTGTTTTTTTTAAAAAAGAGCATGTACATTAAACAAGTACTTAAGTAAATGTATTCAGTTACATTCTTACTGCTTCTACCCATGCTCTCATCTAATGTCGTTGGGGGACTAACAAAGGTCTAGTCCGGTGGTTTTAGTGTAATGGGTTCATCCGCATAAATGTCAGAGCCATGGTTTGCAGCACAATATCGCACTTTAATGAGATTATCAGTGTTGTACACTTCACCTGTCAGTGGTTTTAATGTTGTAGCTGTGTGTGTATGTCCAGTACACCCTTCTCATATAGGTGGTGTACTGTGCGCTCCTGCATGACATCTGCCACACGGCTGACCTGCGAGCTACGCTGTCACTTGCTGTCCACCTCCAATCCACTTGTTGCCTCTGAGTCAACCTTCCTCTAGGGGCAAACTTAGCATATGTTCTTAACCCCTGCTGTGCTGTGTTTTGTGCTCCCACAAGTCACCATATCATTCTTCAGTGGATGTCACATTGCTCTAACTGCTGTCAGGAAGGCTGCCGTATAAAACACGCCGCCTGATGCCCACAGGATTTTTTTTAATAAGACACAAGAACTTGTCTCCTGTCTTCATTTGACTCAAATGCAAGAAAATCTAGTCTGCTGTGGCTCAAGTTTTCGATTTTGGACAAGAGAGGTTCAAATTGTAGCCATCATTGGTCTACCATGTAAAAAAAAAAGGAGGGGGGGGTATCAGAAGTTTTTTTTGATCAATAAAACCTTAAACAGTTAATAGCCTTAATTCAAGAAATACCAGGGTCACTCACCCCATTGACAGGATAAGTCTTCCAGTCCAGTTCTCCCAGTACCGTTGTGGTGTCCAACAGAACCACTAGATAGGGCAGAGTGGTGGAAAAAAAAGAAAAGGTCTCGTAAAATGAAGGAGAAAAGTTAGAAGTGAAAGAACAACAGCATAGATGCAAAGAATGACAGGATAGAGCAAAAAGAGTAAGAGAGCGAGTGTGTGAGAGAGGTTGGATGGTGAATTTAAAAAGAAGAGAAATGGAGGTGACAAAACAGGAAGAGAGCAGACAATAGTTATCAAGCTGTCAATGAGGAGCTGACAGAAGTGTAAGGCCCTTATCAAATTCAACCACCTATGAAATAACAGCTCTTAGGAAAGTCCAGCGCAACACCAACACAAATCTGCTCTCTACCTCGCTGAAGTCTGGAAAAATTAGTACTCTCCTTCTCAGAGGTCAGAGCCAAAGAGGAATAAAGGGGACAGGTGGAAGTATTATCAAACTTTATTTAACTCAACAAATCAATAATTAAGATTAAAATTGTAATAGTTAAAAAACTACTTCAAGAGATATATGGTCAGTGTGGGATCATTTATGAATTGTTCAGTAACATGTTATAACATTTTCCTACTGCATTACGTTTTAAGTGTGATGATCTACTAAACGGGACAGGCAAAAAAAAAAAAAAAAAGAATTCTTAAAAATGTCGAAGAAGCTCCTTTAAGCAATTACTTTGATGTTCCTCCACCTATAAGAAATGACAGAAGGAGTCCGAACCACAAAAGAAGCACGTATTCTCGGAAAAGTGGTTGCAGGAGGTGAGCTGGCTTCAAACAAATGATGAATGCACAGAGATGTGGTGCAGAATGTGCCGTGAAAATCCCACTCTAGCGGACAAAAACAGTGCCTTTTATATGTACGCAAACGCGCGTTGCAACTTCTTATCTGGTGCGCGTCTTTTATTTTGACAGCGAATGCGCACCTGCGGACCACTTATGTGCACCCCTGTTTATTAAAGCCCTCAGAGCTCAGCTGCTGGGTCGCTCTCCTCGTTGTGACATGTTTTTGATGCTTTCCAGTTTGGTTTTGTACACCAAACAACATTGCATACACCAGGGATGTCAAACATTTTACACTGTGGGCCACATACTTTGATGTTAAGTGGGCCAGACGAGTGAAACTCACCTTTGTGTCGGTGCAACAATGTTTAACGATACATTTATTCCCTGAGATATCTTATTGGGAGTGAAAGAAGTGCAATTTCAACAGCATGTCAGTTTGTCTACATGATAAAGACATGTTCCTGTAATAAATGGAAAACATCTGTCAGCATGACTCTTTGGGCGGAAACAATAAGAAATTACTGTGTAAAATTAGTTCTATTAGCTCATTGGACAGACTGTCCTGTAATCATAAGTAAACATCCTGTTTTTTTTTTCTTTTTCTTTTTTTGGTTTGTTGGTTTTACTGTGGATTCATTGTAAAAAGAAATAAAAAAAAAAATAATAATAATTTCAAAACATTCTCAAGTAAATAGTGAAAAAACAGGAACTTTTATGCCATTTACTTGTTCATCTGTTGGTTTTTGTAGTATAACTGAGTTTGAGGGAGGTCTTTATCTGTCAAATGCTGTAAAACTTACAACAATACAGTCAAAAGTCCAAAACTTTTTATCATCCTTGTTCCAAAGCCCTCCAGTGGGCTGGATTGGGGTCTTTGCTGGGATACTGACCCTCAAGCCTTATGTGTGACACTCCTGGCACACACCATTTCTCCACCCATGGACTCATGTGGACTACTGATTGCTGATTACACAGGTCCTTTCTCTTTTTAATTAATTTAAAATACTTTTTTTCCTAAAATGGCATTCCCGCCTTTGTAGTGTATGGATTAGTGTCCTCTTCATGCACCTCCTTGTAAAAACAAAAAAAAACAAAAAAAGAAAACGCAGAATTTGTGTATAAGTTGTGAACATGTTAAAAATCTGAAGAGTTTTGGTGCTTGATAAGGCAAGTGGCGAGATCCCCGTGATTTCACGCTGAAAGGCACTCACATTCCCTTCACAGTGTGCTTCCATACTTCCAATTGGGTGCCCATTAATTTCTTCTTTGGCAATATTTGACAACGTTCACAAGTGTAATGTATTCAGTGATGGTGACCCATGGCAGCACGGAGAGCTCTTGCTATAAAAAATAGCACGGTAAAACAGAAACAACATTTTATCTCATTTCTGCAAGTCTTTACAACAGTTCTCCCCCTCCAGTCAAGAGCATTAATCAATGAAATCCCATCTATGGCTGTGACATCATCTCTGTGAGTGCACAGTCACAGCGCCTACCCACAGGCGCACTCACTCTCTATTGTGAGTGAAAAAGAAAGAGATAAAGCCCACCTCCGACACAGTGTGTTTGTTCATTTAGCTGTGATCACATGCAAAAATGTTAGCAGTATGACGTCAGGTCAGTCCCTTTGCTCCTTTGCACATCCATTATGGAGTCACGCCAAGAGTTTATGCTCTAATAGCTAATCTGACTCAGCGACCATTTGAAAAGACAAAAGCACGGAGCAGTCTGATTTCAGCATTAGTGTTAGTGGTGGTGTTTTTGCATGAGCATGTTAACAACAGTTTATTTGTGTGAATCCACGGCTGCATTGTGTATACAAATGTAGCAATCCCTCGCTGTCTGCACTCTGGTCACGGCTCAGGCATGAAGAGAGCCATTATCTGGCCCTTGCTAAGCCCCCTGAGCCAATTTGATATGATGAATGTGCAATTTCCTTTGTCTCCACACAGCCAGTTAATTACAATCTCTATCAATAAAGTATGTCCCACTTCAGTGGTCGACATTATAGACCAAAGAGTCACATCTTCAGACGACCTGTCACTCTAGTGTACGGTGGACTTTGCCAAATCTGGACTAATTTAATGGGGTTGTGACTGTTTTGAGAACAAGTTAGATAACCAGAGTAGATACACTTTGAGGGAGACTTAATGAACCACTTTAGTATTTACAGAGACTTCATTTAGCCTTGATTCCCAGCTGGTAATTAAGGTCTGAATTATAATAAGGTGGCCTTGCCTCTGTTCAAAAGGAGGACATAGAGAGATGTAGGGAGGGAGCCTGTGAGACAGACCAAGGGAGACAGAAAGATATTGATTTGGACCAAATTAGAAGAGTCTTTGATGATCATGAGCAATGTTCCACGGCACGTTTGGCAGCACAAAATTTTCCAGTAACTCCCTTCTCTGTCCCAAAAAGTTGATTCTGTTCAGCTGGACGCAGCGTTTTCAGTGGGAGAAAAGTTTCGTCACTCATCCAAGTGACTTCTTCAGGCTCAGCTGACTGCAGTCCCTTCTCTGTCTGTCTCTCCTTCTGTTACACATATACATAAAGCCAAGCGCACACACAAACATACATGCATAGCAATGTGGGAATGAAACTATTAACTTCCACAACTATCTTTTGAGCCAGGAAATAATGGTCCAAGACCACAGTGGAGGCAATTTGATACACCGTTTTTGTTTTTCACGCAAGCACAATTACACTGGTAATCACTTATCAGGAGTCCAAATCACATTAGTTTTGTCTGTGCATTGCTTTAGAAGCATAATAACCTGAAGCTGGTTTTTTTTTGTTGTTTTTTTTAAAAAAGGTTCTGCACTATCGGATTATTGCAGAGGCACACTTTGGGAGATGTACGGTGTGGCTCTGCAAAGCTTTTGGGACAAATCTCACTGCAACATAATGAAAGGGTTTGATGGCTTACAAGAGCTGTCCCTATTTGAAGGCAGGCTGTTTTGAGTATGTTCTGTAATTTTAACCATTACGTTGATTGGTTACATTTCCTTTCATCGGCCAATGAAACCTTTGCAACTGGAACTGCCATTCCTGTAGCCAGCTATTCATACCAAGGTAAAGGGCTGTATATCATCAGACAGGACATTCAACAATATTCTCCTTCTGAAATCAGAAACATGCTCTAATATTTCTGTATGCTGTAACGCTTTTTTATGCCATAGCAGATGGTCTGAACGGGATCAAAGGTGTGATCGGGGACTTCTGCTTCTAACAGTAAAACAATATCCTGTGTAATGATCTCCCGTGTCCTTCCTTTACCCGAGACACGTTGGGTGTCTGCACATTACAGGAGTTATGTTGCAGGCTGTTTCATATCAGAGGTTTCCTGCGGAGTTCAGAAGTGCCATGGGGCTGTTTTTCCGAGAGTCGGTCCTTGTTTTAAAAAGGCGATGTGATGCACATTCCTTTCAGTGGTTTCCCAGTCTTTCACTAATCTACAGGTGACAGTAACGCAACAAGACACGACTAATGATGACAAAGGCAGGGGAGAAGAACACTTCAAGCTCATGAATTTTTGAAAGAGGCTTTGCAATTGCTTGATAAGTAAGGAAATACGCATTTACCATTTTCTCACTTAACTGTCTGCACCTTCCTTTGAAGATTTCCATTTACAAGAATATCATCCTACACTTTTATGTTGTAAAGAACTAAAGAACCTCTGTTGCTTAGCCTTCTTTGACCTCTGATTCTTGTTGTCTAGTAAGTGCACAGACCAGAAGGGTTTGGTTTTTTGTTTTGTTTTTGAAAGCCTAATGCAGAGACAAACTGTGTTTTAAGTAGTAGTTTGCAGAATATGTCTGTGCATATATGCATGCGTGCATATGTGTGTGCGTGTGTGTGTGTGTGTGTGTACTCGCAGGTGGTTCATTAACACTATCTAGACACTGAGTATTCAGGATCCCTAAATATTTTAGGATATGTATATAAGGTATGAGGATAAGGATACTCCACAAGGCTGAGCTCCACCAGGGTGACAGACAGTTCTATAAGGACCCCTGGCTTTTTTTTTGTAGTTTCCTGGATGTGGTTAGAGAAAGCCACTGGGAAAAAAATGAATCATTATTTTCTATGAGATGATAATAAAAGTGGACAGCAGCATCTAATTCATCTGACTCTGAGCACAGATGATGCAGGTTCCTGAAAAAGTCATTCCAGCGTCTGTCTAAATGTTACTGCTGATCAGATGAAATGATCCCATAGAAAGGACGACATGTCAGATACCTGCTTCGTAAAATACAAAGCAGATCAGTGGATAAAGAAAAAAAGAGTTTTTAATTTGGTGAATATTTCATTGGCAGTAATTGTACCAGATGCTAGTTTCAATAAATGATTTGAGTACGAGCCATTTATCAAGGAAGAACATTTACTTTGTTCTTTGAGAATTTTTGCATTTTTATTTTGATTGATCAGAGGAAAAAAAGGGCAAAAAAATGAACTCAAACTCCTGGACTCACTGTCTAATCATAGTTTAACCAACACAGGTAAACACAATGTTTGCCTGTCACACCGTGGATCTCTTCACAAGCTGAAATCATGGCTCCGTTGCAGCTTGACCTTGTGGCCTCTTCTTGTTATGTTAGGTTTAACACTTGTTTGAAAGCTTTTAATCTGCTCTGTTTACGGACAACGAAATTCTATACAATTCAATGTTTTTGTACATTTTTTATAAAGTGCCCCGAGGCAGCTGCTGCTGTGACTTGGCATTAAAAAAATATAATGTAATTGAATTGAACTAAACTGAAAATCATGCCTCACAGTAAAATAAATAGAATGTAGAAGTATACATAATCTTAAAAAGAAGCAGCAGTGACAATATTAGAAAGTTTTTACTACTTGTACTGTGCGATGTGCAGTGTGTACATGTGTGTAATCGCCTACAGTGGAGTCGGTGCTTTCACAAGGACATGTGTGATGGAGGCATGGAGCTCTGTAGATGAGCTGCTCCTCAGTCTTTTAGGTGGTTTGTGTTGACCTTCATCCACCACACAGCAGAGGTTCATACAGGAAGTGGGTTGAATGTTTTTAGTGCCACAAATTGTGTTTATGTCTGGGGGGTCTGGTTCACCTTCACCGTGCAATTATTGTTGTTGTGTTATTCTATTTACTCCATTTTATTCTATTTGTTATTTTAATGCTGGCCTTGGAAACAGATTCAGTTCTTTCATTTTTTTAACATGTTGAATGACCACCTAACGATCTGTCGAATTCCTTATGATCATCAGCTGGACAAATGCTGCACTACATAGTGGCACAGCTGGTAGAATGGTTGTGATGCTGAGATTGTTCAGCTCAGGGCAGTAGGCTGTCTCCCCTATAAGCACCACTACTGTGTTTCCAACTAACTTTATAATGGCACGAATGGGGTTACAGTCATGGGTCAAACGTTTGGAGAGCATTGGGCTCAACATTAACCCTGTGAAGTACCCTTTACTTAGAATAGAGTGAAAGAGGTTGGTCAGAGACAAAGTTTATGATGCAGGTTTTTGCAGTTTGCTGACCAATTTCTGAAGAATGATGGTGTTTGATGCAGCTCTCTGAAGTCCACTGACATAACGGTTTCATCTTTTAGTTGAGGATGAGATGAGAGGTAGGCAAAGTTATACGTATCTAGCTTAGTGGTAGAAGATGCTTCTGATTTGTGACAGGGCATGCTTCTCGAGAGATTGATTGATTGATTGATTGATTGATTGATTGATTGATTGATTGATTGATTGATTGATTGATTGATTGATTGATAATACTTGTGAGATGTTCCTCACCTGGCATTAAGACCAATGTTGGGTCCTCATAGGGTGGGGTATTCAGTTGAGGAGACTTGCTGGTCTGGTCTGTCAAATGGGGAAAGAACTGAAAAGTGTCAGACAGCTTGCAGTCATCACTGGGTGGTCTTTTTGTCCATCAGTTTATACTTAAAACCTTTCCATATGCTGTGGGATGGTTTGTTGTAAAAATAGTTCACAATGTGCTCATGTGGCTTTGAAGTTTTCCCCATGATTCAGGCTTGTTTGTCACTTTATCTGACATCTGCATCCCACTCCCTGAGTGGTATCCTCACACTGCTGTTTATCCATGGCCTCAGGCTAGGAAACATAGGAAACACCTAAGAGGTGTTTTTATGTTAACACATTTTCTGTGCAAAAGTTTATGTAACTAGGGACTTAACCAGCATGTACCTCTAGGCCTGATTCTTCTGCAAACAAATCCCACTCTGTGTTATCAAAATTGTGCTGCAGCACTGAGGTGGCTTCCCCAGGCTGTACTTGTACTGTCCTGATAGCTGTTTTTTTGTTTTTGTTTTTTTGTTTTTTTTTGGGGGGGGGGGGGGGGGGGGGGTTGTGTTGTTTCATTACACTTAAGCTGGAGTCAGACTTAGGGAAATGTGGTCTAGATGTAAATAAGACATTTTAATGTAATTTGAGTAGAATAGACTTTGGGTCTTGTTCCCTCTTGTTGGAAAGTTGACATTTCAGTGGATAACCGGCTTAAGATCTGGTTCAAGTCCCTGTCAGCTCATCATTACTACCATCATATAGCTTTTTTGGTGTTAGCTTAGCATTACCATGCAGAGGAATACTGCCATGGCTGTCACCGTCATGAATTCATCCGAGAGAAAAAATGTTCTGCAACTGAACAACTCCCAGTCCAGGCAGCTGTGTTTTTCACTGTTCCTCGGGTCCCTCATCTGGTCTGCTCTGTAAACAAAACTAGCATCTAGCTCTATGGCTGCATCACTTTTGTAATGACTGTCACACTGTGCATCATTATTCTCAGTCGCATCTCATTCTTGTTTACAATCCAACAGGAACTACAAGGAGCAGGCTCAGAAGCGCCGGTTTAAACAGGTTCACCCAATCATGGGTATTATATGTCCCCCACGGCACATCTGGCCCTTTGGTTGTCCCTGACCATCCATGTGAGGTCAATGGAAAATTAGGATTCCCATGTAAATAAGTATAAATCATTCAGTTTGTCCCATTTGAACCATCAAATACTCTTTGATAAACTCCTCCTCACAGAATTGCTCACTTCATTGCTTTGTTCTGAAGGTGAATTTACATATGTTTATGCAAGCAAATGCAGCTTCAGTATAAATGCATTGTAACAGATGTTTATAGAAGTTGTGAGATTGCTAATCCTGAAAGATGTCAGCTCACATTTAAAAAAAGAAAAAAAAAGAAGAACAAGAAGAAGAAAGATTGATACAGAATGTAGAATTTTAAACAAGACATGGACTTATTTGTAAAGACAGAGGTAAAGCTGTGTGCTTAGTTAGTTCGTAAACAGCAGATTGCTGTGTTTAACGATTACAACTTGAATCACCATTAAGAGACTAAACACGAAGAGAAAAGTGGGAATCTCAATCTTTTTTAGCAAATCTGCAGAAGCAACAAGAACTTTTTACTAAGCTTTACACATCTAGGGATGGAGCAGTCAAGTCCAGATTTGTCATTTCCTACAAAATCCCCAAAAAACATCTCTTAGGGAGTTTCTCAAAGTGTGTTTGTTAGATTCTGATGCACTAATATGCTGAAAAAGGATGCATTCGAGAGTATGGCTCTTTCCTGGTGAACCAATAATAACAACAATTATTATAAGGACAGAGGACATTGCAGGAATTTTGGAGTTTGAAGGCCTTTACTTACAGGATAAGTAATATCTGTGTGAATATTCCATTATTACTTCATTAAAAATATTTTTCAGGCTCAACTATTCTTAATTCAGCCGTTCCCTCTGACTGTGTGGTTTCGTAGGATGAATATGCACTTTTCATTTCTTTGAACCAAGCTAAATATTTTTGCATGTGAATAAACAGATCTTACCAATCAGACCACTGCATTTGACAAGTGTAGCTCAAAGTGTGCCTCAAAGACACACCAGTACTGAATACACAATCATATAGAAATAGTAAAATAATACTATTTTACCTCAGACACACAGCTAGACACTGCTCCAGGTCAATCGGCTCTCCAAAATTATTTCTCTGCTCCCTCAAATGTGGTCCCAGCTGTGTTAACAAGAGCTAAATCTGCTCCACAGACATACTGAAATATGTACGAATGCAGTCGGGGTACAGCTTAAACTCCTGGACCAAATCATGAAATTCTTCCTGCTGCTGCCTTCTCTTGAGAACTGTGTGAACCCAAAATCTCTGTTTCACCCTTTTCTTGTTTAGAAACATCAGGACCAGCTCATCATGGCTTGATGTTGACTTTATTTTTTTCATAAATTTTTGTCTTAGGATGAATTTTCAGCAAAAATGCAATAAGTTCAGTGTGTATATACGTCATCTGACAAGTTCACATCTGAAAAATGTTAAATTGCCCATCACTTTTATGCAATAGTGTCTAATGGCCTTTAGTTAACCTTGAATATCTATGACACACAACGTATGTATCTTTGTACTTGGGAAAGTGAAAGAGTGTGAGAATATGAAGGAGCTAGCACAGTTAAAGTGGACCCTCTGTCTCTTTAGCAGTAAATAGTTCTTTGTTGTTAGGCTAGCTGCACTTGAATGGAAAATCCAGCTGTTAGCCGTAATGTTCGGGATTGTTAAGCACTTTATAATTGAGAACGGTGTCTTTTTGAGTCACTGGACTGATAAGCTGGAGTGAGACACAATCACAGCTGATCCAGTCCAAACATCCATCAGCATGTCTGCAGGAAAAAAAGAAAATCTCCAAATTGGAATCTCCTTTTCTCAAATTTGGACTTTGCTTTTCCTCACTTCTAATATGACGTAATCCAGTCAGTGACATGTGACATGGAAAAAAATGTCTCCAAAAAGTGTGGTATCTCTTCCTCAGAGCCTCTGTTTTTTGGGGGGGATGTTTTTGTCCATCGCACACATCGACCTATTTTTCCTGCTAATATGCTGATTCCATTCATGATCATGCTTTGGTAAGAAACACAGTATGTCTGTGGTGTGATGTGTAGTAACCTGTTATGTTATAAACTGCTTGGATGTGCTTAGGGAAAAAAAGAGAATATTCTATTTCATAAAATAGTGCTGATCCCATCAGCTGATTGCGCCGCTCAGTATACCCGGCCAGAGGAGGAGAAATCAGAGTTTCTGACTTGAGTTTGTCCTGTGAACCACTCGAGTCACCTAACTCAAACAGACCCTCCTCCACACAATCTTCATTCATAAAGTGCTTTGAAAAGGCAAACATTAGAGCTAACAGGTGTTGGAAACAAGTGTTTCAGTGCAGCTAGCCAAACAACAAAGAGTCACTTACTGCTAAAAGAGAGACAGTGAAAGTTGATATCCTCGGTATATCCTCGGTTTCTTAACATAAAGCTCATTGTTACATCCAATACAAAAGTGATCCCCTTACAGTGTTGGGTAAGTTACATTAAATTAGTAACTTAGTTACATTACTAGTTACTTCTATCAAAAGTAACTCAGTTACTTCAAGTTACTCGTTACTTTCAGAGTAACTAGTTACTAGGGAAAGTAACTTTGGTTTTACTCAGAATTCTCTTGTTAATGTGTTGCTTCTGTAACTGGATACCCAGCAAGATTGCCAGTCTTCTAGCTTGCTTACTTGCCACAAGTGCACTGTGCCACCTACCAATAGAACGGGAAAAATAATGTGCACATTTCCACGAGAGAAATCCCACACCTGATTCTATCCTAGCCTGCTTTTTACATCCAACACAAAAACTGCAGTCGTGGTGCTTTCGATTGTACTCAGAACTCGGAAATTCTGCCTTTCGAATAGGAAGATGTAGGTAACACCAGACTGCAGATGAGCTGCATACAGGGCTGGACTGGGACAAAAAAATCATCCCGGGCATTTTGACTAGAGACCGGCCCACCATTATAGGAAAAATCATAAAGCCTTTGAATGAAAATAAACACTGTTGTGACAGTGATGTACACTGTTCTGATGGTATATATGTATCAATCTATCAATGATGCTCAATCTATCATCTGTCAGCTACTTAGAAAAGGATCCTGGGGTTATTTGTCTCTCAGAAACAGTTCATAACTTCCCTTCAACTCATTCATGTCACCTAAAAGGTAAACCTGTTTCTCCATCACAGCTCTGATGATTCAGTAAGGACATCTCCTGGTTTCATCTTCATGTTTCCCTCTGACCAGATATACAAACCGACATCATGACCAGCAGGTTTACAGCTGTGGCTCCAGCAAACATCAGCTGATACTAGAAATTAATATTAAATAAATTCTAACAATAGCTGATCAAGCTTAAAAGTGCTGCTGTTGTTTACCGCGACATCTGCTGGTTTCCTCTTTCTGGCGCAAAGTGAGCGATAAACAAACAAGAGAGAAAAGCCGATCAGCTGATCATTGATCAGTTTCATGATTGAAGTAGAAACAGGAGAGGGAAGGGAGAGAATGAGAGAAGAGGCAGCTGTGCAGCAAAGACACAGAATAACTCCAGCTTTGTGTCTTTTTCATTGTAGGGACAAACTGTGTTCCTTTTCACCTCAATACGAAACGCATAATATTTTCTCTGAATACGAGACGATTCCGTTTTTTACGGGACGGTTGGCAACTCTAATAATTAACATTATGAACAAAATAAAGTTCAACATCAGTAACATAGCACCACCCAGCTGTATAGAAACTCCGTCATGCTAGCTAGCACGCAGTACGAAAAAGTCAGCATAACAAAAATAAACTCCACCTAAACTTGGTTCATATCTGACCCAGATGGACTGCAGGTTATAACTTCTTACCTGAAGTTCAGTTCACCTGATACTCGGACCAGCGGCCGCTTCGCGTCTCTCCTCTTGCCTCCCTTTTCCTTCATCCACCTGCTGGCCTCCACCACTTGCTAATGTTATTGAATCTGTGGAAGCTCCGCGATAGCCACCACACGAAGTAACGAATAACAAGCCTATCTAAATCCCAGTAACGAGTAACGCGTTCCCGGTTTTGGCATAATAACTAGTTACCGTGCTCGTTACCACAATAATAACGTAGTTACTGTAACGCGTTACTTAATAACGCGTTAGTCCCAACACTGTTCCCTTACAATGCGATCTAGTTTAGTTCCTTTGTTTTTCCCTGAATTATTAGTTCTGTTATTATTTAGGTAACATAAACTAATGTAAGTCTATTGATTGCAGCCAAACAACCAACCCAGTGATGTCAAGTTCTGTACTGACACAAGATGGTACTAAATATGTTCTAAAAACTTTCACGTTCAACATTTATTTCTTAAATTCAGCTTCACAGACAATTGAAATCCATGTAAGTTTTTGATAGCAGGGCTCCTTGGTGTAAATTAGCCTCTGTACACGAAGCATTTCATGTCCTCTTTAAAGAGTATATGGCAGGGACTGATTTCTCAATGGATGCAACATCACGCTTGGCTAGGTTATGAAATAGACAGCCATCAGTTTTAACACCTGCCAGTTTGTCCCGAGTCTGACTGGGAACAATGCTGCACTGTTAAAGCAAGTGCAAAATAAAAGTGTCTGAGATTATCCCAGAGCTCTAATTCATATTATTTCATTTTAATATACATCAGGAGACGTTGTGTAAATCAGTGCTAAAAATTAGCCATGTTGTTTAACTAAATTAGTTAACTTCCCCAATGCGAAAGCACTGAGTTATATATAATTTATTTCACATTTGGAGGAGTATGAGAATGCACATGGTGACATAGGCTACCACACAGCTGTCAGTTTCCTCAGCCTTGGCAAATTCCTAAAAGGAGTTGAAATTCTCGGGTTTGTGAAAGGAAAGGTAAAGTTTTTGATGTTATCACGCTTCCATATCAACCTCAGACATCGAACCTGACTTTAATCCCTTGTTCATACCCAAAACAGACTGAATTTGTCTCACATAGAAAACAAGACTGAGAAAGATGACGTAATTAATTAAAAGAGTAACACTTTGTATGAAGGTAAAAATATTTGAAATTCAGCAAGAACTTGCACAATTGTTTTTGTTGTGCATGTTGATTAAATGGTGATAGAATGTGTGTGTTTTGCCTCTGCCTAGTTCATATTTTAATTGGCTAATTGTAATATTTATTCTCATCAGTAATAGTTTATAAAGAGATCAAATTAATATTACTATTAGGCAGAATTGAGTTCAGCTTATTTGTGCAGCCCTACAAAACAGTTCCAGTTTTTCATGTGGCCCCTTGAGGAAAATTAATTTCCCACCCCTCGGTTACCCTAGCCCACTTCCTGCACTTTTCTTCGTGGTCGTGCCACTTCATTAGTGGGACAGTTATTCCTGTGGAGAATGGTGTGCACAACATCTTAAGCAGGATAAAAACTGCGTCAAATACAAGATCCACGTCATAGTCCCTGATAGATAGTAGAAAGATGGTAATCGACGCATATGTAACGAAGGCTGCTATTTTGTTAATGAACAATAGATTAAGAGAACTGAAAACGTGAGGGTGACAGCAGAAGAGAGCTGAACACCTGCATCTGCACAAGCCACCATTACAGTTCTCTTCACTTTACCCATTTTTTAATCTGTTCTATGGACCCCTTTGTGGGAAAGGGCACAGATGGTGAACACACACATTTTCTTTTTTTTTATTGTTAATTGTCATTAGAATAATTATTCTCATGTTTTAATTAAAGCATGCATGACTATGCAGACTTATCTGTGATAACACTACATAACAGTGCACCAACTATTTATCTACCCTTCATGTGGACCTCAATGAAGTATAACAGGAATGACAACTTGTCTGTGTTATGTGCAACTCTCCTAGTATAATTCTAACCAAACGACCTCAGGGAAACAGACACCTGTTTGGAGCTTCCAGTCTTCCCAGTGGATACCTGGGAAAAGAGTTCCTGTTCCATCCACAGGTTGTATGTTAAAAAAATTAATAAACCTAGATTTTTGTTAGATAAAAGCAGACAAATACAATCCCAATAAAATCTTTTACTCTCTGCATGGAGTGTTTACCTGACAAATGTAATTTGCCAGTAGAAGTCAGACTACAAAGAGAAACAGAAAGCTTCTGGTGAAAATCCTATCCTTTAGAGATTCTGCATGTTCACCTGCATTCATTTGTCGTAGAAATGAGCCTATAAGCAGGCTATATGGGCTTAGGTTTAGCAGTTTGTCATGTAGTAAAGTGTCATGCAGTCTGAAAGACTGCAGACTGATTCTACTTCATGTACCAGATGAGCAATTTTAATTTAAGTCAGCAGGGGACATGTGAGTCTGGGATCCACTTCTTCTCAACACTTCCATGGCTGAACTGCTGTCCACAGGAATCTAATAAAAGCAAGACTCTAGACTCTAAACCGAAACTGACAAAAGAAAGACTCCAAGGAATGAATTAGATACTTTACTGGAAACACAAACATGTCAGGCTCAATTGCTTACAAACTACACTTATTTAAGGTTACTCACAAGTTGGAGAGCCTCTCATTAGCTAAGAACAAGCCTAACCTATTATGTTACAAAAGAGCCTTGTTCTGACCAGCACATCAACTGTGTAGTTTTGCACCACAGTGTGGATGTCTGTGCTGAATTCCCACTCCTATACATTATAATGCAAAAAATGCTGCTTCCATATTACCGCCTATTCTTGTGAGAACGTTGACTTTACAGAAATGCCGTATAAGAGCCTCGTCTAAAAGGTTCTCTTTTGACAATAAGCAGATTGAAATTATTTATGAACAATTAAGTTTAAACGGTAATTTACCACTCCCTTTAACAATCTTCAATATACTTTATAGAAAACAAATATGTTTTATGACTCAATTAAAACCCCCACAGACACTATCTTCTGACTCTCATTTTCTTTTTTTCTATGAGGGCATAAACATGTGATTCACATTCAGAAAACTCACTCAGACACATTGCACCATCTAACATAGATTAGCTTGTTCACACTACATTTTAAGCACCTCACGATGTCATTTTTTCAAGTTTCCCCTGTGTGCATCCCCTCTTCTTTAAGCCTGTCACCACCACAGGCAGACAGACATCCTGTGGGGGAAAATGAGTGTGCGCCCACACACACACAGACACACACACTCCCACAAAAGACAGAAAAATGTAGTGAAGGAGACTTTGACATTTGGCTAGCGAAGCTCCTGTCATCTTTGAAAACGTGTATCCTACACATTAAACATTCAGGAAGGAATATTAAACTGACCTCTTTGCAAACGTGCAAAGAGGAAGATGTCAAGAACAGATTGCATTAGGGCAACCATTTACCCATGTGACTTGCAAGCACAACGAAGGAGAAATAACACTATTATTTCCTGTCTTTCTCAAACATATGCAACTGCACACTGATGTCAGCATGACTTGAAAATGAATCCTGAAATATGGAGAGCTATTCTGATGTAGCTACTGTCAACCACTGGCCCAGCATAATAAGATTCACCTGCCTTAGAGGAATCCTCTTCGCAATATAAGGGGCTGCCATTTACAGTAGCACTGAGTGGTTCCTATAGCTGTGGTGATGTTTCTGTGCACTTGGAGGTGAATAAGATGTCATTTTGGCTCAAGGAGCTTCAGCCTGTAGACCAAGCATTCACACCATGGAGCAGACAGCCTCCATGGTGTGAATCTTTTTTTTTGTTGTTGTTTTTTGCAGTTGAACTCTCGGTGTGTTGTGTATTATGAAACTGAAATGCATGTGCAGTGCTGATTCTTTTTAAACCTGTGCCTTTCCACTGAAATGACTGTATGTTGAGTGTTTAAAAAATTTCACATTAACAATAGTATCATTTTAAGTCAAATGATCTGAAAAACTTCCTGACTTAATGTTGCCTTTGGATGATGTGTGCTGTAAGCAATACAGGATCATTAATTAGGACAAAACACAAACGTATTGAAACCAAGACTGACATCTATGGGTCCGGCCGACAAAATGAAAATCTCAGATGCATTTTCAGGCTGCAAATGCAGAGTGCACTTTGAAATCCGTCAAACGCTAATGTTGTTGTTATTGTTTGACAAATGCCGGGAAGCTGCATAAGAGAGAAAATTCCACAAATCACAAATAAAAAGCAAATCCGTCAGGCTTTAATGGGTGAACAAATTATTAACTTGTTTCGTTAAATATTCATCATGCACGTGTTCTCAAATGTTGAAAAAGGCTGTACTTTGCGTTTTGCGTGTGAGCGTGCGTGTTGTGTTTTTGTTTGAGGAGACTAATTTGGTGCATCCACCCTTGTTCTAAGTGTGTGGTCATTGTGACGCCCTTTACTCACCTTGATTTGAGGTTCCCGGGTCCGACAGGATACTTTTAAGCAAGAACAAAAACACGCAGTATTTCCCACGGGAGCTCATCGTTGAGTCAGACAAGTGCGCTCAGAAGTGAAACGTTGCACAGACTCCTAAACAGATCTCCTCGCTGAAAAGGTAAGGTTTGTATCATAAAGGAGGATAGAGAAAGCCCCCCCAGCCCCCAGTATCCAGATTCAGGAGGTCACGGTCGCATCCACGGGAGTTCGTTCTTTCTCTCTCTCTCTCTCTCTCTCTCTCTAGGCACGCATACCGGACACCTCCGTGTGAGCACGGGCAGACGAGAGATGTACACCGCCAGTCTTTGTGCGCAAAACCCCGACAACTTAAGCTGCAGTAACTTAAATGATAACAATACTTAATTCGATGAGTATTGATCTGTGAACCTCAAAACACGCACAGGGTAACGTTTGCAAGCGCACAAAACGACAAAAGTGTCCAAAAGCGAAGTTCCGACGATTGTGTGCGTGGCAAAGTCAGTGGGCAGCGCTTGTTAGTCAGTGTTTTCATCCCCAACCGAGAGAAGAAAAAGGGAACAATCCCGAACGACTCACTTGCAGCCGGTGCATCCCCTGTTGTGTTTCTGTATCACTGCGTGTATCTCGCGCTCCCTCTCCCTCCTCTCAGGATAGGAGGGATGCTCTGGCGCAGGCTGAGGAGCTGTTTTTTTTGTACCACAACCAGACATTCAGCTGCCAAGTCCTTGCAAGCAAATAAAACTTGTTCTTGTTGATATGTGACCTCATTTCTCACTTTACATCATGTAAAATGCGTCATTTCCATCGGCTTCTGCTGTGGTATTGATTCCATGGGACGTTAGGGGATATAGAGGGAAATATGAAGCCATTATTAGACTAGTGTATCAATTCTGTGCTGTGATGTAGGTTATACCTGCATTGGATTATGTTGTTGGAATAGTAATGTGTCTGGGGCAGTTTCTATTTATGGTGGCAGGGAGGAAGGAAAGCAGACAGATATGGTTTAAGTTAATACAGAGTATGATGGACTGAATGTGCACTCAAACAGACACACACATAGATCTTGCAGTGGGTGTCTTAATAGAAATGAACCAAATTAATGATTTACAGTTACACTGTAAGCTCTGGATAAAACATGTGTAGAGAAGACCTTCATCTCGATTCCAAAGACCCATCCTGATTAATGGCCTGTGAGCCTCAAGCTGTAACACAATAGTGGAAACAACTGTTAGAGTCTGCAGACAGAGGGATGATATAATCACCGTATGGACTCCAGAGTTACAGGTCAGGTGAGGGATAGTAAATGTGCTCCAATCTGGGGCCTTTTAGTGGAGTTTGCATATTCTCCCTGTATGATTTTTCTAGGTACTCCACCTTCCCGTCACGGTCCAAAGACATGCATGCCGTTAGATTAACTGGCAGTTCTAAACTGACTATGAGTGTGAATGGTTGTCTGTCTCTCGATGTTAGCTCTGCGATAGTTTGACAACCTGTCCATGATTACTGAGACTAACTTTGGTAAATCTAATTGTTATAACCCAAAGCAACTTGAATGCTTTTTTTTGTTAGTTTTTTTAAATCAAGTTGTTTATCAGGAAAAAGGGCAACTGAATGAATCCTGAATGGAGAACATCTGCTGTCAGTGGCTTCTTGTTTAAGAGAATGCATTTACTTTTAATTAAAGTTCTAGATAATTTAGCCAATTTTAAGTAGACAAAAAATATTAACTTTCAAAATCAACTTTTTTAGATTCCCTTTCTTTAACTTTGTTTTTATAACAAATATAGAGCTCATTGGTTCTTTGGCTATGACTCAAGTGGTTACCTAGTGTAACATCGCCTGCTTCTTTCGGCACTAACGATACAGTGGTGCTGTACACAGCAGCCTTTCTTGGTTTGTTATAAAGTGTAATGTACATAATATGGACACTGCCAGTCAACAGAGTTTAAGCCTTCTGATAATGTTGCTGCAGGTCTCTGGGAGTCGTGTCAGCCTCCTTGACAACAACCACATAAAAATGATGGAAACACCCCTGAATCTCACAGACAGTGAAACCTGAAAATGACCATATTTTACAATATATTTTAAAAAGAGAAAAAGAAAAAAAGTAAAGTATTTGCACTTGTTTTCAGCGTTATGTTTTTCTCTTGTATCCTCCATTTGAACTGCTGTTTGAAAGACTAGTGGCTATTGATCCTAACGGTCAATTTTAAGCCATTTACTTCCCGCAGAGGGAATTGAATGTAACTGCTTTCCATATTTTCATGATTCTATTTTTGCTCTATAAGCAAACGGAGTGAGTGCATTTTTCCTACAAAAAATTTTTTCTCAAAGAATGAGTCCTCATTAAAATCATCCATTTCCCAGAAATTTAGTGCAGATATTCAATATTTCCTAATATCTCCGAATTTAGATGTCACAGTGAGTGGAGGTTTAATCTATAAACTATGTTGTCTGACATCGGTATGCAGGCACCAGAGGAGTGAGACATCAAGCATAAAGGGGAGTACACACAGGAATAGACTAGCGCTGATGTAGCCACCAGAGACCCTGAGATGTCAATGACATTTGGAGACATGTGGCAACGACAGGTGAAATAACTGCTTCTGAAGTGACGTTGATGACTAGATATTGTTGACTGACAGATGACGGACTGTCCACTGGTGACTTGTTTTCTACTAAAAAGTGATGGGCAGAGAGGGAATCGCTTTATATAAGGATGGGGCTTTATGAACCTAAAGAACTATTTAAACTATTATTTTATCAGTTCATACCTTTACATTTGATGATATCTAGCAACAACCCTGTCAAGTTTGACATTGATCATATGAATGAAGTGCAAACAACATTCATGCACATACGGGGAATTCGTAGATTTATTATATTATACATAAATGGTATAAATACCAAATGAATGTGTGCAAAGGCAAATTATCTCAGCAAATGTCACTGTTGTGATTGTTTTAATTATATTGGCTTGTTGCCTTTTGTAACAGCAGCATCATTAACGCCTCTCAACTTTACCTTTTACCTGCCACACATGGTTTTAGTGTGTTAACTTTAAAAATAGCACACAACCAATTCAACCTTGAATCGAAAGCACAGCTGTGGCTTTACACTAAAGCACCTGCCAAATGAAGAAGTGTGAATAGAAAGAAATAGTACTTGGCTGTTGTTGTACAGCAGGTGATTTTTAAAAGTAAAAGTCATGATAACTTTAATCAAGCAAACCCATGTCTCTTGATTACTGCCGACGGACCCTCGTAGCATAACCACTGAGGGTCACAGCAGCGGAAAAAGCACCTGCTATTTTAATTCATGGGGATCTAACTGGCAAAATGTTATGAATATCCATCATATCGTTGCTGAGATACTGTATTACCATCTAAATGGCTGACTTTATTACCCATAGCTGTGACAGCATAGCTAAAAACTGTAAATCACTAGTGTGTGGCCAGTGCAGTTTTGCAGAAATTTTAGTTCTTGTTTTGACAATGCTCCACCTGTGTGTTAATTTTCATGAATATCAGCCAACTACAGGGTCCACAATAACAACAAGCAGCACTGGCATCACCTTTGCCTCGGGACTCACCTTGTTGGGGAAATAACATTTTATGAAATAAAGGCTGAAAATGGCTAAAAGTTCTTGGTTTGTTTTTTAGTAAAATTACTGTGATTAACTCAAAGTAGACATTACTCAGTCACAAGAACAAATACCACAAAAAGGATAGCAGTGTGGTGTAGTGATTCCTCAAAGTCACAAAGTGAGCAGAGTGGTTGTGAATAGAGCAGCTTTAACAGTGAGAAGTCTTTCAAGATCCCAGGACAGAATGACCTGTGAAAGAATAAACCCTCATTAAGTCCTGGATAGGGATTATCACTCTTCAGCTGCAGACTGACTGGGACCATTAAGAGCTTTAGAGCATCATTTCCCGCAATCCATTTACTCTTACACATCTCCTCTGCTGTAGGACACCACACATTGTGCTGTGTGATTATTCCTAATGTTGTCTGCCTGTCAGGCTACATTTTTGTTTGTCTTCTACTTTTAGAGTACCCATTCCTCCTCTCCAACTCTCCTCCTTTAGCCTTCGTTCTGTCTTGTCACACTCTTCCGCCTTTCCTCTCTGTGTTTTATTCTCTCTCCCTTCAGCCTTGTTGTTCATTCCCTCTGCCTCCCTCACCATGTCCTCTGTTTTTCCCCTTTCTCCTCCCTTCCACAAACAACCCACTCCTTCCCTTCAGATCTTGTGCTGTTTTACCGAGCCACCTACGCCCGCACTTCTTCCCCTCCGTCCATCTCATTCTGTTATGTGTGACCTCTCTCTCTCTCTCCCTCTCTCTCTCTCTCGCTCTTTCTCTATCCTTCTTTTCCTCTCATTCTCCCACTCCCTCATTCTCTCCCCTCCTCCCGTCTTCCTCTCTCTGAATATTTTATGATTTGGTGGCACAGTGCTGAGGTGAGGAGCCTTCCTATGTCTAGAGCTTGCACAGCACAAATATTTACTCCTCAAGCCGAGCTTAGTTGAGTGTTAGGACAGTCTAACACTGTGTGTGTGTTTGTGTGTGCATGTGTGTGTGTGAGAGAGAGAGAGTTTGCCTTATAAGTAACAGTTATTACATGTGACATTGGCCCCAGAGGGGGAAGAAGGTCTTTGGTTTCATCCTTCTCTGATCTTACTGCTTCATTGCACAACTCTGAAGTGTTGCTAGATAGATAGATAGATAGATAGATAGATAGATAGATAGATAGATAGATAGATAGATAGATAGATAGATAGATAGATAGATAGATAGATAGATAGATAGATAGATAGACAGGCAGGAAGATAGATGGACAGACAGACAGGCAGGAAGATAGATGGACAGACAGACAGAAGTTGGATAACACTGGGACAGGAGAAAGGAGGAAAAGAGGATGAAATGAATAAAAGCAGCAGATAACATGTTAGAGAGTGGGGAATATCACGTTAGCTGCGCATTGACAAATGTCTGTTCTGTTTTGGCTGGCGAGAATGGAGCTCAATTGCAGGTCTGGAAGAACATCAAAACACAATTAAGAGCTGACATGGAACTGGTCATGCAGAAGAGTGAGGACAGGGGAAGAAGAAGAAGTGGAGCTAGGGGAAGGAGGAGGAGCACTCAGCAAAGAGAAATGACAAGCTATCCTGATGTACGGGAAGCAGACGCAGAAACAGAGAGACAACACTCTTTTATTGGCTATGATTAGGAGAAAAAAGTTGCTCGGAAATTGATTGTGGTGCAGGTGTGAATGTGTGCGTAAATGCTTTAAAGGTTAAGTTTCTTACTTGTTCATCATACAAATGAACAATTTTTGTGTACTGGAAATATGATTTAGAAAGACAAATTTAATTTCCCCCTAACTGGATTTGAAATTACAATGCATAAACTTCTCTAAAGTCAGTGTGCAGACTGAAGAAATAATGGCATATTAAATCCAAATGAATACAGTTAGGTCATCCATGGGTAATCCATGGGTTCCTTACAGGCCGGATTTCAGCCTCTGATTCCCCCCGAAAAAATAAATAGATGGAAATGCACTGTCACGTTGTGTAACTTTATTCCAGAGTTCAACAACTGTGTGACAGACAGTTGCACATGCATTTGTGATCCCCACAAAATGAATTGTATAGTAACTTTGCTAATCCCAGACTCTTCCATTCAACAGCATTACAGACAATCAGCTACAATTAAGCTTCAGCTGATACCATGTTGTGCTAATAACATGGTATCAGGTCTGCTGAATGTAGCACAGCTGTGTCTCAGACCATTTAGTAATAGATTGTTATTGGCCCTCAGTCCACTTATTGTCAATTAGTAAAAGTTAAAATTGGTGCTTGAAGGCAGGTGGCCAGTAGTTTATTATAAAAACATGCACCAGGAGGAAAAAACTAATCCCAGGATGGAAAATAAACAATCTCTCAATTAGAGCTGGGCGATATGAGATTTTTTCATATCACGATATGTTTTTTTCATTTCAGGCGATAACGATATCTATCACGATATAAGCCAAATAACTATATTTGTAAGATTTAAATGTGCCGTTGCTCACAAGTAAAATGTGAAATAATCAGCAGCTTGTTTTTATTTAAATATTTATTTCCCATAATAAGTTCAACAGGGTAGATCTACTTAAGGAACATGAGACTTTTTCAGATAAATAAAGGCAAATATTGCAAACTACACAAAAGGCAGCCACTAAAGCGTTTAAGTTTCAAAATAGAACAAACGAAACAGACTACTAAATTGTCAATTCCACTTAGAAACAAAATATTAATTCTAAAAATAAATCTTAGTTTGTTTTACAGAAGAACAGACAAAACTGACTAACTTTTGTCAATATCAAATAAACTGAGAACTAAAAGGAAATTCTCAATCTCTCCTTGTTGTATAGCTGAGCTTTTCAAACAGTTTTAACAGTTACTTTAGTCTGACAAAAGCCGAATGACGAATTAGCGCTTCCAGTCAGAGACTGAGGCTACGTCCACACGTACACGGGTATTTTTGAAAACGGAGATTTTCCGTTTTCGTGTGACGCATGCACCAGTTTATTGTATTTCCAGACTTGCTTTCGGCACAATTTACAGTGCACGCTACTCTGTTTTTTGTCAGACTTGAAATAGCCGAAATACCTTCACCCTACGGAACTTCTTTGGCTCTTCCGTTCGACAATCTCTCCGGCATTGGAACCATCATCTGTTTTCTCTTTGGTCACGCTCGGTTGATTTTTCTAGTCGGCACACTCATTTCCTCCATTACGCGCTGGCTCCATTACCCGCTGGCTGCTTCCCAAACAAACACACGTGCGGCTTGGCACTTGTGCTGTACGTAACAAGTCACGCGACGTGACGCTGCGGCTGTGATTGGTTCGGCTCTGCGCTACTTAATTTGGATTGGCTGACCTTTTTTTTTTTTTTTAAGAGGACAAGAGCGGCGAGGTCTATCGCGATAGCTTAATTTCTCTATCGAGTAAAAGTTATATCGCGATACATATCGTTATCGTTCTATCGCCCAGCTCTACTCTCAATTCTGCATTTCTGTAACCTGTGCATAAACCGAAATGTCAAGAAAGTGATTCGATTGTTTTATTATTTATTTATTCTTTTAAATTTATTCTTTATTTCATCAGATCACGCCAAGGCCGTGTCACCTCTCTACACATTGTTTTGAATGCACCTCAGTCTTTTTATAGATCATGAATTTAATTATGTCGGAACAAAATGTTCTTCATTTTGAGTCACAGCCCTTTCTGTTACATTTTCCATTAACATTTATTCCTTTCGAAAATTTTAATTATTATGAAGTGGCTGTATTGCAAAACTTAAAATATTATCTACACCTGCAAGTCCAAGAACTTACAAATTATAAAACCATCAGACATATCCAACTTTTAACATTACACTTTAGTGGACTGTTTAACTATAACTATTAACCAACATTTTAGCGAGTTACCGCTGCTAATAAACAGCTCTGCGCTGAAAGAAAGGGGGTTATGAAAATAAAGTCATGTGTACGTTAAGTTTAATTTCCATTCTCGGCTCATTCTGCCCTTTTGCAGGCTTGTAATGTTTGATAAATCTCACTTCCCCTTAGGGGGGAAGTTTCATTTTAGTCAAAAGCAGAAAGGTCACAATTAACATCTTGTTCATGTTTGTGTGATCCTGGGAAAATAATTATAACTGTGAAAATAAATAGATACGGTACAGATAACATACATTCAGCCCTTTCAAAGACATGCAAAACAGGACACTCTTCACATCAGTCACCATCGCCACATCGCCAAAGAAGAAATATCACAAAGTTTGCGCAGACGAGTGTTAATAAAGTTGGCTACACTGAGTCTGACCTTAACTTCTCTAAGATATTGAATAACACTGTGACAGCATTAAGAGTCAGTAGAAGCAGAGGCTTTATCTTTATTGTGTGAGGGGATATAATTACTATTTTTGTTTTGTTTTGTTTGTTTTTTTAATCAGAGTTTCTAAGCCTTTATTTTATGTCAGGTTAAACACTGGATAAAACTAATTAATTGGGGTAATAACGATATCTGGTTTGGTTATAATTCTGTTGGTTTTCTTTTTTATAATTTTTTAACAAAAATGGATCTTATATCTCCGCATAAGCAAGGAAAAAACCCTTGAAAATGGAGCGCTGTGTATCAGGTAGCGAACATAAAGCACTTAAATGAAAATCAACTTCAACAAGCAAATCATCTGAAAGATCTAAGAGAATTTGTTAAAACAAAAAGAAATGCTTCATTTTAGTCTTGTGTGGGTTGCTCAGAGTTTTGATTAAAGGTGTGGGTGGAAGTGGTAGAATTACAGTATCCTTAAAAAACGTGGACAAATGCAGGGCAAAGGAGACATGGCAGGCCTGAAAACTATGTACAGCAGATGAACAGTAAAATTCAGCAAAGCCCTGACAGAGGACCTGAGAGATCAATCTGTCCCTTCAAATCCAGATCCGATCCATCTACTGTTTACTGAAGCCTCATCAGAAATGGTCTTAGTGGAAGGGGGAGAAAAGGGAGAAAAGACTGAGATATGCTAAATTACACAGGCACTGAAGTGGAAGTGGCAACAGGTCTTATGTAGTGATGAATTACGGAATAAACAGGATAAATGAATACTAAGTTAAATTAATGAAAACATCTATGTTAACTTGACCACTTTGAGATCTCGAACAGTGCATCCAGCATGCAATCTTTATATTTTATACTCTGAAAACTTTCAAATTTGTCAACTAAAAAAAAAAAAGACCTTTCTTTGGTTTAGAGCTCACAAAATTTTCAATTTCCTTTCAAATACGTGTTACATATTCAGCTCAGCATCTCAGGAGTAAAGAGAAGGTGAGATATCAAACATCTAGAGGACATCACATAAACTGCAATGTTCCCCCTCTCGCTGCCTACTGAGCTAATTTCCTTTGTTCTTAAGCTCAAAAAGGCTTTTAGTCGATGCTTGACCACATTTGAGCACCTACGAACACCTGTTGTTACACGATCGATGTTGGTGGCAGGAGGGGAAGCCCAGATTTGTGGTTTAGGAATTGGATTGAAGCTGTGTCTAAGAGGCCCAGTGGGATGCAGAATCCTCTGAGTGATTAAAGGATGTGAAAGGCTTCATGCCCTTCAAAAGTATTTGATAGCTACAGGTTTGCACACACTATTCTTCAATATAGCAGACAGCACAAAAACTGAACTCTGAACAGAAGTCATCTGTGTTAAAATTGTCAGACTGAAAGCAATTTTCCAGGATGGCCTGCAGCTTGCATGTTCCTTTGTAACACTGTCTGTTTATTCAAGCCCAAATAGCACTATTGGATAAATTGTTAATAGCTTGACATCTATGAAAAGCTCCTTCGCTGGCTCATTCTCTCTTTCTCTCTCTTTTAGGATTAAGCTCAGGCCCTGTTTGAGCCAGTGGGACCCATGTATCAGTCCTCCAGGGGGATACTGCAAAGAAGTGTCATCAGGCTTGTGCCTTCTTGCTGACCAGAGAGAAAAGTACCATAGTGTGGAGGTAAACACAGACGACACGAGAGCTTTCGATAAACACTGCTCGTTTATTACTCATCACCACAGAACTGAACACTTTCCCTCCAAAACACAGCAACAACACTTTCTGAGAACTGGGTGTGAGTGGAGCCCTCCAGTGGTCCACCACACATGCCCCCCCCGAACACCCAGTAGGGTCATCCCCTAGTCCAGAACCCTTGCTTTAATTAAACGTCCAGAACAGCTGAACTGGGGAGGTGGAGAGCTGGCGGAGGGGAAACGAGCCTGAGGGCCAGGCTGGCACGGGCGGTCAGGAAAAATTGAAGATAGCTCGGGCCCCGCCAGGTGGGGGGCGCTTCCAGAGGAAGAAGCAGGGTTGTCCAGTCCAGTGGAAGGCGGGTGGCCACGGCGGAGGGCCTGAGCCGGCACCACCTGGTCATCCAGAAGCACATGTGCTGGTTTAAGTCTGTCAATAGAAACAGCCTCCTGCCGACCCCCAAAATCCAAAAGGAAATGCTTCCGGCCCGGTTGAATAACCCGAAAGGGGCCGTCATACAGTGGACGCAGCGGAGGCCTATGAGCGTCATGCCTGACAAAAACAAACTGCGAAGAGTCCAACGACCTCGGAACAAAGGTGTCAGGCACACAATGGTGTACTGGGCCAGGAAGAGAAAATGAGTCTCTTGGGGGACGGAGAGACAGCACAGAGGGAGCGAAGCACGGGGGTGGGCTCTCAGGCAAGAATTCCCTGGGGACCCAGAGGGGCTGACCAAGGACAAGTTCAGCCAGGGAAACCCCAAGTTCTTCTTTAACCGCACAGCGAAACCCCAGTAAAGCCCATGGAAGGCGGTCAACCCAGTTGCCATCTGTGAGAGAAGCACGGAACGCGGCCTTAAGCGACCGGTGGAAACGTTCGCACATCCCGTTGGCCTGCGGGTGGTACGCAGTGGTGCGGTGGACCTTGACCCCCAGGCCGTCAGCCATGGCAGACCAAAGCTCGGAAACGAACTGGGGGCCCCTGTCTGAGGTAATGTCGGCGGGGGGACCGAAACGCGAAACCCACGTTGACAAAAATGCCCTGGCCACTGCTGCTGCTGTAGTGGACGCCAGAGGCACTGCCTCAGGCCAGCGGGTTGTGCAGTCCACTACAGTCAAAAGGTGCGTGAAACCTTGTGACTGCGGCAGAGGACCAACCAGATCCACATGCACATGATCAAAACGCCTCCCTGGAACGCGGAAGGATTCGAGGGGCGCCTGTGTGTGCCTATGGATCTTAGCGCGTTGGCATGGGATGCACGCGGCTGCCCAGTCTTTCACCGATTTACGAAGGCCCGGCCAAACGAACCTAGAGCTGACCAGCTTGACCGAGGCTCGGACGCCTGGATGAGAGAGGGCGTGTACGGAGTCGAAAACGCGACGACGCCATGAAAGGGGAACTACAGGGCGTGGACGGCTGGTGGAAACATCGCAAAGCAGGCTAGGCCCGCCGTTCCACATGGGTCTGTCCTCCAGTACAAGGCCCGTTTGCACAGACCGAAGGGCAAGGACGTCCGGGTCGGCCTGTTGGTCAGCGGCCATAGCCTCAAAGTCTATGCCAACATAAACAGGAGAAACCAGCACGCGGGATAGACAGTCAGCCACGCAGTTGGACTTACCAGCCACGTGCTGAATGTCCATTGTGAACTCGGAAATGGCTGCCAACTGGCGCTGCTGGCGCCCGCTCCACGGATCAGAGACCTTGGACATCGCGAATGTCAAAGGTTTATGATCGACGTACGCGGTGAAGCTCCGACCCTCGAGAAAAAAACGAAAATGCCGTGTGGCGAGGTGTAAGGCCAGCAACTCCCTGTCAAAAACGCTATATTTGCGCTCACTGTCTCTAAGCGTGCGACTAAAAAAAGCGAGCGGTTGCCAGACACCGGAGACCCGCTGTTCTAACACTGCGCCCACTGCCACGTCCGACGCGTCGGAGGTCAACGCAATCTCCGCCGACGGAAACAGGTGGGCCAGCAGGGCGGCGTTTGCCAGCGCGGTCTTGGCCCCAGAAAATGCCTGGATGCGTTCAGGGAGCCAATCAATCGGGTCCTTAGCTGTTTTACCCTTCAAGGCAGCATAGAGAGGCTGCAGCAGGTGCGCAGCTCTGGGGAGAAAGCGGTTGTAGAAATTGACCATCCCCAAGAACTCCTGCAGCGCTTTAACGGACGCAGGACGCGGAAAAGCCGAAACGGCCCGGACCTTGTCTGGCAACGGAACCACACCGTCAGCGGAAATGCGGTGGCCCAAGAAATCCAGAACCGGCAAGCCGAACTGGCACTTGGAGGGGTTGACGATCAGGCCGTGTGCCGCCAAGCGCTGGAAAACCTGATGCAGATGGGACGCGTGCTGACTCTCAGAGCAGCTGGCCACCAATATATCGTCAAGGTACACGAAGACGAAAGGCAGCCCGCGCAAAACAGAGTCCATCAACCGCTGAAAAGTCTGGGCGGCGCCTTTCAGGCCGAATGGCATGCGCAAAAATTCAAACAGGCCGAAAGGGGTAATAACGGCAGTTTTGGGGATGTCTTCGGCGCGCACGGGAACCTGGTGATACCCCAGCACCAAGTCAATTTTAGAAAAAATCGAGGTGCCGGCGAGGTGGGCGGAAAAATCCTGGATGTGGGGAATGGGGTAACGGTCATTCTCCGTGACGTTATTCAAACGGCGAAAATCCCCACACGGCCGCCACCGACCGTCTGACTTGGGCACCATGTGTAGCGGAGAAGGCCAGGCACTATTCGAGTGCTGCACTATGCCGAGGCGCTCCATTGCGACAAACTCTTCCTGAGCGACGGAGAGTTTTGCGGGGTCAAGGCGGCGCGCGCGTGCGAACACCGGGGGACCGACCGTCGGAATATAATGTTCAACCCCGTGCTTCGTTGCCGTGTTCAAGAAATTAGGAACAGTCAGTGAAGGGAACTCCAAGAGCAAACGCTGAAAAACATTCCCTGAAGTCACTAAATTAGCCCGATTCAGGGGCTCGATGGCGCGAGTGAAACAGGGCATTGAAGAAAAAGACAGTGCATCGATTAAGCGTCTGTTAGCGACATCGACCAGCACTCTGTGGGCACAAAGAAAATCAGCGCCCAAAATAGGTACAGAGCTAGCGGCAACAACAAAGGTCCATTGGAAATCCCGACCATGAAAACAAACAGTCACGAACCTTTCCCCGAACGTTGCGATGGGAGAGCCATTAGCCGCAATAAGCTGCGGTCCGCAGCCTGCTGCTAAACTGTCGGCTCTGGACGGGGGAAGGACCAGGAAACGTCTCCCAGAGCGCGAGTCTTCTATGAAGAGCAGTTTTTCTTTGTCGCCAGCGGTCGCGGCCGCTACAGCGCGCTGGCAGGGTCCATGTCCCAGGGTCGGAAAAGCGCAAGGCGGCAGGCAGCGGTGCGCTCTGGCGCCAAAACGCTGATGGTAGAAACAGAGGTCCCGTCCGTGGTGTCGCTGTGCCGCGATCTTTGCCGTCAGCGAAGGATCGGGTACGTCGTGGCAGGTCAGCGGGGAAGTGGAAGGCGGCGCCGGCGAGGCTGGAACTAGGTGGTGATCGTGGAAAGTGCGGGTAGCCAGGAGAATACGATCCGCGTCCTCAGCCAGGGAGCGATAATCCTTCGTGCCCAGAAGCGGAGAGTTGGTGAGGCCGGCTCTCACGGCTGCCGGCAGCTGTCGGAGGAAGATGTGGGCGAAGAGGAATCCCCCATCGTCCGGTCCGAGAAAGGATAGCATATGCTCTATCAGTTCGAGAGCCGTACCGCCACCCAGGCCTGAGAGGGAGAGGAGCTTCTCGGCTCGCTCTGCGTCGGTGAGGGCATAGCGCCGAAGAAGCAGCTCCTTAAGGGCGGCGTACTTCCCTCGGGTGGGTGGGTCCCGGAGGAGAGTCAACGCACGACGGGTGGCTAGCGGGTCGAGAGAAGCCACCACATGGTGATATTTCGTATCGTCAGCCGAGATGCCACGAAGGGCGAACTGAGCCTCGACGTGCACGAACCACGACGGGGGATCGTGAAGCCAAAAGTACGGCAGCTTGAGCGCCACAGCAAACGTAGCTGCAACCGGAGACAGAGAGCTGGCGGCTGCTGATGCATCCAGAGCGGAGTCGGCGCCACCATCGGACTGCAGCATGTTCGAGTCAGGGGTCACCAATGTGGAGGTAAACACAGACGACACGAGAGCTCTCAATAAACACTGCTCGTTTATTACTCATCACCACAGAACTGAACACTTTCCCTCCAAAACACAGCAACAACACTTCCTGAGAAGTGGTCCACCACAATAGTACCATTAATTTTTTTGGACTTGAGAGTGATGTTACGACTCTGTGATTGGGGAACTGTCGAAGGCTTCGGCCCACCTGGATAAGCTGTTTAGAAAATGGATGGATGGATTTTGTCTCTTCTTCTGAGTTCTCAGTTATTTTTAGTAGATACATGATGCCTGGGTTGGACCCCCTTTTGCCTTTAGAGCTGTCTTCCTCATGGCACAGATTCAACAAGGAGCTGGAAACATTCCTCAGAGGTTTTGGTCCATATTGACATGACAGCATCACACAGTTGCTGCAGATTTGTTAGCTGCACATCCATCATGAGGATCTCCCATTTTATCCCAAAGGTGCTCTTTTGTTGCCATCATCCATATCCTTCAGGGTTCAATTTTTTTCAACACCAGAGATACCTGTCTGCAGGCTTTTGTTATAACGAGTGCTAATTTGAGTTACTGGTTCCTTCCAGTCAACTTGAAGCAGTCAGTCCATCATCCTCTGGCATCAACGGGGGATTTTTACCTTGAAAACTTCTGTTCAATGGATACTTTCTCATTTTCGGACCATTCACTGTAAACCCTAGAGATGGTTTTGTGCGAAAATATCAGTAGATCAACAGAACTAAAATACTCAGACCAGCCAGTCTGTCACTAACAACATGTCACTTTCAGAGTCACGTAAATCTAATTGCTTCCCCATTTTGATGTTCATTTTGAACTTTAGCAGGTTGGATATTTGTGTTAACAACCAGCTGTATGTGATATATTACTGTCAGATGTTTGCTGCTGTTTGGTTGCCACTTTGGTTCAAATCTCTAACAAGTATTGAGTGTATAGCTATGAAATTTTAGACAGATATTCATAATTTATAGCATAGCAACCTTAATGAATTTAATGAACCTCTGACTCTTCTAGTAAGCGGTGCAAATTCGTATTTATCCTAAGAAGAATCCCAGCATCTACTTTATGGATGGGCAATTATGGCTCACAGAAGGATGACTCATACAGGGTTTATTGATCTTCTAACATGTAATGCAGCATTAACATGAGCTTTGCGATTGTGGTTCTGAGTACTTTGTGCATAAAGATCAGCTAGCAGCTCTTAGTATTGTTTAAAAAATGCCTTCATTTTCATCATACTTGTTCAGTTTTTCTTGTATAGTCTAACATATAAGAGTTTGCCCTCCTCTCACCTTCCTTACATTCATCTTTTGGCTCACTGGTTGCAATAAAGGTTGGCAGCTCTTTTGACCCGCTGTCTCTTTTTGCTTCCTGCCAGCTATTTCTTTTCCGCTTTATCTTCCACCTCATTACCTTTTAGTTAACATGATTAACCTTACTTGTCTGCAATTTGTCTTTAACAAGTGTCATACATTGTACCATGCCTGAGTAAAGATTCAGAATATAACATTTGCAGTGATATCCAGTTATTTTCTCCAGCTGGACTTTTTTGTAATGTTCATGAAACATATGCATCCGACAAAGCAGAGAAAAAAATGTTTCACTGCACTGCAATACATCCTCACTTTATGTTGAAGACTGAGATTTTTATATTATGCTCATTAATTAGGTGTTAATTGGGCAAAATGCAAATCCAACACATTTTGTGTATCAGACTAAATGTGTTGGATTTGAATAATTGGACTAGGCTGCCTTTGGCAAAGCAAAACAATAATTTTATACTGGTTAAGCAATATACACTGAAGATACACTTTATTAGGTATACCTGCAACTCAGTGGATTTAGGCAAGTAGATACGGCCAAGATAATGCGCTGAAATTCTAACCAAGACACTTGACATGACAAGGTCTAACTCACATTTCCCATTCTCTTACTAAAAGCATGCTGGGAAAACCTGAATTGCATTTCTGACAGTGAGTTCATTAAGTGAGTACAGTATGCAAAATGATGGATGGGTGATGTGGAACGCTAACGTGTATCTATTAAAACTACAGCTGGAACTTCTTTAATAATTTAATCCCTCTAATTTTCGGATTATTGATGGGCAAAGGAGTGGACAAAACATGGCCAGGAAAAAGGATTGAAGGGAATTTAAATGGTAGAAGAAGATAAAAGATTTATGTTATCATTTAATTGGGAAAGGAACAACTAGGAAAAAGAAATAAGACCATTTCTCACAACTATAAACCTGATTTTTGCTTCAGACATCCTGATGTCGTAGTTGCTTCACAATTTTGTAACATTTTTTTTCTTTCAGAGGTAAACTAATCTGCTTCTGACTGTAAAAGCAGTCGTGATGCATCTGCCACCTTTTTAAAAGTGTAATTTTTCTTTCTTGTGTGTAAATATCTTACTTTTGAAAATGTTGCCCTCTGCGTTAAAAGAGATATTCTGAGGGTTTGTAATTGGTGTAGGTCATGCTGGAGAGGAGCTAATTTGACACACAAGTCTAGGAAAGTGATTATACACTGCTTCACAGTGTGACTAAAATCTCCAAGCACCTTTTAATAATAAATTTATTATTCATGATGATAATTGAACTACTTCTGTAGAACCATTTAGTCACCTGCATTATTCATTTAAACTTGCTGTGCATAATGAATGTGGCAAAGCAGCAACAACAGAAAAGGCTGTCTGTGTCTGTTTTCAATCTTGGACCGATAGTTCCCGAAAGGCTTTCACACTTACGCTTCTTGTTGCTTGTTGGCACATTTTTGCTGACATAAATTAAGAAATAATCAAATTTCTGATTGTGCCAGTTCAGGACGTAGTTTGAAAGGGTGACAACTTCTTGATTATTGATTAGGCACTTGTTACATGTCTAATTTAATAAAACACGTCTACATTGGTGTACACAGTCCATGATATGCGCTCTCTCTCTACCTCTTTGTACGCAAGAACATTAATTTCTGGTGCACAGTGCAGTTCAGCTAATGTTCAGCTATGATTGTCATTATTGGCCCAATTACTTAGAGTCTCATGGTGCTTTATTTTAACAAGGAAACAGTCCCCATGGATAATATGAAAGGAGCAGTGGTGCTAGGCAGGTTACCTTTGAAATATCAGGGCTGTTTTTGGATTCGAGCCTTTACTGCGTTGGCTGGGACTCTCAAGGTTTTAATGCAAGGCTTTGCCCAATGCTTTTTGGATTTTGGACTGACATCACTCCCAAATAAGTACTATATATATATATATATATATGTGTGTATATATATATATATGTTGCCCACTTATGCCTTCTTCTTCCAGTAGCCCACTTCTCATCAGTTTGTCCTGGTTCCTCAACGCCTGATGTTAATCCAGGCAACGTCCGAATTGGTATGGCTTAATTTTTCTGTCTCTCACTCATACCCAAGGTAGGCTTGGTTAGCATGGGGGGTTATAGAAATCCTACCAGTGGCTGGACAAAGCTGGACTGAAAGACAGCACAGAGACACTAATCATGACAGCACAGGAACATGCTCTAAGTACAAGATCCATAGAGGCTGGGGTCTGTCTCACCAGGTGCAGGCTCCGTAAACACGTCCCTGAGACACTCATGCCTTCTGGCAGCGCGATCCCCTTCTTTTCTTACCATCCGCTTATTCAGTCTGAATGACATTCTGATGTCTTTGCTGTATATCATGTTGAAACAGATAAGTTACACCAGTAAAAGACCAAAGTTGGAGTGACTCCTGTTAGCTAAGAAAATGAATGTGAAGCAATGATTCATTCAGGCAGGAGAATGGAAAAATGTTGTCTGGTCTGATGAGTCTCGATTTTGGCCGTAACACCAAGATGGCAGAGACCGAATTTAACGTAAACTACATAAAAGCATGGCCCCATCCTGCCATGGTGAGGGGATATTTTCTTGGCACATTGTTCAAGTTCACATTTATTTATATAGCACTTTTAAAACAACAGCTGTTGACCAAAGTACTGTACAATAAAACGGACAAGGCAATAAACATAAAAAACAGAATCGTGTTTTAGAAGAGTATAAAATCATAAAAAGAATAATAGTAACAAACTCACGATGAATCAAAAGCCAGAGAATAAAAATGGGTCTTTAGACGACATTTAAAAGTATCCAGTGTTGGGGAGGATCGGGTATGCAAAGGCAATGTATTTCAAAGTTTGGGGGTAGTCACAGCAAATGCCCCGTCTCCTCTGTGTTTTAATCTGGACCTAGGGATAACCAAAAGCATTTGGTCTGCAGACCTTAAGGATCTTGGAGGAGAATACCAGGTTAGGAGATCAGCAAGATATGTAGGGGCTAGTCCATGCAACGACTTAAAAACATGTGTTAGGATCTTAAAGTCAATTCGAAAGCTGACTGGCAGCCAGTATAGTGAAGCAAGTACAGGAGATATATGATCTTGCTTGCATGTGCCAGTTAGGAGCCGGGCTGCAGTCGGCCAATTGATGAAGAGGTGACACCAGAGTAGAGACTATTACAGAAGTCAAGGCGAGGTGAGATGAAGGCATGGATCGCTTTCTCAAAATCTCTGAAATAGAGAAAAGGCTTAACTTTTGTAATTAGGCGAAGGTGAAAGAAACTGGTTTTGATTATATTATTTATCTGTTTAGCAAATGTTAAATTGTTGTCAAAAATCACCTCTAAATTTCTTGCAAATGGTTTTTTATAATTTTCTAAGGGGGCAAAGTCATAATGGTCAGAAGGACCAGTTTTCTGTTCATTTAGATTTAGAAAATTTAGAGCCATCCATGCCTTTACATCTTCTAGACAATCAAACAGTCCCTTCAGAGGAGTCACAGTTTTTCATTTTAGTGGAAGGTAAATCTGAGAATCATCTGCGTAACAGTGAAAATAAATTCCATATTTTTTAAAAATAGATCCCAACGGGAGCATATAAATTGACAAAAGGACTGGACCAAAGATAGAGTCCTGGGGGACCCCACAAAAAAGGGTTGTCTTTAGAGAAAGTCTGTAAAAGTATTAGATAAGTAGGATTTAAACCATTCCAAAGCAAACCCTTTAATTCTGGCACATTGTTGTAGTCGAGAGATAAGAATCCTGTGATCTACTGTGTCAAAAGCAGCACTGAGGTCTAATAATATTAAAATAGCAGAATCTCCCAAGTTGGTAAAAGTTAAAAGGTCATTAGAAACTTTTAAAAGAGTGGTTTCAGTGCTGTGGTACGTTTTAAAACCAGATTGGAATAGTTCACCAATGTTGTGTTGGTCTAAAAAGGTCTGGAGCTGCAGAAGGACAATTTTGTCCAGAACTTTTGACGAAAAGGACAATTTAGAGATTGGGTGGTAATTTGATAGAACTGTTGAGTCCAGATTCTGCTTTTCAAGGATGGGTTCCACCACAGCATGTTTAAAATCAAAGGGAACAGACCCAGACTTAAGACTGCTATTGACAACAGAAAGCAGACATGTACCAACAGTGTCAAAAACATATTTCAGTACCTAGGTGGAATGATATCCAGGGTACATTTTGAAGGTCTCAAGTTTCTGTCTACTTTGTTAAGTAATGAAAGTGATACTGGCTCGAAGTGATCAAAAACAGCCAAGGTTGGTGTATAAACACCTGGGTCAGAAATGGGAGGAATAATGTGGGATCTAATATCTACAATTTTATTAATGAAAAATTTCATTAGATTCTCACTTGTTATGTTCACTGCTATATGAGGATCAGCGGTGGGAGGATTAAGAACTGAGTTTGTAATACCAAATAAAATCCGAGGTTTATGACAGTTGTTGGACACGATCTTGGAAAAGTATTTTGTTTTAGCTGCTCTTACAGCTTTAGCTGCTCTTACAGTTGGACACGATCTTGGAAAAGTATTTTGTTTTAGCTGCTCTTACAGCTTTCTGGTAACTTGACAGGGATTCTCTAAGTGCTTCAAACGACACTTGGAGACGGTCCTTTTTCCACTTTCTTTCTGCTTTTCTACATGCCCGTCTGCATTCCCTGGTGTCATTATTTAACCCTTGTATGGTGTTCGGGTCTGTGAGACCCGTGTTCAGTTTTTTTCAAAAGAAAAATTAAACAATTAATTATTTTTTCACGTGTAAATGTGTTGTGTCTTTCCACTCACTCCACTTGATTATAACTGATTTATTTATAACATTTTATATAAAAGAAAAACGAGAAGCACATTAATTCATAAATGTGATCTAACAAAGGTAAAGGGAAAAAATTAACCATGTTTGCTGTTCATATGTCTTGTAATTGGGATGAAGTAAACATCTGTTGAGTAATTTAACATAAAATTGTTTGATAGTGTTAATTTGGAAAGCCAAAACTCTAGAGGGTCCACCAGACCCATGAACACTGGCTGAGTAACAAAAATACGAACACCACACAAGGGTTAACCACAGTTGCGTTTTAGGTTTTACAAGGTACAAGGAGCAATGGAATCCAGTATTTCCAGACAAGCTGAGTTGAACAGGGAAAGCAGACAATCAGTGGTCGAATGAGTGGTACTGTTAGTAGGTAATGCCTGATTTAGATTTTTGTAGGAACGGGCGAAGCGATCTGCATCCGAATTGATCGTACGAGATCGGAGTTTGTGCACAACAGATCTACCAGGCTGACCCAAAAAGGGAAACTCAAATAGGACAGGTATGTGGTCTGAAAAATTTATGTTTTACAGATTTCAGTGTCAATGAGTAAGAGAGTACAAGATCCAGGGTATGACCGTGTTCGTGAGTTGAGCCTTAGACTGACTGAACAAGAACAAGTTCAGAGAACGGGCTCAACTCACCCAAGTTCAGCCAAGTTTCGGTTACCAGGAGAAAGTCCAAATTCCGAGTGGTGAAAAAATCATTCAAAATGAAGATTTTGTTGGCTAGTGATCTAACGTTAACCAGGGCCAGTTTACCTAGCGTGGAATGCCCCGCTGGCCGGGATGATCGGCATAGGGGGAGAAGGTTTTGATTATCCACTCCCGCTCTGCGAAGACGTGGGGACGGATGCCGAGGGTGCTGGATATTAAGATGTGGAGTCACCGTTATAATCCAACGGGGAGCCGATTCAAGGGAGCTCCAGGAGATAAACCATTTGTTGTCTGGGGCAAGGTTCTTAAGAAGAATACAAGGATTAGTCACCGGAAATATCACCATGCATGCCGCCACACAATTTATGAATTTGACCAGTATTCCGGCTCATTTCCCTCGCCTTCTGTGGTGTTTCTTCCTGAGGGGAAGGCTAGGTGGATAGCGGCGGAGAAACAAAGTTATGGTTTCTACCACAGGTGGAACACGGAAATCCTCACATCCTGGGGGCTTTCGGTACTGTTCCTCGACAGTGGCATGGATGTTTAACAGCGATTTGAAGTCGTAGACCCGAAGAGAAGGGCAGTATTAAAGAAAACATAAATTAACAGAGCTAGTAGAAACAGTACAGGTAGCAGCTGATGGCTGTGGTCCTCTCAGTACAATATAAGTATCATTTAAACACCACAGCCTACCTGACTATTGTTGTTGATCATGTCCATCCCTTTGTCCATCCCCCCCACGGTGTACCCATCTTCCAATGGCTGCTTGCAGGATAATAATGCACTAAGTCACAAAGCTCAAATCATGTTAAACTGGTTTATTGATTATGACAATCAGATGGCCTCCATAGTTACCAGGAACAATGGAACAATATGGATCATATTAATCTTTATATATTAGAAACTATGATTTTGTTAAGTCCATTCAACTTTAGAAATCCACTTTATTACTGTTTCCTGGATGTTACAGTTGATTATAACATTTTGGAGAACAGCTACGCTTAATATTAGTTATTCAGAACATGGTGATATTTGTGCCTCATATAACAACCAGTCTTTAAGCAAGGGATGCCTTTGTGACTAATAATCAAATGACAGAGCTACACATGGGGATATGCGTATTAGATGAGGATTAGAAAAGAAAATCACTTGGATGTAAGTTTTTTCTTTATATTTCACTACCTACTTGTTACTGGTACTTGCTATTAACTTGGGAAACTCATATTATGGTTAAACATATTAGGCTTTACAGCAATGGGATTACTAAATGGTCACCTAAGAGATTTTTCACTGAGGTTAATTTGATGTGCCACAAAAGGAACAGTTATGAATGATTCAATTACCAATGTCTAAATTCCATTTTCCTACTTACATTTAATTATTCTGGTAGCGTTTTTGCTGGCTCGCTGTCACAAGGTACAGCTTAATGGAGGCTTTTCTGCTGTGACTAGTCAAAACATTTCCAGGGAGTATGTGCACCATTTACATTACATTGATTGTAATGAGACAAAAATCCACTAAAACTCCTATAGTTTCAGTAACCTTTATGACTCAACATTAAATGAGTTTATAATTTTAATTTTTTTGTTATTTTACATTGATACAATCACAACCTACAACTTGTTTGTTGCATTTAAAGTATTGTCATTGCTTATGGTTACCAGTTGAATTAATACAGCTGAAGGGTCTATACATCCGTAGTCCACTGACATTCTCACTGTGCTTATTGTTTGCATCTGTGAGGTAGACCAGTTAGCAGGCTTGCCATAGAGTTTGGTGACATTAAAACAATCTAATCTAATTTGCTTATTTGTATTATTGTTAGTCAGTTTCATAGAAAAGTAGATAAAATAGAGCCTACAACAGTTGTTGCTGGCCAAGAGGCAGGGTACAGCCACAGCAGAAGTTTACAAGTCTGACTAATAAACCACACTCACATTCAAACCAGGCCAATTTAGAGTCATGACGTAAGATAAGATAAGATAAGATAAGATGACCTTTATTAGTCCCACAGGTGGGAAATTTGTTTTGTTACAGCCAAAGTGCAAAGTTATGTAGCAGAAATTAGAAGACACTGGAATGGAATAAAATAAAATACTATATACAATAGAATAAAATAGAATAATATAGAATAGAATAGAATAGAATTCAACTTTATTGTCATTGCACATGCACAGGTACAGGGCAACGAAATGCAGTTTGCATCCATCCAGAAGTGCTTTAGTGATATAGGTATATTACAATATATATTAGCAATAGTATAGATATGTAAGTATATTACAGAAATGGGTCTATTATGGTATGTTATAATGTACACGGTATGAAGTATGTTGTGAATATTCTATAACTAAGTATGTACAGGCTGTAGTGAGTACAAGCTATGTACAGGCTATGAACAGGATATAAATATGAAAAACTATACAGAATATGAAATAAATAACTTTACAGAAATCTGAGATATACAGCTATACAGAAATGGGAACTATGCAAGTTGTAAACAGTTGTAGGATTAAAGATTATTGAATGTACAGAATGATTATTTACACAGAGCTATACAGTAGTGCAGTTAAGATAAGTGAGATATAATTCCTACAGAGGCTATATAAAGTGCTAGTGGTTGTGAGTGGTGGTTCACTCCATGTTATTATTGTGTGTTTGAGGGTACAGTTGTCCATTGTGGGGGTGTGTATGTTCAGTCCATGAGTTTAACGTGGGTCAGATGTAAGGAGGCAGAGTTCAGGAGTCTGACAGCTGTGGGGAAGAAGCTGTTCCGGTACCTGGTGGTCTTAGTCCGGAGGCTCCTGTGGCGCCTCCCAGAGGGCAGGAGGGTGAAGAGTCCATGTGATGGGTGACTGGGGTCTTTGATGATTTTCCCAGCCCTTTTCAGACACCGCTTCCTGTAGATGTCTTTTATGGCAGGAAGTGGTGCTCCGGCGATGCGCTGGGCAGTTTTCACGACCCTCTGCAACGCCTTCCGGTCCGAGGCAGAGCAGTTCCCGTACCAGACTTATACAGTTGGTCAGGATGCTCTCGATGGTGCAGCGATAGAAGTTCACCAGGATGTCTAAGGACAGGTGGTTCTTCCTCAGAGTCCTCAAGAAGAAGAGGCGCTGGTGAGCCTTCTTGACCAGCTTGGAGCAGTTGGTCGTCCAGGTGAGATCCTCGGAGATGTGGACTCCCAGGAACTTGAAGCTGCTCACACGCTCCACAGCCGTCCCCTTAATGTGGATGGGTGGATGTGGGTCAGCATTCCTCCTGTAGTCCACGATGAGCTCCTTGGTCTTCTCGGTGTTAAGCAGCAGGTTGTTTGTGTCGCACCACTCAGCCAGACGATCCACCTCCTCCCTGTAGGCGGCCTCATCGTTGTCACTGATGAGGCCAATCACCGTGGTGTCATCTGCAAACTTAATGATGGTGTTGGAACCATCAGTATATAATATATACAACAGAATAAAATAGAATACAAATGCTATATACAACTGAGTAAGAAAATACAAAAGTACAACTTTGTCAGAAAAAAGAATTGCACTTATAGCAGTCTTATTGCACACGTGTGGGTCTGTGTGTGTTTGATCAGTTGAAGTCTTTGTTGTAGAGTCTGACAGTGGGGAGGAAAGACCTGCGAAATCTCTCCATCCCACATTGTGGGTTCCGCAGCCTGCCACTGAAGGAGCTGCTCAGTGCTGTCAGTCTCCTGCATGGGGTGGGAAATGTTGTCCAACAGGGATTCTCCTGTCACTCACCACCTCCACTGAGTCCAGAGGGCATCCTAGGACAGAGCTGACCCTTCGGATCAGCCTGTTCAGTCTCTTCCTTTCCCCGGCAGAGATGTTGCCACCCCAGCAGACCACACCATAAAAGATGGCTGAGGCCACCACAGAGTCATAGAAGGTCTTCAGGAGAGGGCCCATGCAGAGGAACCCAAAGATACCCCACGCAAGAACAGGGAGAACTTACAAAATCCATATAGCAATGCCCGAGCCAGTGTCTAATAATAACTATTAAATCCCTCATGACTATTTTCAAGAAGAACAACTTATAATTAAAGTAATTCCACTGTGAATTGAACATGGATAAATGTGAAAATTACCTCAGTAATTCAAACCACCCATGTGCTTGGATTCCAAACAGTGGACAAGCTGACAAAATTCATTTTTGTGGAACTCTTTGGTAAAGGTTAAGAAATGATTGTGCTTTTGAATTAACTACAATGATTAAAAGTGTATCTAAAGTTACCGTGGCCTCTCCATGGTTTTAAAGCAGATCACTCCCTGACATTAACGAAAGGCGGGGAGGGGTGGGGGGTTGTATTTCATGACATGAAAAAGGAAGGATACAAAGGAATCGGTATCACTACAGGATGTTTTCTCCCTCTTGCATGTATAGGGATTTGTGAGTATTTATGCAGCCGCTAGTGTTTACGTTGTGCTCACTACAATAATGGTAAACACTCTTGGATTCTCCTCCATCTCTTTTCCACAGGGTGAGCGGTTTTCAAAATGTATGTTATAGGTCTTGAGTGCTGAGTGCACTTGTAGGTTTCACAAGAACATCAAAACACAATCAAGTCGTGTGGATCCCCGAGGCTCGGGGCTGGGAGCTAGCACTTAGGGAAAGAAGGGATTAAGGCTGGAGTAAAGGAGGGACTTCAGAAACAGGGAGATGAAGATATAAAGGGAAGCAGAAGGATGTGCACTTAGGAAAATAGATGAATGAAAAGCTTTGGACAAATGACTTTCCACCATGACTTCCATACTGTTCAAACCAGGTGATCTTTAAATACAAAGCCTAGATGATATTACATTGTTCATATTAGTTTTTATAGGAGGTAGAGTTTATGACTAATTGATTCCCTCATACATTCATTCAGACGTTTTTACCCTCCTCCTTCATTAAGCACTGAGTTCACTGAATCGATCCAAAGCTCAGCTCCAACCCAGAAACCTCTTAAATTACTGGTGTCACAATTCACTACTGAGCTGAGTGAACTCTGACAGCCAGAGAAGGGGATTAAGGGAAAATTAAAAGACTTTTTTTTACTCTCTTTTCTCTTTTTCTTTTTTATGGTCAAGAAATCCTACTTCATTTTGTTCACTTTTGAAGCCTGAGTGTGAGGAATGGTAATTGAGCCATCACTCCATGAAAGAGAGAAAGATGAATAGACAGCAGAGAGGGAGAGCGAGAAGGGAGAAAAAGTGACATGAAGTAAAACTGTCTCACGGAGTGAGATGAAAGGAATCAAACTGATGTTCCGTAAATTTTCTTAATTTGAACCTGTAAAATTAGCAACAAATTTCCCGCTAACTGATTTTTTTTTTCATTATGTGTTCACTCTCTTGAAAGCTTGCGTGGTGCAAAGGTTAGGCAATTAGACACTGTCCAGCTGAGGAAAAAAACATAACAAATTTAGGGTTGTGTATTATTTGGATTAAAAAAAAATCTTAAAGTGTCAGTAAATCTATTTAGAATCTTAAATTCAGGCTTAGAGGTTGGACATTATATTTAGGATACATTTTGAAAACATGGATGTTTGTTTGCTTAGTAAAGGTTATAAATTTGAATCCTAGGTAACTTACTTTTTGAGTTATTGCCTTCACGAGATTTTCAGAAAATCCAAGAGTTTTCTGTTTGGAGTTTGCATGTTTTCCCTGTGTGCGTGGCTTCTCTCCGGGTAATCCAGCTTCCTTCCACAGACTGATTCTAAATTAACCAGAGGTGTGAATGTAAGTGGGTGGTGGTGTACTCTGCCTCTCGTCCTATGATAGTTGGAATAGGTCCCAGCCCTCCCGTGACCCTGATAAGGAAAAGTGGGAGAGGATGGATGGATAGATTTAAGTCATATTTCTATTTCTATACAGCAGTAAAACATGTAGTTGGAAGACATTACCTTGAGACTGTAATAAACAAAATTCTATGGATATTTTAGGCTAAAACAGTTAATCCATTATAGGAAAATAATCGTCAGAAACTGTTTTTAAAAATAGAACAAAAGCATCATCTTTATCATGCTGCACAGTCATCTGATGCCACACTAAGATCTCAAATGTTTGTTTTTCCCAACCTGCACATTACTTTGGTGGTCTTGATTTTAATCCACACTTCTTCGCCTTGTTTGTTTCCTGTTATATTTGACTAACCCTGCATAAAAAAGAAGTTTCATCACAGTTTGTCAGGGTATAATATTAACATATAAATAACCTTGACTCGCAGCTCTCTTTTCCAAACCAAGAGACACAATAATAAAAATCCAGAATACAAAGAAAAGAAAAATGCTTTACAAACAAGAGAGACACGTAAAAACTATTTTGCATTATAATGCATCAAGGAGTTCAGTATATATGCTCATGCTGATTCACATACAGCTGTGAATAATAACAGTCTTGTAAAAGAAAGTTTTCACAGGACTATGTAATCCAGTGAAAAGTGAAGCACGCCCTTACAGCCTTCCATAGGAATTAATAGTAGAACTATAATTCAAGTAATTAAATGATCTTGATTAAATGATCATCAGCAAGTGTGAGCATCTTTATGAAAACAGAGGTCTTCACTCTACAGGCCTGTGTTAGCATGTTAAATGTTCAATTTTAAGAGACTATAATTGGAAGGTTTGCCAGGAGAAAGCCTCTCCTCTTTAAAACAAACATGGCGGCACAAATTCGGGTTACAATGATGCATTAAAACAAACAACAAGACTTCAAAAACAATGTCCCTTTGACAGATGAGCATGGATGTGCTTGGTCATAGTACACAGTGCTATATTTGACACATACCAAACACAGCAAAGGCTGATAATCTGGACTTGTTTCAATACCACAAGACCTGGGCACCCTGCAGTCATTGAGTGGACCAAGAACTTTTCTATATATCAAAGTAGTCTACAGTCACATGTGAAGTCATCTGTCTGACAACTTCCTTACCCATAGTATAACACTCAAGTTACACTTTAGCACCAAAGGTGCCAGGTTGACTCACATTTAAATTGAGTCACGCAACAGGACAATGATCCCAAGTACAGCAGCGAATCTACAACTCAGTGACTGAAAAAGAAAAGAATCAAAGTGTGGCACTAGTTCAGTCAAAGTCCATACCTCTACCTGGCTTAAATATTGTGTCAGGACCGTCAGAGAGCTGTGTATAAATTCAATTTAATTTTATTTATACAGTGCCAAATCACAACAACAGTCTGCTCAAGGCGCTTTATATTGCAAAAGTCTGAAGCAAGCACTTTGGCGACACTGGGAAGGAAAAACTACCTTTTAACAGGAAGAAACCTCCGACAGAACCAGGCTCAGGGAGATGCTGCTATCTGCCGCAAACGGTTGGGGTGAGAGAAGGAAGACAGGATAAAAAAGATGCTGTGGAAGAGAGCCAGAGATTAATAACAAGTATGAATAAACCAGCAAATGAATGACGCAAACCTCAATGAACTCGTCCCATCAGTTTAAAAATGAGGCACTCTGGCCAAGTGCTTGCTCATAGTCGGTCGTCTGATTGTTGAGGTTTTCTCTCTACTATTGTAGGGTCTTTATCCTAAAATATCAAACGCCTTGAGGCAACTATTGTAGGAATTTGGTGGTGTATGAATAAAAATGGATTGAATCGAATGAATGAATCATAGAGTGTACTTGATTTTTCATGTGGCTGTATTTAGTTCAGCATATTTGAGCAATCTTAAAGCAATTTTAGACGCAGAATTTATTTATTTCTGTCACATTATTTTGTCCTCTAGATTTTAATCCGTAGTTTTTACTAAAAAAAAGACTTAACTGACTGAAAAGAACTTTCATCTTAGTTTCTCAGCTTATAATATTAACATATAAATAACCTTCACTCACAGTTCTCCCATCCAAACTTAAAGATACCAAAATAGAGACCACTTAATAAACAAGAGAAGCACACAAAAACAGCTTTGCTTTTTAATGCATCAAAGAGTACAGGGTACAGATTCACACAAGGCTGTGAAGAACTATATGCAGCTTACATCAGATCCTGTGATGCATGTGCACACATGCATGCAGAACTTGAACCTATATGAATAGCACCTGCAGTCAGCTGATGACACGCTTTACAGATGTGCGTTCTCTACCTCATCAGGCAGTTTGTTTACATGAGCAACATTTTTGAGTGTGTCACTTGTGGTTTCTGACACCATAAAGTAAAAGAGTGCACCAAATTAATTGTGACGATTCATGTCACTGGACAAGAAGATTCAAACTGAATACATGTGAATTCAGCTTACCTTATAGCAACAGCACCTTATCCCAGCAGTCAATGGGTAAGGAAGGTGCCAGGTTTTGACAAAAAAGAAAAGTGCGCAGAGTATTAAATTTATTTGATTCTTTAAAAAAACGCTCCCCATCATAGCCCAACAGTGAATCATTGAGTACTTGTTTTTTAATTAACAGGGAAACACTTGCTACTTTGAGCACATTTGTATGCAGCATCATATTTAAATGTATTATTGTTTTGGTCAGGTTTAACTTTTTTGTTTATATGCAGGGTAAAACTGTCAGCCTGGCTGGGCATCTTTCATTGTAATGCCAGTTCTCCAAACCTGCAGCTCTTCAAACTTCTTTGCATTGTTTTTTATTTTTTGGGGTGACACTGGGAAAGCAATCTCAGCACCCACAACCATCGATATTTATCTTAATTATACCTGTTTACTGCCGCAGAGAAATGTGTATCTTCACATTTCTCTTACAACAGTAACGATTTTAAAATTTAAGGCAATAGAATGATGCAATGATGCCCCGATGATTCAAAGTTTAGGCTGATTTCAATCCGGATTTACATCTGCTCACAAGATAGACAATTACAAAATCAATCTTCATACGTTCCTGACAGTTTTTCCATTTCAGCGTCATTATTTTTTCACAGACTTTTATCATATCCATCTCTAATATGCAGCAAAATCATTATTAGCTTCATATTACAATCGGCCTGTGTGAGCTGTGTATTATCTGTGGAGACAAACAACAGGCTATGGTTTGTTTTGTTTGCCACTGATATGGACGTTGATATGAAGTGTTATTGCTGTCACCACATTTATATCAGCTGATGGGAATTTCAGACCTTTTTGTGCCTCATTTACATTTACCTTATTCCTCTCCATCACACACACACAAACTATACTTGTGATTACAGGTGTCCAGGTCCTGTTATTAGGCAGTGTGGTGTGGGGAGATGATGTCTCAGTAGACCCCCTGCAAAAGACAGAGCAAGAGTTAGGACATTAATAGGCTGAGAAAAGCCATGCAGCATCACTGTCTACCTGTGTGCTAGGACTGGCAAGATCAAAGGCTGACTCTGAGAGAGAGAGGAGGGGGTAGAGAAAGACAGCCAGAATACACAGACACAGAGGAAGGGAGAGGAAAAAGTCATCCAGTGACAAGGAGACAGAGAGAATAGCGAGTTCTGAAAGCACAGAAGGGACAGGAAGGCAGGTAAAGAAAAAATCGACAGGGAGGATAAATAGAAGACATTCCCTTCTGCCACCTGCCTTATTGCTGACTTCAGTTTATGCGCCGCATTGGCCTCCATGTCACCTTCTGCATTTTGTGAATCTTGTGAAACCCTTGAAACAAGACGGGCGCTGAACTTGTCTGGTCAGCACACTGACTACTGAGTTGTGCTAATTGGGGGGAAAAAGCCTGCAGTGATCATGTTTTCCTCAAAGAACGATGTAGGACTACATTTCTACAGAGATGGAAAAAACATATATGGCATGTGAGTAACAAAAAGAGCCATAGATCACTGTAATTACACTCAAGCTACCTAATATGGTTAAGCTACACATAGAGAGCCATAACGAGGTTTTACACAGGTCCATAAGATTTTGGATTTTAGTTTTGCCTCTGTGTTCCACTACTGCGGTGCTCAAATCAAACAATCAAGTTTATTAACTTTCATGCATGAGAATCTACAGTACAAGGATATTTTCAAACAAATACTGTACTGTATCTTTTAATCACTTTAAAACGATCAGCATTCTCTCTGCAAACCTCAGCTGAATCCAACGCCCTGACTGAAATCATTAAGAACTGTGGTCTATCAACACCTCTAAAAACAGGCTGAAAATTTTGTGAAAGAGAGCCAGACTTGTAAACACTGATGTCTGTTTTTTCTTGTTTGGGGCTTATAGGTATGTGGATGTATTGTGTGTTTTGTGCTTGACTTTTTACATGACATTTTTGTGATCTGCTGTATATAAGAGGCAAGGGGACTGCAGACGTAAAATAGCTCTGGTACAATGGAAATGTCAGTATTTATGTTAATATTGTACATGGCCTCTTTTCAATGAAAACTGAAAAAAGGTGAAAAAAGTACAATTAAAGTACAATCTTAACTTTCAAACTTAAATGCTTTAATAAAACTATTCCATTAACTATTGACCATTATAGCCAGTTATAGTGGCTATAATGGTATAGGCTCATATATAACTGGATAATTTACTGACAAGCACTTCCTTGTCAGGTGAACCCTGTTTCCTCAGTATTTCCTGATAAAATTAAGGACATGTTTAGGCTGAAAAAATATGAACCTATAAGGAAAATAGCAAAAATTTCAGGAGAGGCCAAATCAGAAATGTGGAAAACAGTTGGTTAAACTCAAGAACAGGAAGGTGTGATGTACAAGTGCAACAAGTTTAATGGTGACTGCTGATCGAAGTAGCAGGATGAATTGTGACATTGCGACGAGATCACACTTTCTGCTCAGATTCAGACAAAAGCTGCAAAACTGATCACATAGAGCTTCACAGTGCAAATGAATAATGATCCAAAGCATATTTCAAAAACAGCCCAAGTGTTTCTCAAAGGAAAGAAATGAAACATTCATAAATGTCACCTGATCTCAAACCAGTACATGGACCTAACTGTAAACAATACTAGTATTTTCTATAATCACATAATCGTACATATATAATGCCTGATTAGAAAGTGAAAACATTTCTGTTCCACCAAGTTCCCATTAAGCAATTAATAGACTCTACTGAGGACATCTGGAAAGAAAATTGAAAGAAGCAGGAGGGAAAGAGAGAGAAAGAGAGCCAGGGACAACAACGTCACATTAGAAAGGTATAGTAATCATCCACAACTATTTTCAGTTGTGGATGATAAAGGATTCAGAAAGTTTATTCATGCAGGTCCATATGACAGAGAATATGCATCTTCTTTTTGTTTTCATATTTTAATTTATATTTAATTGTGTTGTGGTTTGCAGTGTTTTGTGTTGTTTCACTTTAAATTTGTTTAAAAGGAAAAAGCTGAAAATTTAAATAGTTAAAAGTTGAAATGTAAATAGTTGGTTTTTGTATTATATGATTTATTTGTTACATTTTATGTGGAGTGAATAAATAAAAGTATATTTACGGTACCCTAGAGACAAATCACGTAAAAACTCCAAAACACGTACCAAACACAACAGAAGTGCTCCAGGATGCTAGGCCCAGCGTTGAGCTTTTGTTACCTAGAGGCTACACAAGCCAGCAAGTACCAACGACCGGATTTGGTGTGTGGTAGTAGCAGGTAAATGAACATTTTTTTAATTATTTGAATATATGTGAGTGCTTGTGTATAAATACACAAACAATACACACATGCTTTCAATTGTGTAATTTAAGTGATCAAGGTAGCTCTGTTTTGGAAGTTCAGTTCATGCTAGAAATGTGCTTTGGAGTTTGCACGTGCTTTGTCTCTAGGGGCCACCATATATATTTATGTATAAACATATATAAATAAACCACTTTTTTTATATTAGTAATTCTTTTTGTGCATAATTTCATATTATTGTTAATAATAAATTAATTAAAGCAACAAAACAACCTGAAGAGCTGGTTCGGAGCCGAAAGAGCCGGCTCTTTTTAGTGAGCCGAACCGAAAGAGCCAGTTCTCTAAAAAGAGCCGGAAATCCCATCACTAAGTGGTAACTCCTAACTGCCCAACTTTTATCAAAATAGAAATAAGACAGAAAAATAGACACGAAAGAGATACTACACACTGCAGCACACATTTCAGTGTGACTGGCTGAATATGAATAATAAATACATTACGTGTAAGTGCTTAAGTGCTAACATAAAATATGATGAATAGACTATTGAATATCCAATCTACGCGTTTTAAAGGTAGGCTCCAGGAAGGCTCCATTATTCCTGAATTACCTCAAACTACTCTGCAAAAATATGTTCTTTATGGCAGTGTCACCTATTCGATCCTTTAAATACCCTCACCCCCTAAAGTTTTCCTTTATGAACTTTTAAAATCATTGATATGAAGAATATCAGTTTTTAATCAGCTGCTTCATACTTCTCTCATCTGACTTCCATTCCCCTTTGGGTGAAGAATCTATTATTCATGCTTTTCCTTCAGTCAAAGCGTGTCCACTCCAACAAGGTTTGAAGTTGGAAAGTTGAACAGAAGTGAAGTAAAAACGCGACGAGGCATCTCAATCTAGGACACCTTTACCGGATGAACAGTCAGATCTTAGGTATGTGTTCCAAAACTGATTCATCCATCCATCCATTTACTTAACTGCTTACCCAGCTTGGGGCTGTAGCCAATCCCAGCTGACACAGAGCAAAAGGCGGAAGACAGGGTACTCAAAGGTGATCTCAAAGGTGAATACTGATGGATTGAAACAACAGATGTGATTAGCATGAGAATTAAGAGTGTAATTAGCACATCTTGAGTGGGCACAATAAATTTAGGTAAGATTTGTATATAAAAACAGCACACACTAACATGTTTTTTTTAATGTCACTTAAATAGTTAACCATTTTTTGTGGGTATAATAAAGGTCCCACAAAGTCAGCATTTCAGAATATGGACAGGCATTAAGATAAATCCATTAAGTGTACTATTTCTCTACAAGGCAGGGAGCATGTTTCTTAAGTGCTGAATTAGAAAACTAGAATGTGTTAATGAATTGGCATAGATAATTCCCTTGGACCTGTGTTAGACCCAGTCCTTTTAATACCTATGCTCAAACAGGAAAACTAGAGGAATGTGGCTTTTTTATTTTTTTGGTATTGCTCACCATTCTGTTCCTGTAGCCTGACAGAGGGTTCAAAAGTGATTGTGAACCATTCTTAGTAATGTTTAAGTAGTCAGTAGTATCAATTCACATCTGAAAATGGCATACATTTGTGCCCAGTTCTGACCTGCTTTCCAATTTGCATAGAATTTGTGGATAAGTGATGACTCATTACTTAAAACAGAAAAGACTTTTCTTTCAAATGCCACTTTGCTGAAAGGCTTTCGTTTTATATCTCCAGATCAATTCTGTCTTTTCTTTGGATAAATGAGTGTCTAGGCCAGGGTAATCTGTCCTGCCTTCAGCCTGTTAAGCCTGTTCTTTGTCTTCATGCACAGCTGTTATGGATGTCTCTCCTTCCTCACGGCTGCTGAGGTTCATGAGAGGTCTGAGCAAGGATCAACAAAAAAAACCCAAAACACTCCTCTTGTTGGTATAGTCAGTCAGTGTTGCGGTGCTCTGCTTTTCCAGTTAAACTAAAACTGTGGAAAAGCTTTTAAAAAGTTGGGTCAGGTATGAAATAAACATCTTGCTTTGCAAAATTTTACATTTTGTTCAAGTATTACTTAAACTACTGTATCTATAAACAAGTTTAGCTCTCCTCTAGAGAGTACAGGAGAGTTTAGCTCTCCTCTAGGACACTGATTTTTACTCTCCATTTGAATGTCACTATTATCACCTATTGCTTAGAATATGAAATAAAGCTGGATCGTCTCACTCTCCACTAAATCTCTCCTCCAAAACAACAACATATAAAGTTGCAAGTAGCAATGGCCAAGCAGTTTAGCAGGTGAGAGCAGAAGCTCAATCGGATCATCCAAAAGTGTGCTTGTAAGAACCATAAACTGTATGTCAAAGCTGGACGGAGCATCTGTGTCAATAAATATAAAGCCATTCCAGAAGTTCCTTAAACCTGCATTCTATCTGAAGGCCACCAGATGGCGATAGCTGTGGTTGAAAAAAGCTTTCGGTCTTGACCCCTGTAAGCCCTTTCCTGCTGAGTTTATAGGCTCAATTACCATTTCAGGTCATACTGAATTAAAAATGTATGTCTGTTTTGAGAGTCTTGTCATATTATGTTTTGAAATGGAAGATTTTGCGTGATATGAAGCAGCACACTCATTGGCTAATGGCTTGTCAGTCAAATGTCATCAACCAATGAGTAGCAGCTTCACAGTCAAACCTGCCCTGCCTCATTACTTTTTGTGTTTTTTGGGGGGACGGGTGGGGGGTTTGCTTACCAAACGCCAACAGCAGAAATGAGGCTTAAAAATAGGAGTCACAAATCAGAGGGTCATATTGAGTTAGTTACGTCCATCAAGACATCCAGGACAATTTTGTGGCTTTTTTTTTGTTGCCTTTATTACATTGTGGAACAGTGAAAATGGGGAGAAAAAGATGCAGAAGACACCCAGCTAAGGGCCATGGATTGGACAAACTTAGACTGCTGCACTGGCCATATGGCATGTGGTCACCTGCTCACCCACTGAGCGAAATCAACACCCTGGCTTTTTTAAGTTTGCTGACGACACCGTCGTGGTGGGCCTGATCTCTGATAACAACGAGACGGCCTACCTGAAGGAGATTAGGAATCTGGAGAACTGGTGCCAGAGGAACAACCTCCTTCTAAACGTCAGTAAGACAAAGGAGCTGATAGTGGACTTCAGCACTAAGCTGGAGAGGAACTACCAGACCCCCGTCATCAACGAGTGCCCAGTGGAGAGAGTGGACAGCTTCAAATACCTCGGAGTTCACATCACGCAGGACCTGTCATGGTCCTGTCACATCAACACCGTGGTGAAAAAGGCCCGACAGCGTCTCTACCACCTCAGACGCTTGAGAGACTTCCAACTGCCCTCCAAGGTGCTCAGGAACTTTTACTCGTGCACCATAGAGAGCATCCTGGCGGGAAACATCTTAACCTGGTTCGGGAACAGCACCATGCAGGACAGACGAGCTCTACAGAGGGTTGTGCGGTCAGCTGAGCGCACCATCCGCTCCGAGCTCCCTGACCTGCACTCAATCTACAGCAGGCGGTGCTGGACCAAGGCCAGGAAGATCGTGAAGGACCTCAGCCATCCCAACAACAGACTGTTCTCTCTGTTGAGGTCAGGAAAGCGATTCCGCTCCCTGAAGACCAACACAGAGAGACTGAGGAGGAGCTTCTTCCCGCAGGCGATACAGTCTCTCAATCACACCACCACACAGTACTGACCCACACATACAGTTCTTACACACACACTGGACTTTCTGGACTTTGGTTTTGCACAACACTGGTCACTATATTCTTCATTTCCGGTTAATACTTGTACAGCTGCTGTTATTGTGTATATATTTATTTAGATTTAGATTTCTTCATACATTCTTATATAGTTCTATATTGTGTATTTTGTTGTACAGTTATTTTATTTTCAACTTTAATTTATATATTTATCTTTATCTTATTCTTCCCAGTTAAATTTACCCTTCATTCTAATTTGTGTTGTACAGTTATTTCATTTTTAACCTTAATTTATATTTTATTCCTTCCTAGTTAAATTTACCCTTTTTAATTTTTCATATTTATTTCCTATCTTATTCATAGCCTTTTCCTTTTTTGTTCTCTTTAGGTCACGAGCAGTTGTCCAAGCATTTCACTACATATCGTACTGTGTATGACTGTGTACGTGACAAATAAAATTTGAATTTGAATTTTGAATTTATACCTTTTATAGTCCTGATGAAGATGATAAAACAGGATGTGCTTTACAGCATGCAGCATCCTTCATTTTCTCAGTCAAATCCACCAGCCAAATCGGCACTCGAGACTATGTACTGCACCAAGTTTGGCCTTAATTAAAGAAAGTGATTGCAAGCATCATCTGTGTAAGGTTTGGACTAGATCATGCCAGGGAAAGCTGTGTTTAAACCTTTTTAGGACATCATAGGATTCATCAGAGTCTTTGCAAGGTATCCAATGGTACCTAATTTTTAGAAAAACCAGCCTTAAGTTTTCCAGCTTTGATCTACTGATGGCGCTTAAGTATTTGAGAGACACAAAACATGGTAAAAAAAAAAAAAATCAGCGGGCTCTACCAATGCAGTGTGCAAATGTCAAAACTTTTAAAGATATGGCTCTAGGGGCTGCCATAGAGCCCAGTGGCAGAGGAAGAACAAGGAAGATGTAGAAAGAATTGTATGAAAAGTTAAAACACAGTGAGCTCCCCCTCACCTTCACTGGTCAGCCTCTAAGAGCAGAACACTTTTACTTTTGTTTGTCTTATAGTTTCTTTTGCCTTTGGAGTCTGTGTGTATGACAAACGCTTGTAGATAAAAGAGTGGGAATATCTGTGCTTCCTTCTTTTATCTGGAAGTTGTTTCTGTTGCTTTCACTTTCACTTCTATCCCATTAATTTTCCTCTGGCACTGTCTGTCTGTGCTGACAGTGATGATACCTTGTGTTTCTCCAAGCCAAAAAGTACATAAGGACAAATTTTACTCTATATGCAGTAAGTCTTCAAATAAAACATAACATTTTTGGAAATGTACTGCATTTGGATTACACAATAAGTTGATGAAGTTTGGACATTTTCTTTCTTTTTTTATTGTCTGTCTGTGTGTGTGTGTGTGTGTGTGTGTGTGTGTGTGTGTGTGTGTGTGTGTACTACTTTGTAGGCTCAAGTCTGCCAGTGTTTGTCTTTTTAGGGGGGAGCCAGTTTGCTCATTTCCTGGCAGGAGTATGTGTGCATGTTTTTTTGTGTTCTGTAATAGAGCCTGATTAAGAAAACATGTGTTTTTAATGCAGGTTAACAAAAACCAATCATTGGCTGATCTCAATTTTTCATTCTGTTCAGACATCGCTCCTCAGAGATTAGTCGCGAAACAATCAATCAAAAGCAGCAATCCTGCTCTCCCTTCCACTGATGGAGTATCGGCAGATGATGATGTTTGAAATGAATGATGGATACCCCAAACGGCACTGAATCTATAGACCCAGTTGTTAGCTGTCCGACACGTTCATCGTCAAATCCTTAAGTTAGACATTTATTTGTTTTACAGGGTGTTTCTTCTGGTCACAACCTAATTGGATTTTACAGAAATAATGAATTGGCCTGTTCAAGTCGGTGCTGTAATATAAAGAATATCATATTATAATGTTCTAAGCAAAAAAATAAATTAGTTGCTGACTTCCTTTGCTTGATTGAGTGGGTTTCAGACGTTGTTTGCTGAAAACTGCTTGCTGCACCAAGAAATTGGGTTAATGGCAGCAATGAGACTGAAACATGAGGTAAATTTATAGATTGTGGTTGTAGCTTTATAGCTTACACATACAGCGTGCTGCTGAAGAGCTTTCAGTTTGATTTGCATGCTATAGCTGGAATTTCAAATCCATTTTTCATCATGTTTCCATCACTTTAAAATGATGATATACATAAAAATTGTAAAAAAAAAATAAAATAAAGGGGTAACGGAAGTAAGTATTAACTTCATGCCACCATGTCCAAACACAGAGTGACAGAGCTGAGTGTAGCTAGACTAAAAAAAAATGGCTTTCTAGCTTTACAGAGCTCAGACCAGATTAGTCTGCTTCGCTATAGTGTCCTCTGGCATTCGGGACTATCCTATGCTCCACATCTCTCTCTCCTTCATTCTATCTACTGTTCTACAGTTCCTCCTCTAATTTTCCCTCCTCCTCTCTCCTTATTGTCAATGACTAGGGTTTTAATGATTATATCTGGCGGTGTCACAAATTAATTCCTGCCTCTCTGGCAAAAAGCTGTTCCCCACCTGATTATGCAAAGCAGGCCTACATTCTCTCCCTTTGAAGTGGAGGAAAAGCTGCTTAGAGATTCTCCCCTTGAGGAAACACTGCAATATGGGGAGCGTCAACAAACCAGGGTTCACACAAAGGTCAGCAATATGGTTAACCCTAATGAAGCCCCACTTCATCTCCACATCTCACCACTTTTAAGTTGTGCTGATGTTATGGTAGCGTAATGATTCGCTCATATCAAAGACTGGAGCTATTTTTCGAAAACACTCAAAAGTGGAGCAGAAGTAGGGCGGCCAGTATAAATAGCCATATAAATGCACTCAAATAATGCTTGTGTCTATGGCCACACGGAGTAGTCGGATGAAACCGGTGCAACGCTATCTCAGCAATGATGTCTTTGACGGTGTCTCGGAGGGTTGCTCGGAAGCACCGGCCTTATATATTTGATGCTTCCACACATAACTGCCTTTGCAAGAGCTTATTTTGTCACTCCATTATGTGCAGAAAGGTTGGAATATATGACTTTTTGTATATTATTGTCTGTGTTTACTGCCAATACACCTTTTTCTTCTGATCTGAGCAATCACAGGGTGATGAGAAGCTACAAATCTTTCATGAAATATCTACTTTTCACACAAGAAAAGTCCTCCCAGATAATACATCACTGCAAAATGCAACAGTAACACTAAAGGGGTGTATGACAGCACATATGAGATTATTTCTGGACAGTGCCGTAGAGCAATAGCAGAAATAAACAGAGAAACTGTGTGTTAATTTGATCATTACTGCTCTTCCTGGCTATTAAACAAATCTCTCAGACAGAAAAACTTTAGTTTCTGGTCGAGTCGGCAAACATTTGGACTTGTTTTTGCATTACTTTGACAACATCCAACATTCACATTGAGTATGGGTGTTTAGACAGAAACTTGAAAAATTCTTTGAGGACTTGTGTCAAAAGTAAATAAGGCTTGGAGACGGTGGTGCTTGTCTTCTTATGTCAACTCCCATTCTCTACCATTAAAAGGGAATTTAAAAAGTCGCTTCAAACAGACTAAACTGTGCAGGTGTTTTTAACACAACTCTTACATCATCAGCTCTCTCCATCTTGGTTTCCTTCGCTTGACTGGGTGGCAGCTTCTTTTCTGCCCATACTAATAGGGTTTGTCCACAATCAGAGAGGCTAGGACCACCTGGCCTATGAAAGCCTTAGCCACTCAGTTACTATGTGGTTCTCCGCTTGAGCAGCACAAAACTGCATCTGCCATCTCTTTACAAATTCACTCGCTTACTACACTCACCATTGTTTAAGCTATCATGATTTCGTAATTCCTAAATAAACATTTTCTTAATTGGTATTTATGTGTGCGTGCCTCCCTTGTTGTCATGGCCATGCAGCCCGCTTTGCGACACACGCCTGCACTTCCAAGAAAATAACAGCAGCAGTTCAGACTCAGACACAGACCTGCCAACAGTTTCTGCAATTCTGACAGCTTTGTTCCTCCTGCAGGAAATGTGTGTTGTTGCTTCATTTTTTAATATCTGTCTGAGTGTGTGAGTGCTGTTTGGGTTTGTATTTTCATTTTAGCCAGCAGCTGAGTGGAGAATATTTTCTAAACACGGCGACGTTACAGATTTACAAGCTTTCTGATGTGTGCGCATGTCCTCTGAACCAAGGTGGTCGTCCTTGTTAACCGCAGAATGGAAAGAAGGTGGATTCAGAGGTAAACAATACATTAATGTTTAATATAGAAAAACTCAGTTTGTTTTTATTGTTGCAGCGGTCACTGGGAGGCACTAACTTATTAGCTTTTTAGCTTATACGGTGAATTTTTTGACTGCTGCTAATTTACATATAGTTTCTGCAGCAATATTGCTGCTGACTAAATATAATAAGACCTGTATTCACTCTTGTTTCAATGTGCATTGAGTCACTTCCAAGTTAACCATCGCCCTCTGAGGCTGCTAAATGCTTCAATTAGATAATTTTACTGACAAAGAGCTGATGGTGTGAAAACAGTGAAAATGAACCAAAATGATACAGATACAGGGTGGACAAGTAAACAACTGGCTGAAATAAAAAATAAAGCCTTCCTAAGCCTAGGGGGGCAGCGGACCTGTGGAAAAAGAAACTCGTGAGTGATCAGGTGGCTGCTTTCATGCCATTTTCTCTTTATTTCACACAAACTGCCATAAAATACTGCTCACATGTGTTAAGTACTGGAATATTGTCTAAGTTCTGTCTTTGATGCGGATAGCTCGAGGTGAGTTTAACTGATGTGAGCAGCGTTCTATTTTTATTTGCTTAAATCTCCTGCAACACACCCACACACACACAGAGAAGCCAGCAGCTACAAACAACAAAAAACTGTAGCTGCAGCACTTATAGTTTAGCAGATGGTTGGTGTTGCACTGTTAAAACAGGAGCATTTATGACTTTCTTAACCACGTTTGTTTTGACACCGATGTCTTTATATCTGCGTGTCTAAACTACTGCTGCTGCTTATTTCCTCTTGCATAATTGGCACAGGTAGGCACTGTGCGTATTTGCAGTGTTTTTAATCTAAATTTAAATTTTGGTGTTTTGCACAAAGTTATTGTGCAAGTTTAGTTATGCCATTTCACTTTTTGTCCCCGTGCATGGTAAGATTTTATTTCCGTGTTCTAATCCGAGCTAAAAACATGGGTCCCCATGACTTGCCAAGCTGAGGGACCACAAGAATGCCAAGTCTGTGGCGATAAAAGGACACAGAAGCGTCTTGTGTCTTCGGGGTTGCCTCCTGAGTTGTCTGTCCATGTCCGGGGTTAGAGCTGAACGTAAAGTATTTAGATAAAGGAATGGCAATCTCCTCCCACAGGTCTTCAGCTTCAGCCTCAGGAAAGTCCTTCAGCACCGTCTCAACCACAGAAAAGTTCTCAAAGCTGGACAGAGTGCAGGTTGAATAGACCACAGTGCCTCCTGGACACACCGCCAACAGTGCAGACCTGTAATCAGCAGACAAATATTCCACCTTAGACCTCAGCTAGAATTAAATTGCATCAAAGAATATGCTGTAACCATTCAACCAACCAATACACATTTTCACTTTAAAAAACTGTATATGCTGTTTCTATATTGTGCTTGTTGGTGTTATTTGACTGATTTAACTGCAGTCTGATCTGCAAACTACAACTAAAACTGCAACTGCTACAGCTTCCACTTGACTCTCCAAGCTATTTTGAGTTGGAGACCTGAAACAAAGTTTATTTACCATCCAATCTACCTGAAATCTTTTTTTCAGGGAGTTTGTAATTTTACTGACGGTTGGTGCAGTGTTTAGCAAAGTCACCTCTTAGTAAAATGGTCCTTGGTTTGAACACAAGAGACATCTAGGATCTTCCTGTGTGGAGTTTGTGTTCTCTCCGGGTTCTCCGGCTTCCTCTCACGGTCCAAAATCATGCTTCTTATGTTAAGTGTTGATTCTAAATTGACTGTAGATGCCCTATAATAACTGGGACAGGCTCCAGCTGGATAACCGGTTAAGTAATGGATCACTTCCTCCCTGACTGATCCTTTCTCACCTCTCATCTTTCTTGATTATCTAATTACTTATTTAATAACGATGTTCCCACAGCAGTTCTGCTAAATCCAGTTACTCTTCATTTCTTGATCTACAAGTTTAGAACTTATCTCTCATTTGTATTCACTATTGGACTACGGTACCTTCCCTTCATTCCTTCAGTGCATTTTAATTGCGTGCTCATTAGGATAGTGAATGTTTTTTTTCTCAACCTGTAGAGATATTAGAGTACCATAAGGCTAATGCATAAGCAGGAATTTCCAATGTCAGAATGGGTGCTTACCTAAGCAGCTGTGCTTGGAGTGAAGGAAGCCTGGCTCTCTCCTTCAATCTTTGTTCCCCCTGCTGGCTGTTGCACGAATACAGCCAGCTCCTGTCATTAGAACATGGAGCATCAACCAAAACCTACGGCAGCGAGAGAAAGGAATGCGAGTAGTTGGTGCCCATGTCAAAGAGGAAGAGCAAGGGAATAAAAAAATGTAAGGAAAATGAAAAATGCTGCAGGTGTCTAAAATAATCCACATAAATGTCACTTTCCCCACGGCACCTGAGCCATCAACAGACCAATTTTGGTCAGTGGAGGTGGAAGATAAATTTCGCCTAAAAACCAAACCATTACCATTTAAATAAAACTGAATAAAAGACAACAGCTTTGAAGTTTTTACATCTGAACTTTGAACCTTTCAACAAGTTTGTTCTCAGATTTTGGAAATCCCTCAAAAAAGCTCCTCTGCATTTTGTTTGCACTCTATTACCTTTCAGCCTTTTTCCCCTCCTACGGTGCCTTACTCTAACTCTTTTTAGCCCTTTTCCTTTTTTCAATATTGTGTTCCAATATGAGTCACTTTGAGTTCTTTGATTCCTCCCAGCTATTTGTCTGCTTCTTCTTGGCTCCTAGTTTGAATAAACAGTTTTCTTTTTTTTCCTCTCTGCTGAGTTTATTAGTTTCTGTTCAAAGGCTTGCTGTCCTCATTCATTTGTAGCTGTGGCCTTGGAAAATAAGTGTCACCCCATTTTACAGGACAAAATCACATGCTGCCATAAACATGATAGGATTTCTTTGCCAACCTTGTCATATAAACCCGCTTCGCTCTGCCCAAAAGACCGTCCGTCCTGTGCAGACACAATCACTCTGCTTTTTAGTGAGTGAGGCAAAAATGACTCCAGGGTTTTGGCAAGCCAGTCCCGTCTGTGAAGATCTGGTTCATTACAGCAGAAAAGCGCTGGAACACAGCACAGGGCAGCATTACTGATTATATTATTCAATGCAAATGGGTTATTCGCAGCAGACAAAAATATTCCTTACAATCATCTGCAGCGACTTAGATGCAAAGTGTGTGTTTAATATTCAAAATAAAAGCCAACATGTTTCTTTTTCCCCCAAGTTCTTTTTACCAAGCACACATAATCTGGAAAAAAGGCTACACTGTGAACATCCCTTTACTAATAGAGTAATTCATTTGGGGTTGTTTTAATCCGATTAAGTATAAATAAAATCAAAATAAAGTCTTCTAAAAATGTCTCTTTTACCTGGGCTCGCACTTTGCATTATGGCTAAGGCTTTCCCCCCAGGAGCAGAGCAAAGATCCAGAACCTTTTCGCCATCTTTGACTTGCAAAGCCAGCACTGGAAGCAAGGATGCAGCATTGAGGAGGTAGTACTGCTTCAGCTGGCCAGGCCTGTGAGCCTGAGAGGGAAATCGCAGGGGGGACGGGTGGATGTAGCACTGTAATGAAGGAGGAGGAAAACTGAGGGCGGGTTCTGACTGAGAGTCCTGACTGAGTGCAAAGGAGCTGTTGTCAGACTGGGGATGGGGGTCACCTGGAGAGCCCTTGGAAATGCAGAGAGTTGACAGAGTATCTTTTCCTTCTTGGTATTTAGAATTTAACACCGTGGAGGGACCATTAGAATGCAGCACTGAGACATCTGCTTGTGGCAACAATGTGGAAAAGCCCTGGGCTCGAAGAATCTGTGCAATGCCTGTCACTGCAGTGAAGCGATTGAGCATGATGCCATACTGCCATGACTGAGGGTCCAGCAGCACTTCTCTGAGGGACAGAATTAATCTCAGTTTGGAAAAGGTGGAATTACTGTCCACGTGCATAATGATTACTTCAGGTGAAATTTACCTTGCATATGGCCACAAGTCACCAAGTTCCTCACTGTACTGCTGGTCAAAGTGATCGAGCACTGGTTGACACAAAGTTCTTTGCTTCTTGTGCCTTTTTGTTACCTATTACATGAAGACCAGGCAGAAATAAAATTAGGCAAATCTATACAAAGTAAACTTAAAATCCACTTTAGGCACATTTTCTGCTTAGACGTCGAAAGTCCCACTCAGGTAAAAACTTTTTTAGACCACTATCTCAGGAAACACATCTTAAATAAACACTACATACACTGATAAATGTACAATTTTTAATTTGTTATTCTATTTTCCAGCTCAATAGTTTATGTACAAAAATAACTGATGTACATTCAAGTTTTGCTGATGTTCCCTTTAGGTTATGGAAGAGTGAAGTTACAAAAAAAGAAAAAAGAAGAAGAACTAGGGTCTTATACAGCAGCTACCCCTGGTGGATATCCAGTGTAAAATCAACCCTGGGAGGTTTGACTGTACGTATTACATGTAGATCTGGTCAAATTTATTATCCCAACTAGCCTGATGGGGCTTTGACGTCCATCTTTATTGATACTTTGAATAACTACAAGAATCTGAGTCAACTGGTTTAAATAGCTATGAGTTTTTATTGCAGTAAATACAACAATATTTAAAAACGCGAAAACTAGCATTGCAACTAATAAAAAACATGTTATTAAAACATTTTATTTAACATTAACACTTACAAAAACTAAAATTTTAATTGGGACGAGCAAGCACACTCTGGAAACTGAAACTAGCCTGGGTAAAAAACAAAAAAACAAAAAAAAAAACCAAGACGAAATTAAAAAATCTGATTAAAAATAAATAATGAAATACAAAACTATAATAACCACGCTGCTTTTATTCCCCCTGAAAACATGCAAATAATAGATTTTTAAATTTAAATTAAGAATTTTCTATTTTGTTGAAAAAAGTAAAAAGTAAACACTGGGGGGGGGGGGGGGGGGGGGGGGAGTAGGATACATCATATTCCCTGATGTTTGTTTACCTGGTTATTTCGGGGATCCTCTGGATTAAGCTGCTGAGATACATTATCGCGGTCTGTGTGACAGTTACACCAGCGACACCGCCACAAACGTGTCGGCGTTAACTTCTTAGTTTTAAAGCTAGATTTTCTCCAGATACGGCACAACTGCGTTACTGAAAACATTTAT